>NW_024465369.1:32787500-33340000 GCF_017591425.1 Ochotona curzoniae | reverse complement strand
AGATTATTCATAGTTTAATTAATATACTCATTATGAAAATCTTTGAATCAGATATTTGATGAACTACTTGTCAGTAACAAGGCAGCATTAATTAGGCCTATATTGAGATTAACATTTTTAAAAGTACAACCGCTTATAATTATAATACATCCTAACTAAAGACCGCCTTCGTGGAGCTAAAACTAATAATTTCTCTATTTGAACTGTTAGCAAGAGATTATTAAATTAGTACAAACTAGTATCTCAAAGTATTACAAGCTGCTTGACCAAACAGATTTTGCCTGTGGCTTTGCGGCTTGGGCCCCAGCGTTGGTCCGGGAGACCCGAGTGGGATGCGTGAGTGAAGTCTTCTATCCCAGAAGAAACCGAATCCACGCCGGTGCCTGCCCCAAGCTGGAGCCTGGCCTGGGGAACGCGGACGGGTCTCGGCTTGGAGGCCTGTGTGTCCCTCGCAACCCGGGTCTTGGAGGGTCTGAGCGCCCCTTCAAGGCCTTAGTTCCTGGGGGCTGCCGGCTGAGGTGAAACCCCAATTCCAGGTGCCAAGCGGGGATGGGGGAGCCTAGGCTACACCCGACACACACTCGCTAGCTTCTTCCTTCACGCTCCCAACCCAGCGTGGCCCCCACCACATTTTTCTCCCCTTGCTGGAAGGGGTCGGAAGAGCCCAGCGCATCTGATCTTTCACCAGCACCAATTGAAAAATGGGTGCTTGTCACAACACAGATCACTGCCTTCCCGGCTCCACTCCCCACAGCGCGACAGGAAGAAGCACACCCTCCCCCCCAGGCGAAGGGCCACAGAGGTCGGCAGGCGGCCGGGGTCTGGGGTTGGAGTTGTGATTGGCCATGGGTGCAGCGGACAGAGGGCCCATCTTTTGTGCGTTCCTCGGAAACCTAGGGTTCCTAAAGTGCGCCGTCCGAGGTGCTTGCCGTGCAGGCCTGGTCACGCTGGAACGATGGCATCTGACGTTGACCGGCTCTGAGGTTCCAGCGAGTCAGCCTAGTCCTTTTCGGTAGAGCAGAGCAAAGCCCTTAGGCAGGAGGGGGCCTGCCTCGTTGTGGAGCCCGGGTGACTCCCTGGAACCCTGCCTTGTCCCCCGGAGCGCACAGATTGATTGAGGGGTAGCCTGACAGACGTGTCCTTCCGGCTCCAGCCCGGCGTCTGGCCGTGTCTTTTCCTCGACGGATCCGGGGCTTGCCCAGAGGCAAACAACCAGCTCGGAGGCCAGGTCCCGGCGGAGGCTGGGGGTAACGCAGGGTGTCCGCTTCCAGGCCTGCAGAGGAGGGGGCAAGGACCTGAATCTCTTCAGGCTGGCTGTCTTCATCTCCTGGCCGATCTTCGCCATGAGTTCCACAGTCGAGCCTCGGCTCTGTCCTGCCGCACCTGTTCCTGACTGTTCCGAGCCAGGAACCCTCTCCAGCCCCCCTAACACAGTTGGGGGTTAGACGCTTTGAGGAGGGAGAGAGACACAGTAGCCTACGGAGGATATCCTGTTGTCCCTGCCTCTCAGCTCCCTGCATCCCCAAGAAAGGAGCCTGGCCTCTGGACCCACCCCGCCCCCATCACACAGGACACGAGACAGCAGCTCTTTCTCGAAACCATAATTTTACTGTCTCAAAGAAACTTTATAACTTATTTACAAAGTTCAGTTTTTTTTCAAGATACAAAGCAATAAGTTAACATTCTCAATATAAAACTAAACTTTGACATAGAGAACACAAAACACGGCTGATTTCAACTGATCACATTTTCCGAAGTTCACAAGTAAAATGTCAAGATTCCTCATTTCACAAAGCAACGGGTTCTTACAGCCACACACAACAGAACAGAAAAAGGCTAAGCTTGTGCAACGTTTACGGAACGAGAATAACAATAACAATCATATGTACAGCAATTCGATCCTGCGCGGGAGACTGCGCGGGGGTGACCGGAGTGAGGTCGGGGGCGTGCGCAGGGGAAGCTGAGGTTCTCACTTTCCAGCTCTTGGGGTTCAGTGCGCCGAGGCACACCTGCCTGCCTGTTTGCTGCCCAGTGAGACCCGTCTCTTCTCCTCCAATAGGGAAGAAACTGGGTTTTCTTTCGTGCCCAGGCAAAAACAAGGAAGTCTTTAGTTATATGGGATGTGTAAAAAAAAATCATTTGGCTCCAGCCTCTCCATACCCGCAAGGTACAAAAAAGATCCTGTATAAGTTAAAATTCGCGTCTTCCTTGTTTGCTTGCTCCTGCGTGTTTCAAGTAAACGGTGCGTCCAGCCCGCGCGCTGGACCGGCGCCGCGGAACAGCTAGTCTCCCGACGGGCCGGTGGAGTCCACGTCTCAATAAATAAAATCCCCTCCCCTCCAGTTCTCCCCAGTTTCCGAACAAGCTGCACAGGTGGTCAGGTGCGGCCTACAGGACCGGAGAAGACAGCACGTGGCCAAACCCCAGGCTTGGGGCGTTCGGGCAGGGCAGACAGCCTGCTTGCCGCTTGGACCTGGTGCGTGTGCATAGCCAACGGGACTAGGACGGCGGACGGAAGCGCAAGGGCCTAGACGTCGCCAGCACACAGACAGCGAACAACGAAGAGACAGGACAGAAAAGAGCGTTGGCTGCGCTTTTTTGTTTTCCTGATAGTCCCACAAAGCTGGGGAGTCGAGCGGCCCGTCTCGGGGGCTGTGCGGGCGCTCCGAGGCCACTCGGAGGCCATCACCAGGGAAGCCAAGGTCGGGATGGGAGTGGCCCCCCCGCCCTGGCAAAAAGCTCAGGCTCTGGGGAGGCGCATGGCCGGCCCACGGGGCTCCGAGCGGCGGCAACCGTGCTGCTTTCGCTGCTCCTTCTTTTCCCTCTGCTCCGGGCTCTGACGATAGGGATGTGGAGTGGCGACGGACTTGGAGGCGGGAGGGGCCCGGGCCGGAGGAAGACGGGAGGGAGACGGGCAGATGGGTGCGCTCACATGAGCTGGGGCTGCGGCATGGCTTCTTGGTGTGCCGAGGGGTACCACGACGTGTAGCTGGGGATGTAGGAGCCGGCGCTGCCGCCCGAGCCCTTCCCGGATGAGGAGTTAGGGTTCCAGCCGGGCGGCACGGGAGGGGAACCCGCAGACAGGGCCCGGCCGTTGGCCAGCGCGCTGCTTTCCAAAGCCGCCCCGCCCTGCTTCATCAGCTTCTTGAACTTGGAGCGTTTGTTCTGGAACCAGATCTTGACCTACGAGAATGGACAACATGACTTGGGCTGTGGCGCGGGCCAGGAGGAAGCCCCGGCCTAGAGTCGCTGAGGCCACCCTCCCCTCCACATAAACCAGAGGGTTCGAAGGAAGCCCGGGCCGCCCCTGGGAAAGCCAGGAGCGGGAACGCAGTGGCGTGGCGAGGGCCCTGCCTGTGGGGTACCTAGGCCTTGCCCGTGCCAGAGGCTCAGTCCCAACTTGGTTACCAAAGATAGAGCAAACAGCACCCTGCCCCAACAGCACTGAGCAACCAGTTCTGCTTATCAACACCAATAAAAGAACCGAAAACTAGGGGAAAGTGGAGGATATTTATTTGTAATTGTACCATCTTCTTTCTGTGCTGTGCCTTTTCGCGCTTAAGTGAGTTGGGTGGGGACTGCCCGAGGAGGCCGCGAGGTTTCGTTGAACTTTACTTTGGATAAAAAGCGATCTGGCCCTAGGGGTCTGTTGGCTTTCACCAGCTCTGCTCCAGATGTCCAGTGGGATGTTGGAATCCCCAGCCAGACACCAACCCATCCCCCATAGATGCGCCCCCAGAGATTTAGCAATCCGGAAACGGAAAAGTCTCCTTTCTCTTTTAGAGCCTGGGACCCTAGGTGAGGGGGGGGAAAAGTAGGGAATTTCTTCATCCTGCTCACCCTTCCCTTCGGAAGAGCGGGAGGAGGAGGAGGAGGGGTGATTGGCCACACATTGTAAAGGCAAATGGGGGGAATTAAGCCCCGCCACTATTGTTTCAGTTGTGGAGACACGTGTGACCTCAGGGACCCCAAACTAAACGCCTAGGGAAACCCTTCTTGCGCCCTAATCAGATTGTCTCTGGATGACATGAGGGGAGGGGGATGTGGCTGGCAGGCGTCAGACAGCAGAGGAGCCAGGGTAAGAGGAGTGAGAGCCAAGGTGCACTCCGGACAGACACACACACGCCCCGACATCCCAACCCTGAGGCCCAGCGCCCAAGAAGTGGAGCCCCAGCCGGGCGGGAAGCCGGCTGGGCCGGCTGGCTGGGGCCAGGTACCTGCGTCTGCGTGAGTCCCAAGGAGGCCGCGAGCTCCGCCCTTTCGGGCAGAGCTAGGTACTGAGTTTGCTGGAACCTCCGGTTCAAAGCCTGCAACTGCAAACTGGAATAAATCGTCCTTGGTTTACGGATCTTTTTCCCCTTGCCATTGAAGCGCACTTCGCCGCCTTCCACCACCGTGCTCTTCTCCGAGTCGGCCCCTGCGGGGGACAGCAGAGCAAGGGGCTCAAGGTTACGCAGAAGGAGTGCCTGGAAGACGTGGAGCCAAGAACAGGCAGGCAGCCTCCAGGGTTGGGGTCGGGGTGGCGGGTGGCCAGGGCTAGGGCCAGGAGGCCCCAGGCCAGGCCAGGTTGGCCGGAAAATGCTCCAGAAAACTTGGAGGCCAGAGAAGGGTCCCCAGAGACCGTCGGTCAGGTCTCGGCCATCCAGGCCCTCCCCCCCCAACCCCCCGCCACGGGAGTGCAGCTCCTGCCTTTGCAAGAGAAAGTTTGCTATTTTTCGCAGGCAGTAGTTGGAGGTTTAATTGCCCTTAATTGCATACATTGTTTATAGCTCTACGCAATAAATAATTACCGAGACGAATACGTGTACGTGTGGGTTTCTGTTTTCCAGCAGCGGGGCAGCGTGCGCACAGCGCAGCCAGTCGCCCAGAAGCCCCAGCTAGTGCCAGCAGACGGCTCGAGTTCACCCTTTGCGGGATTCGTGATGAACTGAGTGGATTTTTTTCCCCTTTAATCTCAGCTTTGACAAGGAGGCAGAGGTTGATATCCGAAACCTCCATCGCTCCCGCGCCCTCCCCACCCCTACCCCATCTCTTTCTCTCTCACTCTTTCCTCTCCCCTCCCCTTCTCTCCCGGGCAAGCGCACGTACCTGGATCCTCCAGGCGGCTCTGGGCGAGGCTGGCACTGCCCGGGTAGGACTGCACCGAACTGATGTAGGGGCTGGACGCGTGGCTGCTGACCGAGTTGACGTAAGGGTAGCCCAGCGGTCGGGAGAAGGACGAGGCCGAGCTGTAGGCACCGTCGGGCTGCGAGTGGCCCGCCGAGTGCAAACAGTGCATGGAGTAGTGCCCGTGGGACATGGGAGAAGGAGACATCTGCTGGTTGGGCGGCCCAAACTCCATAAAGACCGCCTTGCCCGACACGGGGCTGTTGAGACTTTCTGGCATGGTGGTCATGGTCATCTCTTCTCGCGGGGTCTGAGTGTGGGTCTCTCTGTCTCTCCTCTGCTTCCCTTTTGGGGGTTTCTCTGTGTTTCTCAGGACAGGAAGGAACCCAATTTAAGAGGAACAGGGGTTTTCACTTTCCATTCATAAGAAAATGGAGTTTGTCCCTTTGAAAAGTCCGAGCATGATGCCGCCGAGCTCCCCAAACTCGGTTCAAAGCTTTGACTCAGCCGAGGTCATAAATATTCATGAGCTGGCGGAGCTGATTGGTCCGCCGTCTTGCATAATCACCGAGGATTGGCCCGAGGAACTCCGGCTCCGCTGGACCAGAGCGGGAGAGGCGGCCCGGCCTCGGGAGAGCCGCGTCCACACTTCCCGGCCTGGGCTCCTCTGCAACAGAGCGGCGCCGCGCGGGGCGCACGAGGGGCTGGGGTGGGGGGCGTCCGCGCGCGCACGGCAGTCTGCTCGGCCTCCCGCCTCCCCTGCTCTTTTCTCCTCCCAACCCCCGCTCCACCGCCGCGGTCCTCCCCTCTTACGGTCCGCACACCCTCCGCCCACCCCAGAAGCTGCGGGACCCCGGAGCGCCGCTCAACGCCGCCACCCACCCAGTCCCGCGCTCCGCAGCCTTGGCCGTCACTGGGGGGCGAGCATTCACAGCCAGCCGCGCACTGGGGGGCGCCCGAGGCGGCCCGACACAGCAGCCCTCCCTGGCGGCCCGTTTCTAGCGCCGCGCCCGGCTGGTCACATTCCCTGGGGTCCGGGCCTGGGGGGCCTTCCGGACAGACTCACTCACTGGGCCGCTGCCGCCGCTCCCTGGGGCCCGCTCGCATTGCTCCAGGCCCAGCTGGCCACTCCGGCTCGAGGCTGCACTGGTCTGATTAAAGCAGTGCGCGCGGAGAGCCAGGAACCCGCGCCTCTCTTCCCAGGAAAGGCGGCCGCACCGCCCCCTCCCCCATCACACACCCTTCTTCCCTCCCCCACCTTCCTCCGCCTCCCTCTCCCCTCTGCACTCCCTCTGCGCAGGGCGCCCCGGGCTCACTCTCCCGGAGGGCGCCGGGCAGCGTGGAGCCCCGGGGGACCGCGCACAGCCTGTTTGCTCCGGCCGCGAGCGCCAAATGCTCATTTTGCGGCCTCCTGGGTGTCTGGCGATAGCACCCCAGGCTCAGGAGTCCAGGGGGGTGGGATGGACGCCGAAAACCCGCAGTCAAACCAGGCCTCTGGTAGGTTCCAACATATCCGTGTGCAGACACGTCTTTCACGGTCGCCCAGGGTCTTCCTCACCTCCAGGGGCCAGAGTTGGCGCCACCGGGTCTAGTGGCCCCGGAGCTAGTGGAGGCAGAGGGCGAAGCTACGACGTCTCCTTCTGGGATACTGGGCATAGAAAAGCTTGCGGAGAAACCCCCCAAACACCCCGCCCTGCAGCCCCAGCCACCACCGGGCCACCCCCAGGCGGTGTGGCGCACTCCACGCTGGTTGCCAGGGCGCTGTTAGTCTCCCCCACCCCATCCCACCAGCCCCACAGTGAATTCCCAAATTACTTTGTTAGGTAATTAGAAAGTGTTGATAATTATTTCTTTCATCATTTAGCGGTGTGACGGGAACGGGGAAATGATCTTGTGAAAGTTCACACGTGCAGATGTATTAGTTACTGATTCATTTGATTAAATGGTAGTCTCAAGTGCTCAGATCCGCAGCTGAAGGCGCCCCATTAGCATAACACTGATGTTTAATTTTCATACGCATAATTAGCCATATATTTAACACTAATAGCAACATGCAGCCTTTAAGCGTTCAACAGCCCGGGGTTTGATCTGGCCTGAGCTGAACCTTCGCCGCTGCACCTTCCCCTATGTGGAGTGTGTGGTGATCACGGGACAAACCTCTGTAATCAAGCACATTTTGGCAGAGGGAACGCCAATAAAAATGAACATTCAAAACAAATTACATCGGTGCTGTCGTTACAGATATTAGTGGAGGGAGTTTCTCAGTTTCAACTTCTGCAGCGACGGCTGCAGGCCACGGAGTCGCTCCTCTCTCTCTCTCTCTCTCTCTTTTTTGTGGTGGTGGGGGGGGGATAAGGGCATGATGCCGGGGGCAGAAATATTTCAGGCAGCGTGGCGTGGTTGGAGAAAAAAAAACGAAAAAACAAAGGCAAAGCAAGAAAAAAAAAAAAGCCAGTCCTCCAAACCAATAACAGGTTTGCCAACGTTTAAAAGATTTTTTTTCAAATCTTAATCACCGAACCACAACGGTGAGGCTTTGTAGCAACAACCTAACTAATGACTGCCACCAGACGCGTCCGGCAGCAGCTCGGCTCGTCCAGATCCTCCGTGGTGCACTGGTGGTTTTCACTGCTCTTTCCCAGAGCCCGTTTTGGGGGTGTGGAGCGCGGTCCGGAGCACCCCAGCACAGCTGCTAGGACGCCGCCCAGGTCCCGGGTCTCTCGCGCGCGCCTTGCGGGGCCCTGCGCACGTAAGTGATCGCCGCGGCGGGCACCAGGTCGGGGGTGGGAGTGGGTAAGGCTGGTTGCAACGCACTCTTGGGGCTCAAGGTGAGGTGTGAGGAACACTCGGTGGCTGGACAGTTTAGAGCCGGCTTAGGGAACAGTGGGGCGGGAGAAAGGGCGAGAAGGGCCCGCCGTGTTTGGGCAGTGTCCCGGGCGCTCGACTCCGTTTCTCCGCGCCTGGAGCCAAGAAAGACCTTGGCGGAGAATGGAACCTGGACAGGCTCCAAATCCGCAAGCGCCACCTCGGGATGTGTTTTCAGAACCTTCGCTTAATTAAGAAGTGAATTGCGTGCAGGCGAGGGAAAGTAAAGTCTACACTTTAGAATTATTTCTTAGTCCGGAGAAACAGGTCGGGGGGGGGGTGGCGCTAAATCGTGGTGGGTAACGTCGCGGGTCTCCAGCGGTGGCTTCTCAGTGAAGGATCTTCGCTATCCTCCCGGGCCCCGGGGTAGATTCCACCCTCATCCTACCACCTCTGCTAAGTGACACCTACTCTGAGAGACTGGGTTGCTAAGATTTTCTTCTGCCTAAACTCCGTGTGCCCCGAGTGTCCCCGACTTGAGAGTAGAACTTCCCCGGGGGTTGGGGAGCAGGTGGTTCTGGCCAAGGTAGCCATAGTTGTAACTGGCTGGAGTTTTTGTGGCTCTGGGAGAAGTTTGTGGGCAGTTTAGCAGGCAGATGGATGAGGAGGTCCTGACAAGAACTTTTTTTTTTTTTAAGAAAACCTTTTTCTGTCTCAATTTCAATGCAAGTTAAAGGGAGTTTATTCTAGTTCAAGTTCGTTTCTGACAGAGCTGCTGATCATAGGGAGATGGATGTGTCTAGATCTAGATCACACACATATAAAACTTTAGTGACTTTAATAAATGGGATGATAAACCCATCCCATAAACACCTCGGAGTCATTGCTGCACCATGGTCCTCCAGGAACCTCCCATTAAGCTGATCCACAGATAAGATACCAGGTTAATGGGTGCAAAGCCATTGCTCTTGGACGGAAGTGAGCTCATGCTGGTGTGCACATCTCCAAGGCCTCCCTGGAGAATCTGCACTGTTCCGGGACAGCAGCCTCAGTCTCTGGGTCTCCAAAACTACACCCCCACCCCCAGGAATCTTGTAAATCTACAGCTCCTCCTCTTTTCCAGCACATTAGAATCAGGATCACCTCAATCAAAACCCGTATCCCCAAACACAGAGAAACTGAGCAACAAGGGGGTGCTGGATAGCTCAGAAAACCTTGAATTCAAGCAGAAGTTAGAATCCATCACTTTTCCACACCAACTTATTGTCCTGTTTTCCAATTCCTTGCCCACTCACCCCTTCCCTTTAGGTGTGGCAAAGACAAGGTAGTTCTTTTCCCCACCCCGGATGACCAGACTTATCCTCTGTCTTGGCATCTCCACATGGTTACACTTCCTTAGTGACCACTGTAAGCCGAAGCCACTTTTGGAAGATGCCCAAGTGACCACTGTAAGCCCAAGCCATTTTTGGTCGACCCCTTCTTGGTAGAAACAGGAGTTGGTACAGCTGCTGGCGGCCAAGGCACTCTCAGTGGACTAGTTCCTGAACCATAGGCTTCCTTCCAGGACTCCCTACCCAGGTGCCCAGGTGTGAACAGATCTGGGGAGCAAGTACAAGGCAGAGTACTCCAGGCTGGAATGGGAGGCCAGGAAACCTTGAATTCGTTTCTGCTAGGGTAGGTCGCAGCTGCACTGAGAAGTGAATCCTCCAGCTATGTGGTCCTATCTCCTCTTGCTGGGATGGGAGAGTGCTCTCTGGAATGTTTGGCTTCTGTGCACCTCCCCACCCAGGCCCCAGCCTAGCCTGGAGTCATTCAGGGCCAGTCCTGTTGGGGGACCAGCCTGCCTGCGCAGAGCTGTGCCTTCTGTACAAGGGCAGCCCAGGTTTTTGACTCCTGGTGCAGCTGCGGATTTGGTGTGTGGGAGAGGGAGAGACGGGGGCTGGAGAGGGCCAAGAGGAGGGTCTCAGACTCCACGTCAAGGATGGGGTCCCAGGGTCGGATGCATGCTCCCTGGGAACAGCAGCCACCAGCCCAGGAATAGTTGGTATTTCTGGATTGGCAGAAGCAATGATGGGCCTGATCCACTGGGAATCCACAGCTAAGGAAGTATTTGCGAACAGCTCTTCTCACAGCACAGCCCGGATCCAAGGGAAATGAATGAAGGGCCAGGGGCATGGGAGCAGGTGCTGCCCTCTGGATGCACCTGGGATCCCTAGCGTCTGAGCCACAAGAAAAACATTCACAAAAATTCGCAGCTAACAGGTTTGCACATTGAAGTGGAGATTCACAAACCAGCAGGCCACCCTCTCCCCCTTGTCTCTTAGAGATGAAAGCAGTGCAGACACAGGCATCTTAAAGAGGGGCTTTTACTCAGCAGAAGACAAGGCAAAGGGAAAGCAGGCTCTCCGTTCACTTCCAGGGGGCAGGGCAGGGGTGCCAGCCTGGGGGCATTTCTCCAGGACGCCAGCACAGGTCGCATCCACGCTGGTGGCCGGCTCCCAGCTCCATCCCAAAGTTTTCCAGCATGCCTCACTCTGGGCCGCAGCTGCTCCTCAGGCCTCGTGGGGCAGCTTGGTAAGGATGTGTGCGCCCCTCGAGGTGATGAGCACCGTGTGCTCAAACTGGGCGGACCTGAAACGCGTGGAGCCGTGGTCAGCAGGCACGCAGCGCTTACCTCCTCACCTCACCCCCCAACTTCCCCTAAAGATTTTAAAAAGCGCAGGGGCAGAAAAGCAGACACCTTTGGTTGTCCAGAGAGACCGCAGTCCACCCGTCCTCCAGGACCTGAAATTCAGGAGATCCCTCGGTGATAATGGGCTCTGAAAGAAGCAAAAATATTTACGGCAGTGACCTCATCAGATTCGTGTCAAACATTGTTTCTGCTGATTGGGGGGAGGGGAACTAAGGGGAGAGAATAGGCAGGTTCTCCCCCACCCCTCAAATGTTTCCCCCACAGGTTCTTGTTGTCATTGGGAGGGCTGATAATTAACGCCCCGTTCAGGACGCACTACAAACCAAACAGTGGGAAGAGGAAAGCTGCTACGGCAGCCATACAAAATGAAGGAAGTTGCCTGGTTTGTGATTTTTTTTTTTTTTTAGAGAAATAAGGGCATTTTAATCAAGCCTTAATTAGGACCCCGTGGATAATAACCACCCAAACACCAGTCCTTCTTATTATAAATACCAGTCGGTTTTTAAAAATATTTAAATTTTTAAAACACGCTCAAAATGTTCATTAATGAGCAAATAACAATTTTCTTATTTCACTCTAATTGCTTCTCCATTAAGTCCCACAGTCAGAAATCCGCTGAATTCAGGGCCCTAGGTGATTGGGATTTGGTGGTGACACCAATCACGCCATCAGACTCTTGTCACACCAAAGCCAGAGCACACGTGCCACTCGCTGACAGGGCACAACGGATGCAGTTGCCTCTAGTTACTGGGTGTTAATGAACACACACACACACACACACACACACCCGAACGCCACATTATGCTGGTAACAGAATTAGAGGTTGGCCTCCTGCCTTCTCCTAAATGTGTTGGTAAGTATCTGATTTAGGAAGACGGGGCTCGAAGATGCTGTTTAATCAGATTTGCTATGCATCCGAATTATTTCATTATGATGATTGGGTTTATTAGTCCTTCTTGGGGCTGCCGGGCCCGGGCCAGCTTCCGGCCAAGAATCAAGGTTGGGGGAGGAGGGGGCCCAGTATTACCTATGGTGAATGCCATGCCCTCCTCCATGCGTAGATCGTTGTCATTTGCTGCCAACAGAAAATGAGGTGGTGAGAGCAGGAAATAGGAAGACAGCCAGAAACAGAGCAGGGTGGGGTTACTTAAAAAGTGGTCACTCTGCTCTGCTTTTGAGGAAACAGTGGCCATGCACAGAGCCCCGGGGCCTTAGTTTGTATTTTCTAGGCTGTGGGCAGAGGACCCTTCCCCTGTTCCCTCCTCCCCGACCAAAGAAACGTACTGAGGCCTGACAGGGGCAGCCAGGGTGATTTAGACAGCTGTGCAGCTCCCTGCCTTGCTGCCATGCCCCCCACCTCACCCCAACCGCATACCCGGCCACCTGCTGCTAGGTCTCTAGGCCCAAGGGAATTACAGGCCCTACTCACACTCCTAGCCCCAGAAAGGAAGCAAGCCCGGGGCAAGCATACACAGATAGCACAAAGCCCTGAGAGTGTAGGCGCTGGGGTAGGGCACTGGGCTCCCTCTACCGCTCTTTCTGTGTGGCTCCCTGGCCCTTTTCTGAGCTCCTGCTGGGGCTGCTGGGAGTTCTGTCTTACCAATCTCCAGGGATCCCCTAGGGGGTAGTTCCTGGCACCAGTTCCACTGGGGCCTAGTCCATCTCAAGTGTGAAAATCAAGGGCCCAGAACCAGTAATTTTCCCCCAGAACCAATGACTTTCCAGGTGTGCCCTGCCCCCTAGCCCCATCCCCTCCTCCTGCAGTGGGGGGAACGGAAGAGGGGCAGCCCACTGAGCTGGCCTCCCATCTTAGTCCAAATCCTCAGGCCCTGCAGTCCCACCGAAGGACCAGGCAAGTGAACTTCTCCCAGGCAGTGCCACACAGGAGGCTCTGGGAAGGAACACAGGGTGGTCATAATCTAGAAATCACTAAAGAGTACATGCTGCGAACTACATCAGCTGTCAGCGCTGTGTGGGATGTAATGAAGTTTAACCACAACAGCCAGCGGTTAGAGAAGGGGGTAGGGAAAGAAAAACAGAAAACAGTCATATGTGCACGCTGCTGGGAGTTGATGCAGTGGCATTTTGTCTCCAGGAACTTTTTTTTGAGACAAATTTCCCTTGTGCCTTAAAAGCCATGCACTCCTTTGGGCAAAGACAAAGAGGAAAATAAGCCTTACTCTGGGATGAAACTTCTGGGCTCTGATCTAGTAACTTAGTAATGTGCAGTAACATAGTGATGTGCTGGTTCAAATCAAGCAGACAAATCTCCCCTCTCAATACACATACACTCTCACATACACACACAAACACTCAGAGGACAATCAAAATTCAAAGGTAGAGGAAGAGCTTCAGGAGTTAAAATCACCTTCTTCTGACCCTATTCAGTATACAGTTTCCAAATCAATTTCCTTACCATGATGCCAAATTTCTGGATGTCCATGAAAGTACGATCCTATTCCATGTCCCACAAAATGTGGGCAGACTTGCAAACCATTCTGTCGAGTTATACGGCTTTGGAAGTAAAAACAACACAAAGATGCTTAAAGTAGGTAAGTGCTTAATCCATACTAATATAAAACAAAATGACTTTAAAATCACATCTGAAAAAGAAAAAAAAATCCATATTGCTGAGAGTCAGGTAGTATTCACATGCTTTCATCACACTGAAATGATCTTACTTTTCACAGTTGCTTGTAACAACTCCACTCGGATACAGGAAGAAGATTATGTAGCAGCTGCAGTTGTTTGAGTCAGTGACCTTAGCAGAGCAAGTTGCTCTCAGACCACATGCACACACCTACAGACTGGTGCACTTATGTGTACATACGGTACAAGTCATAAGCTGTCTGCTTTCCATGGGGTTTCACAAAAAATTACTACTTATTTGTAATCCAACTGAAAGAAAACATTAAAATTAAGGACTGTGATTTGCTACTTTTGTGGTTCCCTTTATTCTAATCTATTTCAAAACCATCATGCAGTTCGCAAACATAATCACACAGAAGGCAAGATCTGCTTTGTCAGTATTTATGAAACACTCCAAAACTTATTGATAATTTGGGAGTTCCACTCAATCCCTACAGTATTACAACATTTATAAAGAATGGTTGTTAATCATGATGATGCTTAAGAGAAGCTAGTGTCGATCCTTTTTAATTCTTAAATTTTTTTAATTGTATTTATTTGAGAGGCAAAGAGATATGGAGAGGGAGACAGAATGAGCTGCTGTTCACTAGCTCACTTCTGAAATTCTCACTGTCAGGATCCAAACCCAGCCACCACACTGTGGGACACAGGTGTTCTACCTTGCTTCGTAACAGCTGAACCAAATGCCCCATCATGGGACTAATTCTTAATCTTTCGTAAGATATTTGTATATGTAGATATTCTGGATTCCATCAATTCTGTATGAATCTAGCACATCAAATCTAACCTTAAAAATTTCAACGATCAGGTGGAGAAGACCCTGTAGCCAAGAGGGGCGCAGGTTTATTTCTGAGGGTATGACACAGACAAGAACAAGGATTCTGTCAGCGGTTCATATTTTCACGTGGACAAGGGCATAAAGTCCCTAAACCTTATTCAAATGGAGTGGCGTTTACAAGCTTACTATTTCAATTCTTAATGAAATTAAAGCTTTTACATCACAAACTAGAGTTGTCAGCTGACTGCAGCTTGAATTCCACAGGAACCCAAAGGCTTCTGGCCAGCATTGTTTTAGGACATTTTTTTAAACCATCTCTAGACTTGTAAGAATGTTCAGTGAGACTAGATGACAATGCAACCAGTGAGGGGCAGCCTCTCATTCCTATTTCATTTCAAAGTAAAACTCACAGTGTAAAAATGGATGAGCTAGTCCCACACTGAGGACAATTATGACAAGTCAATATTTGCATGTCTGAAGTTACTCAGTTATGATTATTTCTGTGTGTCTTTCCCAAAGTGTTTCTACTACACAATTTTTAAATAGATAGGAAGAATGGAAAAGATATTGCTGAATAAGATATAATGCTCTAGATTTTTTTTAAAGATCCTACCTAAATCCATAAATTATGTAAATTTCAAACTCCACAAACCTCAGTGATTCAAACAGCATTCAATACAAACTATTCTCTTATTTTCTTCTTTAAAAAAATTCTAGTTTTTTTTTGAAGGATCCGATTGATTGGCAGGCATCATGGCCACATCTTAAACATGTTACAATGGCAACCTTCATTTTAATTTCCGATGAGAGGAGCGGAAGAAAGCCCACTCTGGAAAAACACTCGGGGTCCCTCCCCCACCATACTTCTCACTCCTCTTCATAAAAGAAGCTGTGCAATTACCAGACAGCTAGAGATATCTGAGTGCATGCTCCTACAATTGACTCCCAGGTTCCTGCTGGAACTTCCGGCCACAGGAGTATTGCAGAATGCCTGTGTCAAGCACCTAAAGGTTAGGACATGTCCCGGAGAGGAGAGCTCAGGGCGAGCGGGTCACCTCCCCTGGAGTATTCCCATTAGGACTCCAGTGCCAGGGACCCAGTCTGTGCACTTCTGTCCTCTTTTCGGGGTATCAGTCATCCTTTTAAACAGGCAGTTCCTTTTCAATGCATACCACTGGGACCGCATGGGATAGCAGGTCATGAGTGCTTCCAACCTCTATTTAAGGGTCTGTCTCTTCTGTCATTTTGGGATACACAGGGAGCAGGAGATTTACTTGTTTGTAGGGTTTAAATCTCACTTCCTAGACAATCCAAGTGACTTATAGTGGCAAATTTCTCTCCCTTTACCAGATCATAGATGCTGGTAAACCCTAACTGGCATGGGTAGACAGAGGCGTGGATATGCCTCTTGGAAGACGTGTCACCGAGAGAACAGAGGGAAATCGCAGGGCAGATGTTGCTCTGGGTTGCCTGTGGTCAGCTGCTGCAAGCTGCAGTTTATGCACACAAGGATCTCCGTGCCCTGAACCTCTCACCTGCATCTCTCTGCTGAAACCTCCAGTCCTGAATCCCTCTAATTGAATGCCCTCTAAGACCAAAGGATGCCTGCACGTGAGGCTGGGCTGTTTGGGTTTGTCTGCAGAGTGGGAAAAGGCGGAAGCAGGTGTATAGAGGCAGCTGACAGCCTTGCTTTCCAGTGATGCCCTGCTATCACAGCTCATGTTTCAGCTAGTGTGGGGACAGAACTCTTCTTTAAGAAGCTGTATCTTATAACCATCGCTGGTGGCTTAATTCCCGTTCATGTGACAGTTGTACTCTATGAAGCGTTTTCTGGATGAATTCCATGTCTTAATCCATTTCAACTACTTTTTTCATATTCTCGGCCAGGGCAGAGGACTACTGTGTTTAAGCCAGTGCTCTCATAAAGACATCTAAGTGCACAAGGAAATGGTTTTCCGACAGTTTCGCATGAATTCTATTAACAAGACTGATCTTCCAATGGCCACCTCTCCAGTGAGGGATTTCAAATGGCACCTGATTAGATAAGTTATGGAGTTTGATCTTAATCCTTCTAGAGTTTTAGAATCAACAGTGTTCTCTGAGTGAATACAAACCCAAATCCAAGGATTCCCTTTAATGACAAGGAATGTTTGAAGTACAATTAATGGTATTTTTGAAAGCCGATAACTGTTTTCTAAAAGAATGGTATTTTTTTTTGTTTGTTTCAAACTGGATCACAAATTACTGTATTTTTCTTATAATAGTGCTGAACTTTTATTTGGGGTTTTCCTGTTTCTGAAAAGCAGACATGATGGATTGAAATAAAAGATAATTTATTGCAATGCTTACTTTCATGTGCGGAGAGCAGTGTAATTGTAATTTACAGTAGCTGTCAAGAAAAATCCATCACAGATGACGTTAAAATGACTTATTTTGCCTGAGCCAGTTATTGTTTAAATGTGCATAATCTAATAGGGATTGTTTTCTAAAATCTGCTCTGTATTGTTCTAAATTAATATCAAAACATATACTTATGATTTAAATATTAAAAGCCAATTATTGATACCCTTATCATGACACATTGACAACTCTAAGTTTAAGTTGGATTGTCACATATTTGTGATGCCTGATTCTACACATTCTCATCATATTTTCATGTGAATGGATCATATAATCCAGAGGTGGCAACAAAAAACATGCAGATTTGGCAATAACTGCAAGGAAGTGGAGGCCGCGTGAGTATAACAACTTCAAGACTAAGCTTGCTGGGCACCCTTGCAAAGCCGAAGGGTGCAGAGAGAACACTGGTCGTTAAATCATTTCAGCTGATATCTCTGTACAGATTCCACTCTTTTTCAGCTGTCAGAGGAAAATTTCCAAATTTCCAACAGTGATCTGGAAGTCTTTTGCCAAAGTCGTTTGCAGTATTCATGCTACGATGCAGGACGAATGTTCTTTTCCTTGTGTCTCCGTAGACAGAAGCTATGCAAGAGTCAAAATCTTAGAATAAATGATATCGGGTTGAAGGATGTTTGTAAACGTTTAAGCTGTAATGATTTTAAGGACTTCTGGCTTACAAGTGAATATCATTTCTTTATTTCCTCCCTCAAGATACTGCTTGAATGAGAAAAGGTACAAGAGAGATGTCCAGAGCCACCGCTCTCACACATCAAATCAAACATTTGTTAGAATCGGGGCCAACTTCCTCCCCAGCGGCAGACCGAAACCATCTAAATAATGAAATGTATTGGGGGAAAAGGAAAAAGTTCATTGTCTGTTATTTCCCACATAGTTTTTTGTAAGTACAGTTGTTTGGGACTGGTCTGGTTTTCAAAGGAGCTCATACATACAAATTCATACTCTGTGAAAACTGACCTTTGCTTCCAGATAGCTAAAATCCAATGTCACTTTCAATTCTACTCTTCTTCTTCTTTTTTTTTTTTTAAATGTGCCTAGAATTAATGCAGTGCATATGTAATGAGATGCATTATCCTGCATGGAGATTTATCAGATTTCCCGACTGAATGCTGTGCTTTGCTAGTACACACTGGAGTTCACCTGCATGTTGGTGTGGCGTGTGGCTCTTTTTTGTAAAGAGTTAAGTCGTACACAAAAAAAGAGAACAAAGGTCAGCACCCAGCCGCCACTTGAATGTGAGATTTTTCTTTTTATTCCCCTTGATGTATACTAGCCTCCGTGTTATTAGTCTTAATGATGGAAAATTGTAGTGTTGATACAAATCTTTTTTTCAAAGTAGTAGGCGGGAGCTCCATTTGTTAGTAAGTTTTTTTCTGTGACTAAAAGCCACGGACAGTACATTTATGTAGCAGTAAAAGGCCTAGATGCTCTTTCCATAGCAGAGCTAATTATTCCTACTGTGACCTTACTGATCCAGCCTGTTCCTAGCACATCTCATCTGCACGCCTGTCCCTCTGTGTAGATGGTGTCAGGGAATATGAAAAACCCTATAATGAAACCATTTTCATGATGGAGAAAGGCTACTGGAGTTGCACTTGCTACAAAGAGGCTCAATTATAGGAGTAATTGTGATAATTTTCTACATTCATAGCCTTCAATGGGGAAAAAAGAGTGAGAGCCACAAAGGAAAATTACTTTAACAAGAAAGTACAGAGAGTAAAAATGGAAGAAGAGACAAAAAGGGGGAAAAAATAACCAGAAAAAAAAAAGTTTAAAAAATAGATCTGGAGGGAGGAATAGCGAGACAGGGAGAACAACAGAAATGCTCAAAAGCCCATGTGCAGCTGTGGTGCACAATTAAATTGAATTTTTTTTTTCCTGCAGTTGATGAATGTGACTACTGCAAATGTGCCTCTGTAGTTAGCTATCATTTGTTGTTCCGTGACAGGAAAAGGATAATTACCTCTCAGAGAGAATCAAAGGCTGACATGCCCTTTAGACACAGCCATGAATGCAGAGCTCCATAGAATGCTTGAATAAGAATCCAGTGTTCTCTGCCCCCTTCCACTGAAGAATAAATTTTGTTAAAATGCAAGAGCACCACCAGTAAATTTGTTGAACCCTAGGTGTTCAAAAATATGAGGTGCATCTATCGACTCATCCCATTTGCAAAAATAAAACTGCATTTTGAATTCATTTCTATTATATTCATGGGCAGTAAGATAGTGAGATATGCATTAAATTTCTTTTCCCAGTAGGGGTCTGATTCAACATTTCCTATGAAAGAACAGAGAGACACTATCCTTTTTTCCCAGGCTAGTTAGCCTATAATTTAAAACTGTCAAAAACACAATTTTGTGCAAAGTCTTCAATAAAAGCTTCTCAGATATAACCCAAAGAGATTTTACTAAAGTTTGATTCAGACATTGTTACAATATTTTTTAAAGCCATAAATACATTTAACTGATATTTTACTGCCTTTTTTCTTAAAGGATTGGAAGGCATACGAACGAAAAAGGCAGCATCTTTTCAAGATGACTAGACTTCCATCCTTCAGACAAATGGGAAGTATTCAGTGGTGTATATTAATGATGACAGAACATCAAGGGGTACTGAGGTGATCATCTTTAACGAAATACACTCTTTTTAAATGAAAACACACACTCTGCCTATTTCAAGACAGTTAGAGTTGCGGGGGGGGGGGGGGGAAGACCTAAAAGTAGATGACAGATTACAAAGGAAAGTCTTGAATTCAGAAAACACACAGGCTCAGAAAGCTGGCCTAGAACAAACACCGTGAGGAAACAAACCACAGTTTCTAGGGGAAATGAACCCGACAACAAAAAGGACAGTGGGCCCAGGCTCTCTGCTGATGTGCAGGTTTGGAAGGGAAAGCTTGCTGGAGGGAAAACTTTCCCTCTTTGTGTTGTAGGAATCTGCTCCACTTGATGCCTGGATACAATTCAGCTGTTTTTCTCCTGCCACAGGAAAATGGGAGGCTCACTCCCTGGGAGGCGTTTCTTCCACGTGTGCTAGGTGCTGGCCTTTTGGCAAAGAAACACCACACACCTATAGGTCAAGCAGCCACACAAATATTGCATATGAATGCAGCCATACAAATATTGCTTGCTGCTCCGGTAAGTTTCTTTGCTGACCTTGCTATAATTTTTTTAAGACTTTTTTTTTCTCTTCAATTCAGGGAATAACACTGGCAGTTCACATACTGATATCAGACTGTAATGATGGCTCCGAATCACAAAACATGTCATCAGCTTTATACCAAGCCACCAAGTAACCTTAGTGCCATTTGCCAACCCTCCCTTTACTTGTCAGTGCAAGGCTTACCTGATTGTGTTTCCAATTACAGAAAAGGGGGCCCCCACTCTGCAGGCTGCAATTGCTTCATCTCTACACCTCCTGGCAATCTCTACTAGCTTTTTACCACGTTCATCCACATTGCCCACCAAAAATGTCTCCGAGGTGTCCCCGTGGTAGCCGTTGAAATAGACCTAGACACAGGCAGACATTTTACAATGCATCCTTATTTAAAAGTCTACTCTTCTAAATACACACTGTGTTCATGTGATGCTTAGCAGCTTCATGCGTTTAGCCATCCAGAATTACTCTCTCATTTGCCTATAAATTGAAAAAAAAAAGTGAGAGAAAAGAGCAGAAATAGAAATACTGAAACCTTGCTGAAATTCAAAAGATGAAGACATTGAATGATATTATTGCAAAATTTAAAAATAAGTCACCAGTATGGCTATTTCAGCATTCTAGTTAGCAATACTATTGCAACATTTTGGTTCCTCACATCTTATTCCTGAGAGGACAGAAGTATATTTGAAAAACAATACTAAACAAAACTAGCCATCCAAGACACTGACCTATAATTTTTACAATACACTGAAAGAACTGAGAAGCATTGAACGTAGTGAAAAGTTTATTCAGTCTCATAAAGATTTACTGGATCTGTTATTTGCCATTTTCATACCAGAAATGAGAAGTAATGACAGGAAGAAATAAGATAGATATGTCAATAGAGGAGAATTTTTTTTAAGAACTACAGTGATTCAGCAGGGGAATGAAATATGTGATAGAAAAATCCTGTGTTCAGAGGTGAAATTTTAATCAAATATTCTAGATAACAAACTGTTAACAGAAAACACTATAAATTGGTTCATTTTTAAAATAATTAGTACATACACACACACACACACATATATATAAACAAGATTGAGTAAAATGACAGAAAATAAAATTTTCTCCATCTTCAATGATTCAAAAGCCTTATAAGATCTTTGTTTTGAAAGGATACTTTTTGAAGTATTTTTTTAAAAAAGATTTATATATTTTTACTGAAAAGTCAGATTTACAGAGAGAAGGAGAGACAGAAAGATCTTCCATCTGCTGGTTCACTCCCCAAGTGGCCACAATGGCCAGAGATGAGCTGATTCGAAGCCAGGAGCCAGAAACCAGAAGCCTCTTCAGGGTTGGCCATGCGGGTGCAGGGTCCCAAGGTTTTGGGCTGTCCTCTATTGCCTTCCCAGGCCACAAGCAGGGAGCTGGATGCGAAGTGGAACAGCTGGGACATGAACCTGCATCCATATAGGATTCCAGTGTGTGCAAGGAAAGGACTTTAGCCAGTAGGCTATCGTGCCAGGCCTCCCATAGGATCTTGAAAGACAACACATTCATTATGAAGAAAAAAAAAAATACCCAAACACTATAATAAATATAGAGGATAAAGGAGAGGGCTTGAAGCCTGGGCATAGAATTTGCCATTTTACATAAATTTGACCCAGCTAATTATTTCTCATATTTCTCTTTCTCATAAATCAGGATGCCAAAATTATTGTAAAGAAAGATACTTTAAAAAAAGATATTCAGTTTTGACACTGATTCACAGTCTTAGATCTGTATACTCTTCTGCATTTTGAAAATGCTCTCCCATATTCAATTGTCTTCACCTTGCAAGTCAGAAAACTGAGGCACAGCCAAGTAACTTGCTAAAATTTCGTGGCAGAATACAGAGATAGACCCTAGTTAATACAGTAAGTCTTCTCTACCATATCAATTATCTTAAGTATCTTGCAGGACAGTAGTGTTTTATACATTCATTCCCACTTACAGCCCTTGGCAGTTTAGAAAAGTGTTTTGATTTTATATACATGAAAATAAAATTTGATAATATAAGAGCAATTATTCAAGAAAATTTGCAGCTGTGAATATTTATGTAATTATGTACATGTATTTTAAAAAGTCAAAGACTTTTTTGTGGATGTCTTAATGTACATGGAGATACGATACTTTTGAGAAGTCTGTAGTAGTCATCTGTAACTACTGTTTGTACTCACATATGTATTAATAATACTTTAATCTTTAAAAGTTTATTCATTTAAAAAAAGCCATTATTTGAAATGCAAAAAACATGACCCAGATAGAGCTAGGCGGAGGTCTTCGTCCACTGGCTTCCTCTCCAAATGTTCGCAATAGCTGGGGCTGGACCAGGCTGAAGCCGAGAGGTGGGAACTGGATCTGGATCCACATGGGTGGCAGAGACCCAAGTATTCAGGCCATTCCCTGCTGCCCTCCAAAGGTTTGTATTAGCAGAAAGCTGATACTAGAAACAGCATTCAACCTAGGCAGACACTCCGCTGTGGTATGCAGGCATCCCAAGCAACATCTTTTTTTTTTTTTAATAGTTCTTTTCCCCTAACATGGCGTTGGACAGGACTGGGGCTAAGGGGGTCCTCCGGGAACACAGACTTTCTGCCTGGGCTGGCCACCTTCTGATGGGCTTGCTGAGTTGCAATGAAGCTTTCTAGAGTTGGGGGCAGGAGTGGTGCACAGACCGTAGTGCGTGTGTAGGTGTGCATGTGTGTGTGAGAATCCATCTGCATGCGAGTATGGGTCTGTGTGCACATTGCTTGCTTGTTCGTGCTTCCTGGAGCTTCATACTGGTGTGGAAAAGAACCAGTGGTTGGAGCCAAGCAACATCGTAACCACGGCATCAGACACTGTCCCTTCATTATTTAACACATACTTACTAAGGGAGGTCTACTGGCTTCTCCTGGTGTTTTGCAAAACCATTCAACTTCCAAAGGGGAAAGAAATCTATGTTCTTGTGCTGCACACCGGACATAAACAACTGTAAAATGCAATGTATTTTCTACTAAAAATAAAGGATCTGATCACAGAGTCCTTCACTCACTGAAATCTTTCATAATGAATATAATTTATTAAGATAATGACCCATATGCTTCCTAGTTTCCTTAACATTTCTAGGTACTTGAAAGCATATCCCTTTGCTTTATGATTTTTTTAACTGGTAAAATCATTTGAATGTTGAAAATGAAATTGTTTATTAAGAGTCTTCAGGAAACTTTAGAAAAGAAAGATGGGTAGGCAGCCAGCACTGTGGTACAGTGAGTAAAGCTGCCACCTGTGACACCAGCTACTCCACTTCTGAAGCAGCTCCCTGCTCATGGCCTTGGAAAGTAGTGGAGGATGGCTCAAGTGCCATGTGGAAGGCCAGCAAACTCCTGGCTTTGCACCCAATCGAACCCAAATGGCCCCTATGGCCATTTGGAGAATGAGTAGGTGAACAGAAGATCTGTCTGTCTCTCCCCATCTCTCTGTAACTCTGCCTTTCAATTAAATAGATAAACACTTAAAAAAAAAAAAAGAAAGAAACAAATACAAGCAGAATATTCTCTGGACACATTGAAATCAATAAGGAAGCGCTGATTTCATTCAAAGAAGTAAAATTTTCCTAGCGGGTGATTAGGTGAGATAATAAGTATAAAACCCTAAAATCAGATGCAATCCAAAATAAAAGTGTACCATGAACAAGACTTGATCAGGTACACTTCATAAAATATCTCCTTCTACATGATTTGGAGATGGACAGATACCAAGAGGATATATACAGAGCAAATGGTTCAAGTACTCTAAGTAGGACAAAACAATACAGGAAACAGCATAGCAATAAAAGGATCTTTGGCTATATTTCTACACAAATTGATGTGAAGGAAAAAAAAATCTTCAACTAATTCAAACAACTAAAAATCGGACTGAAATCAACTGGCATATGTCTCTTCCTACCTTATTCCTACTCTTCCCCAGGATCTGTGGTCTGGATAGAAAATGACTATTACCTGAAACTATCTCCTCATTAATAGAAACTGTGATTGCTGTCCATTGTTTTCATCAGATGTTGAAACTGTATTTATTTATGTAAAATGTACTGGGTAATTACCAGATGTGTACATTTATTTACAATCTATATAATTCAGAGGAAGCATTACACATTTTTTAAAAAAGGAAATTCAGTATACACACTTCAAGTCTGAGAATACTGAAAGGCTGAGAACATAGGAAAAGATTAAAGCTTGTACAATTTGAAATCTCTGTGTTAAATTACTTAGGCTTGTTATTCAAAGGAAGGCTATTAACCATTTGGTGAGAACTGAAGTCCAGGGAGAAAGCCATTCTGCTTGCACGCCTGGCGCTCAAGGCTCTCTAGACCAGAAATGAAACACGACGTTACCTTCAAGGATTTTAATAAATCTAAGGAACACTGCTAGCAAAAGAGTTGCTGTCCAAATAGACTGACACACACAGGCCAATGTAGCCCCTAATGACAGAGTAAGATAATGACAGGCCCCACTCCAAATCAGCAGGAAGAGGAAGATCAATCTTGGCAGAGTGAAGGAAAAACACTGGCTTTCCTCGTGTTAGCTCATCTCATACATATCTAGCTTCAGCAGCTGCCCAGGGCTGTGGTGCTCGGCGTTAACTACACAGTGGATCAATAACAATTACACCTTCTCAAAAACATGACACATAGCAGGATTGGGCTGACATTTCACTTAGGCCAACATTGATCTCAGTGCATCTGATTCCAGCCCTAAATTCAAGTCAGGCCTGGGTTTACTTGGAATAAACACAGAGTTAAAGACAAAAAAAAAAGGAAACCAGCTGCTTGCGTCTGGGGCTAGAAGTAAATAGCAGACTATTTTTTATATGATTTACTCACTGTGACATCAATGTTGATAATATCGCCATCCTGAAGAGGTCGACTGAAACAGAAGCAGGAAAAATGAGGGTGATGTGCAGATCTCAATAAGAAGCAATAGGAAACACCTCATCACCAGAATTACAACTCCAATGAGTTGCAACGATAATTTAGAGTGAGAGAGGAAGAAATGAGTAACTAATCTTTAACTGACATCAGTCTCATCAAATTATGTAAGAAATAAAAAATATGAATCCATTGCCATTGTGGGGCATTCTTTAAAAGGATGTGTTTGTTAGTCACCTAAATTTTACTAAGAGCCACAACTCTATAGCTGGTACCCCAAAAAGGTACCTACATTTAAATTCTTTTTTCTTTTTTTACTTTACCATTTTTATCACTACCATCTAAGAAGGTAAAAGAAATTTTACTGAAATTCATATTTTGCTTGCTGTAAAACCAATCTTAAGGTTAGACATAGCTTTAATAGACATTGACTTGGTGACAATATGTCTACTTCTAAGCAAAACACTTCTAAATTTGTTCTCCCTGTAACTAGCTTCTGAAATCTGCAGGTGGATTCCAACTGGATATAGTGTGTTTCAATATACACCATATCCTAGTTTCCCATTTTAGTTTCCACAGGCACAGTATGTTATTAAAAAATGAATACCTGTCGGGAATACCATGGCAGAGCACGTTGTTGACAGAGGTACACACAGATTTTGGAAAACCTCTGTAGCCTAGAGGTGAGGGGTAGGCATTATGACTGATGATTTCCTGGTGGACAAGGGCATCTATCTCTTCAGTTGTCATGTCAACCTAAAACATGAAAGAAAGAAATTGTGCAGTGACAGTCCAAGACATTCCCAGTATTTATCGACTAGGCCTACATTAACAGCGCTTCTCCATGAGACTGCATGAATTTACCAGGGTAAATTTATGGTCTAATATCCTAATTAATTATGACTAATGTTAAAAATCTTCAACTGAGCCTTTTTGTCAATCATTTGTGAGCACAGTGGAGTTATGGATTATTAGGAAATAGAAACTGTGGGATCCTCTAAATCATTTGTCAGTCACTGAATGAACTGATTCCCTTTTAGCCTGGAGATTTAGAAACTGCATTCTTTGGAAATGCCTTCCTCTTTTGTAGTGGTTAATGCTCTAAGCTGACCAAAGCCTATACATTAATGCTCAAAAAAACTCCAGTTTAGATGACACAGCTTGAACACTGGCCCAGCCTACACCTTCTCAGCCCAGTGAGACGTTCTGTAGGGATTGCAGCAATGGCTGGGAGATTATGGGTCATGATTAAAAAAAAAAAGAAGAAGAAGAAGGTCACACATTTTGTAGACAAGTGTGTTTTACTAACCCTGATTTTTTAAAAAAACTTTTTCTAAAAAGATCCCCCTGACATTCACTCTTCAACTAACAGCAAACTGAAATTGAGTTTATTAGCAACATGAAGACTATTTCCACAAACTGGTAAGTCATAAAATTGTAAAACAACAACAAAATCTTTACAAAAAATGAACTATTTCTTTAAGCATTTTCTTCATGTTATCTTACCTCCACAGACTAATTATATGGCTGAAAGTTTATGACACAGAACCATTTACACGCTTCTATCTTTGGGTCTCACTTCTGAAGTTCTCCTACCTCTTGGAAACTAGAAGTCCATATTTTCTTTTACAATCCTCCTATGGCAGGATATTGAAAGTCATATGGTAGGATACATAAGTAAGGCAAATGGTAGGACAGTTGTATATAGTTACATCGCTATATCATCGTTAGCTTTGTATATCTGGCTTAATCTTTCTTTGCAGAGCAAGAGAACAGGAGACAAAATGCATGGTAGAGCAACTCTTCAGACACAGAAATAACCTGGGGGACTAAAGGAAGAAGTAGGGCAGCCAAAGTCCAAAGTGACTGCTGTGGATCAACTTGGATATCCTGATTGGGCCCAAAGAATTTCTAGAATTTTGCTAGTTAAAGTTGAACTTGGGTTGAAAGCTATAATACCCGTGCCTCCCATCCTGAGTCTTTACTTAATTCTGTCTAAACAAATGAGATATGTACAAAGGAAGAGTTAGAGGGGGAAGACAAGGAGCGCTTGCAGCCCTGGGAGGAAGTCACCCTGAGGCTTGGGAAGGCGTCACCTTTAAACTCTTCCCCGCCAGGAGGAGGACATGGCGGGCCAGCTGACAGGCCTGATGCAGCCCTTGGATCTGATCTTCATTCTTCACTTCGATGCTGTCTCCCCAGTCGGGTACAATGCCTGTCGTCACATAGTCTGGCTTCTTTATGTGCTTGGGGAAAAAAGGATTGAAAAACGAACATCAGAACCCAACCCTCGACAATGGGATCATTTTTTCGGACACAGCCTCCTGCTTCATGGAGCTCTGCCCTTCCTGCCGGAGCTCCGACCTCCAAAGCCAGCACAACAGACCCTCCAGGCTGCCCCGGGTTCCTTCCCCTGCCCTTTTGAACTTCACATTGCCTGTTAGTGCTGCCTCTGGATGGTCTGCTAACCTTAATAATCTTTCAGTCCAGTTGTACTGAAGTAGGCTGCTGGTCAAAACACATAGTGGTTTCTTTTCTTCTTCCACCTAGCCCCACCAGAAGCAACCCAGTATTGATTTAAAAAAACAAAAACAAAAATGCACCAAGTTTGGCTCAGCATGATAGCATAGCGGGGCAAAAAGTCCTCGCCCTGAGTGTGCCAGGATCCCATATGGGTGCTGGTTCTGATCTCAGCTGCCCCACTTCCCATCCAGCTCCCTGCTTGTGGCCTGGGAAAACAGTTGAGGACAGCCCAAAATCTTAGGTTCCTTCACCTACGTGGGAGACCCCGAAGAAGCTCCTGGCTCCTGGCTTTGGTTTGGCTCAGTTCCAGCCACTGCGGTCACATGGGGAGTGAACCGTTGGACAGAAGATTTTCCTCTCTGTATATCTGACTTTGCAATAAAAATAAATAAATCTTTTTTAAAAATGCACCAAGCTTCCAGTTTGCTAAATGAGTCATTAAACCCTGTCATCTTGGCATAATAACAAAATGTAGGCAAAGGACAGCTTCCCACTGTCTGGATGAAGGTATGTAAGATGGACTGCTGGCTAAGTCCCTTGAGGCCTCATGCATGCATCTCTTCTACTTTGCAATCATACTCACACTGGAAGATTGGAGAATAAAACAAAATGGTTTTCTTTTCTTTTCTAGATACATATGCATTACCTAGAACCACCCAGACCAAACCAAGGCCTCCCCACCTCCCAGCACACACACACTTGCCCAACTCAAAACATTCAGTTCTGATGGTTGCTATAGAAGTCTCTCCTGCACTTAGAGCCAATGGCAATATTCAGAAAACAAACACTTCCTGACACACAGAGGGCCTTTCAGTCCCCAAGGCTTTGCATGGCGGCAGCACTTCACAAGCTATATATAGCAACTGCTACTTGAGCGTCTGGGAACAGTACACAGGAAGGCTACAGAGCAGTTTGTAGCAGTTTGGGACAGGAAGCTGAGCCAGATAACTCCTTAGCAGAAACATCACAGCAACCAGGAGCAGGGCCTCATGCCTGGTGAGGGGCATCAGACAGCATTCCCTGTTCTGTTGAGCTCCTCTTAGGACGTCACCACTAGGGGCGATGGATCCTCTTCAGGTCTCCCGCAGAGGGCCCGGGCTGTCTCCACTCTGTGATGGGACCAGGTGACAGCTCCAGGCAGAAGAGCAGGTGTACAGCCACTACAATGGACTGTGACTGCTGAAACAACATACTGACCTGCCTGGAGATTTGCTTCTCTGTTCTACCAACGTCAAATAATGTCAGTTTTGTGTGGATAATAATAAATGCTGGTTCTTACTGTGATGTCCAGGCCTCAGTCAAACCAGTAATGAATTCTGGGGTGGGGTGAGCAAGTTCTTCAGCCTCATTTGCCCTTGCCACAAAGTAGAGCCACTCACCATGAAGAGATTCAACACACTTAATGCTACTGTAAGCTCACGGGGGGGGGGGGGTGATGGATGCAAATAAGCAAGAAAGCATGTGCTTCCTTTGTGACAAATCTGTGTCTCTTTGAGCTGTTTTTCCTCCATAACTCACACACTTCCTTTACACCTTATCTTGAAAAATGGGTAGACCCTCTATCCATAGAATTGTAATTTCTGGGAAAAAAAAAACAAGAGTACTTCAAGACAAGATGTCTCAAGTTAACTTACTCTGAAGGATGATTCAGAGACACCCACAGCATTAATAACGTGGAAAGCATTAAGAGCATGCTTTGAAACAGCCATCGAGTGTATTAGTTTCAAGTAATCTCCTGACAAGCATCTCAACTGAAAACTTAAGAGCTTTTTTCCTTCCTTCTAAAAAAGTTGGGAAACTGAGTGTGTGTGTCTGTGCATAGTTTTACCTTCATGTTAAAAATTCAACATAAAAAATTCCATGAGCAAAATTTTAACCCCAGATCAGTTAAGTAACTCTAAGTTCAGAGCTTAACTTTTACAAATTAATGTGATTAAAACTGAAGGATGTTAAAACTTCTCACATCACAATTCAAAAATCACAAATCAAGATTTTAAATTATGACTGAGTGGTCTGGAAATCAGAGGTGTTAAGACATTGGATGGCTTTGGCAGTCAATCTCTGTCTTGGCCGGAAAAGGCAGCAGATAATAGGCAGAAGAAGGTACCTCGGGGACTGGATGAGCTGAAGAAACCATGGCCGGGGAAACGATACTGTGGGAGATGTTCCTTTGTTTTCGGAAAATGAAATGTCTTCTTTGTTGCTTTCTTGACTGCTTATATAAGTAGATAGGACTGAGTGCTGAAGACAAAATTCTTTGACAACCTACGAGCAAACACAGGCATCCTTTAAGTTAAAAACAACATAAGCTCTGCACTTTAGGATATGTGGTGTTGTCTATTCACTCATGATTCTAATCCTTTGTTGACTCAGAAAGGAAAAGATTCAAATAGATAAGAAAGCAGCAGCGCTCTGAGTTCTGGTACAAGTGCAGCATATTCATTAGCTAATACTATGTTTACATGAATGCTTCACAATGGAGAACTCTAATCTAATGGGAAACAAACATATAGAAACAATTGCTGCTCACCCGATCTATAAAAAGAACAATTTCTGCTCTAGTACTTTCTGCGGCCATGTCCAGGATGACCCCGGATTCACGGCACTATCTTGATGGTTTTACACTCTTTCAATCTGTTTCTCTTTCAAGAATCATGAACAAACGGCCAGCTGCACCTTGTACCCTCTGCAGGATTACGGCTCTGTGTTAAGTTCATGTGCAGCGAGGCATTATGCCGAAATGCACTGTGATCAGAGCTCCAGCCAGATAAAGACCAAACAGCAAAAGTGTAGGTATGATCCTGAGAGAAAATCAACACAGGGTCTTAAGTCCCCACCACAGGTATTTAAAGGCATCTATCTACATTTGCAATACATCTCCCCTTTGTAATTCACCTCCCAGGACTTGATCTTGTAGCTAACAGGCAGGGACGGATGTCGGGGATGTCCAGCCCAGCCAGGGTCACTGTGGGTCTTTTGGGGGCAGTGGTCCAATAGATGGAATTATGGAAACTCTCTGTGTTTCTCTGCCTCTGTCTCCCAAAGGAAAATAATAATAATAATAATAAGCTAACTATGTCTATATTAACACAGAAAGAGCTCAGTACATTGCTAAGAAAAAAGGCAAATGCCAAACAATACATATAAAAACCCCACTAAAGAGTTTATATACTTATTTTATTAAAAATACGTTTAAAAGATTTGTTTCTTTTATTGGAAAGATTTATAGAGAGAAGGAGAAACAGAAAGGTCTTCTGTTCACTAGTTCACTCCCCCAAGTGGCTGCAACAGCTCAGCTAAGCCAATCCAAAGCCAGGAGCCAGGAGCTTTTTCCAGGTCTCCCACGCGGGTGCAGGGTCCTAAGGCTTTGGGGCCGTCCTTGACTGCTTTCCCAGGCCACAAGCAGGGAGCTGGATGGGAAGTGGAGCAGCTGGGATACAAACTGATGCCCATATGGAATCCCAGTGCATACAAGTGAGGACTTTAGCACTAGGTTATAGTTATCGTGCTGGGCCCTAAATAAGGTTTTGTTTTGTTTTGTTTTAATAAATAACCTTTTTTTTAAAAAAATTATTACAAGTCACAACTACATAACAGGATTAACTAACTACAGCCCCAGGAGCAAATGTGGCCTGATCCTATTTGTTTTTGTTTAAAGATTATTTAATTATTAGAGAGAAAACATTCTGATATGCTGATTCAGTCTCCCAAACGGCAGCAACAGCTAGAACTGGGGCAAGGAGAAGTCAAGAGCCTAGGACTCCACCCAGATCTCTCAAGTGGCTAGAGGTGGACCATGTTCTATGACCTTCCCAGGCATACTGGCCAGGAGCTGGATTGGAAGCAAAGCAGTTGCTATTCAAATCGGTGCTCATAAGGGAATACTAGCACTGCAAGTAGTGGCTTAACCCACCGCGACACAGCACTAACCCTGCTACTTGTTTTTATATAGCTAAGACCTAAAAAGTTTTCATATTTATAAATGGTTCTTATATTTCTTATGAAATCTTAAGAAACTTAAGAAATTTCAGAGCCCAAAAAGTAAAGTTTCATTGGACTATAGCTACCTGATTTGTTTACAATTGTCTAGGGCTGATTTTGAGCTACAACAGGTAGAGTTTAATGGTTGTAACAGAGACCATATGGCCCACAAAGAACAAAATTTTTACTATTTGACCCTTAACGGCAGTAGTTTGTGCTTTCCTGGTTCAGAGCACTGATTCTCAAAAAGCAGCTTCCAGACCAGCAATATCAGCACCCGTAGGGAACAGACACAACTTCTTGGGTCCCCTCTTGGATCTACTGCCTCAGAACCCTCAGGGGAGGCCGGGGTCATGTGCTCTCACAAACCCTGGGGTGGCCCTGACACACACAGTGCTGGACAGCTGGTGCCAGAGCAATGGAAACAGGCTGCAGCCGAGTCCAGGTCCCCCAAAACTCAAGATCTCTAATGAAGCTGGGAGAAAGTCACTGATGCAAACCCCGATGGTCGGTGACTCAGCGTCACAAATTTCATTTCACTAATATCGTGTTTGTCTTGTTTTAAACATTGATTTATTTATTTGAAAGAGTTACACGGGGGGGGGGGTGCGGTGAAAAGGGGTAAGGAGGGAGGGGGGAGATAAAGAGGGAGACAGAGAGAGAGAGAGAGACTTTGTATCTGCCTAGATGGCTGCAGTGGTCAGAGCTGGGCCAGGTTGCGGTCAGGAGCCAGGAACTTCACATGGGTGTATGGGCACAAAAACTTGGGCCATCCTGGAGCAGGCAGGACCAGACCTAAACTGAGGGATGTTGGCCTTACGGGTGGCAGCTTTACCAACTATACCAAAATACCAGCCTCTAACTTAAAAAAAATTTTTTTCTTTTATTTGAAAAGCAGAGAAACAGTTCTTACAATCTACTGTCTCACTCTCACATGCCTGCAATAGCTGGGAACTCCATCCAGGCCTTCTACTCCACCTGAGAACCCAACCACCTGAGCCATCACCGGCTGCTTCTTGGGTACATGCTATTAAGAAGCTGACACTGGAGGCAGAGCTGGGTCTCAATATGGGATGTAGACATCCTAACTCCCTTACCAGGCACTCATAATTACATCATATTCTTGAGCCAAGCTAACAAAGGTGCTTGGGTACTATGAGAATATTTCAAACAGTTTATGTAAAGTGAAATTTAAAAATTAATTGATTTCAGGTGGGTTTTTTTTGCAAGAAAATAAAACTAACTTTTTGATGTTTTTCCATGAACATTTTGAAGCACCTTTGTATTTCAAACAATTCCAAACAAACCTCACAAAAGGTCTGTTTTAAACCATTTGCTTTTAAAACATAGTTGCTTGACAGATAGAGCCAGTTACTTATTCTATAGTTTGTGAAACACGGCATTTCCCTGATGACATCACCTCACCTCAGATGACCCACGGACAGATAGAGGCAGGCAGGTGTCACAGGCAAAGCACATGGTTGGCAGGTACAAGCCTGCACTGGAGTGGGTTTAGCTCTGGCACTTGTTAGCGCGCGGCCCCAAACAAGTTTCCTCTTTTCAGTCTCAGTTGAGAATTAACTGTAACAGGGGATGCGGCAATGTCTTGCATTAAGCTACTACCTCTTCTAGGATACTACAAAAGTTAGGGGACAAAAAAATGGGAGACATCCCAGAGACATGTAGAATGAAAAGGGATAGCTTCATTGGAACACACTTCGGTAGCGAAAACATCAGGAACCTTGATGTCTGAAATTAATCCAAGTTCTTACTTTCCTCATTGGAGAACATGAATAGTCTATGTAGGGGCTGATGGTGCATTAGCTGGAATTACACGTACGAGGGGGCTTCAAAACGTTTGAAGAAAACAAACTAAGGGCAGTCAGCTGGCACAGTGACTAAGTCACTTCTTGGGACACTCGCATTCCATACCAGAATGCCTGACCTCAAGCCCCAGCTCCACTTCTGATGCCAGATTCCTAATGCAAACTCAGGAGGCAACAATTTATAGCTCAAGAACCTAGGTCCCTGTCCCTCACGTGGAGATTCATACTGAGTTCTAGGTTTCTGGCTTAGCCTGGCTCAGCCCTGTCTGTTATGGGCAGTTAAAGAATGATCCAGTGAATGGAAGATCTTTCTCTCTCAGTCTTTCTTTCTCTCTCTTTCAAATAAAAACTCTTAAAAAATTGAAGTAGCTAATAAAATGAATGAAAGGATAAGTTTATTTCAGTGTAAACACTTTTGGGATACACACATCTCATCTCAGACTGCCTGGGCTCAAGTCCTCGCTCTACATTTGACTCTAGCTTCCTGCTGATGTGCACCCTGGGAGTAGCAGGTGATGGCACTGTCACCCACGTGGCCTACAGCACTAGGCTCCTGACGTCGGTCCTACCCAGCTCTTGCTATTGCTGCACGGCTGGGGAGCGAACCTGCATACAGGAAGGCTTATGTCCACCTGACTCTCTTTGTGTGTCTCTGCTTTTCAAAAAGAAAAAAAGTTCTTGGAAAATGTGCATTATGAAAAAAAGGATGAGGCAGATTAGGCATAAATTCAAAAAATTGTTTCTGTTCTTAAGCCTTTGATTACATTTGGTATAAACATTGTGAAGTTCTCATACATGTAAATTATCATCAAAAACAAAATGTGGGGCCCAGCACAGTGGCCTAGCGTCTGAAGTTCTTGCCTTGAATGCACCGGGGTCCCATATGGTCGCCAGTTCTAATCCGGGTGGCCCCGCTTCCAACTCCCTGCTTGTGACCCGGGAAAGCAGTAGAGGATGGCCCAAAGCCTTGGGACCCTGTACCCGCCTGGGAGACCCAGAAGAGCTCCTGGCTCCTGGCTTTGGATCAGCACAGCACTGGCCTTTGTGGTCACTTGGGAAGTGAATCATTGGATGGAAGATCTTTCTCTCTGTCTCTCCTTCTCTCTGTATATCTGACTTTGCAATAAAAATAAGTAAATCTTAAAAAAAATTATGTCCCTTGGGGCTGGCACAATGGCTCAATAGGCTAATCCTCTACCTATAAAAATCAGCATCCTATATGAGTAACCATTCTTGTTTTGGCTTCTCCACTTCTGATCCAGTTAACCACTAACAGACTGGGAAAACAACAGAAGATGGCTCAAGTCCTTGGACGGTTGCATCCACATGGAGACGTGAAAGACGTTCCTGGCTTCAGCCTTGCCCAGTCCCAGCCCTTGCAGCCATTTGGGGAGTGGACAATGGATGGAAGCACTCTTTCTTTCTCTCTCCCCGCCTCTCTGTCTCCCCCCGCCCGCCCCCCCGGCCGGCTATCTCTCTCCTTCTACCTGTAAATCTGTCTTCCAGATATAAAATACATAAATCTTTTTAAAAATGCATCCTATAAAAGCTCATTATTTTCCTTTTCCATTCTTTAACATAGCTACCGGTGGGGCCTCTAAATGTATTCCTCCACACAACTAAGGCACTCATGTTTTGGATGCAGGACTACAGTGGTGAGCAGGGGACCCAACTCCCGGGCCCGTGGTACTTACACTCTTATGGTACGAGGCAGACAGCAGGCAAACCAATAAATCTGTGAGAATGTGTCAGATGGTGCTCTGCATGGCACAAGAGAGACAGTGCCCTGTGCAGTCCTGCTGCCCCTGGCTGACCTAGAGCAGAATCAGCAACAGTGGATGCTGACTGACCCAGAGCTGAGTGCTATCAAGCTCTGTGCTCAGCAGAGAGGCTGAGCAAGACGAGCGAGGGGGACCTGGCCCCTGTGAGGTCCCTTCATCACCAGTGTATCCATTCATTTTGTCATATCTGATTGTCATGCTCCATCCTTGCTGATGGGAATGATATAGGCTGATTATATGAAAGAGAGACCTTCTTTATCAGTATTATCAAGCTCAAGTGCAGAGCCATTACAGGGGAATCTTTTTTGTGCACTTGAACTTGAAGTATGAAGTCATCAGACCCCTACTAGGATATCAGGATGAAGCTTCTGAGACCCTTACGTTGGGAATGATCACTGTTTACCTGTCCTGCCAAATGACAGGCTCACTGCTGGAACGAGGCCGCCTCAGCCAGGTGACTGGACAGCAAGCTCCCAAACACCAGCCTGAACGAATCCAGTCTGTAACAATCATCGATCCGCAGTGTACCTGGTAATCCCACTGTCATAAGATGCTGTTGTGTTGGAAGCAAAATCTCTCCTTTCAGTTTGATAAAAGACATGATTGTTAGTGCTGGCACAACTGTTTATTACAAGCCAAAGAGATCTAGTGTTTTCACAGGTTGAAATGAAGACATGGGTTTCAGTTATGGAACCTTTGGGAGGTAAGAGTCCCGAAATTAATCTGGAACACAAAAAATGGGGGACAACCATGGACAGAATTCCACCTCTGTTCAATTACAGACATCTTTTTTTAAGCATTATTTCCTATAATGATATTCCCTATGGCAATTCACATAGCATTTAAATTGCATTAGTTATTATGAGTAATTGAGAGATGTTTTAAAGAATGAAGGAGAGTATGCAGCACAGGTTATATACAAATACTGAACACTTGAGCATCTGCAGATTTTGCTATCCCCGAGAGTCCTGGGACCAATCCCTGATGGACACTAAGGGACAACTGTAGCTTTTCATTTAAGAAATAATTTATTGGGCCCGGCTCGGTGGCGCAAGTGGTTAAAGGTCCTCGCCTTGCACGCCCGGGATCCCATATGGGCGCCGGTTCTAATCCCGGCAGCCCCGCTTCCCTTCCAGCCCCCTGCCTGTGGCCTGGGAAAGCAGTCGAGGACGGCCCAAAGCTTTGGGAACCTGCACCCGCCTGGGAGACCCGGAAGAGGCTCCTGGCTTCGGATCGGCATAGTATCGGCCCGTTGCGCTCACTTGGGGAGTGAATCATCGGACGGAAGATCTTCCTCTCTGTCTCTCCTCTCTGTATATCCGCCTTTCCAATGAAAAAAAATAATAATAAAAATAAATCTTTAAAAAAAAAGAAATAATTTATTTACTTATTTGAGAGGGAGAAAGAGAGCAAGAAGAAGAATGAGGGATGGTCACAGAGTTCCCATCCACTGGTTCACTCACCAAATACCTCCAATGGACAGGGATAGGTTAAGCAAGCTGGAAATCTGAATCCAGGTCTTCTATACAGACAGCAGGAATCTAACTACTCGAGCCATCACTGCTGTCTCCCAGGGTTGGCATTAGCAGGAAGCTGGGGTCAGGAGCCAGAGCCAGGAATTAAACCGAGGTACAGTGAATGTAGACATCTTAAAAATACAGCTGATACCATACACTTATATCTAACTTCCAAATTGCTTTCATCCATGTCACAGCTCATAGGATGCACGATGGGAATCCTCAGAGAGCAAGAATGCCAGCCGGGTCCCATGAGCCCTGGGCTGGCCTCACTGTCATTCACCCAGGCTCACCAAGTATCCCTTTGGGAAAGCCATCTGGGGAAATATGATGCAGGTGCAGACTAATATCCCTGCAACAGGCAGTTAGACAACCTTTAGGAGATGACCAGGAAACTCCTTAGAGCTCACAGGAGAGCTCTGCACTCATCTGAGCTGGAAAGAGACAATGGAGCACGTCACTGCTGCATCTCAGAGAAGCGGGAGGGAGCATCTGCTTGGGCAGTAAGTCCATGCGCAACTTGTGATGAAAGAGCAGAATATTTACTGTTACCAGGGGTAATAATAAGAATTACTGCCTGTGCCACAAAAATTCTACTAGTACCTACTTTCAGCCAAACACAGAAAATTACAGGCAACTGCCTCTTTCACAACATGGAGGAACGCACTGGGTGGCCTAAATGTCCCCCGAAAGTACCATACATCCTCTGAAACTTGCTGCACACTTTTCATGTTTTGGATTTGTACTGGGAAATGTAAGTCCAAGTGGTTGTTTTAAATATCTGCACACTTGGTAATAACATCAAATTTTAAAAGCCCCATTTTATTTCCTTTAAGATTTAGTCTGCAAGGTGGGCATACAGATTGCGCGTACAACAGAGGGAGGAGTGCATGTGAAATGACTAACGTTGCATGCAATCTTCCCTGTATTCATTGGCCTCTTACTCGGGGTCCATTTTAATTGTTATCTGTGCATGCATTCTATACCACATAATGAAATGCTTCCATTTCACCCACTGAGCCCTGGGTTTCTAGGTGCACCTCTTCTAATGACCCTTAATTAGGCTGATTTTACCCTGGAAAATGTGAGTTTTCTTTTAGTCAACAAGTCTTTTTTTTTTTTTCTTTTAAGGGAGAGCTCTGAATGAACTTTCAAAGAGCCGTTTAAAATGCTTAGTATTTTAAGCAGCGGTAAAACTGAACAAAGTCCGTTTGTACTCAAGTGTGGGCTACCAACACCTATATTTTTCATTGTACGTTTCCAAGGAAGCACTTTCCCCCTGCAGCGTGCCATCAACCTTCAGTGACCTTATATTGCAGAGGGATCAAATATCTGGGTAGAAAACAGCACAGTAAGGTAGCCTGGTACTACTTGACATTCGATAACAATGTCCACCAGAGATAATAGGTAATTTACAAGACACCCTGTAAAATGTCTTACTGAATGTGTTTTTTCATAATGATCAGCAAATGCCAAAGTCTAGTAACAAAACTATTATTTATAGCATATTAACATCTAATTGATTTTACAAATGGAGCTAATTATTTTGGATGGAGGGAGGAATGCCTGCCAGATATAAATGATTTATGATTGCCAAGACAGAACGCAACAGTGTTTTTTGCTAATTCATTTTCAAAATATGACTCTTATACTCAATACTCATTGATAATTTTCATTTTAAGCTAAGTGATTTGCTTAAATAATATATTAACCCTGCCCCCAACAAAAAGCAACTTTATGCTAGTACTCTGATATATTCTTAGCTGTAGACAAATGTTGCTTCCCACAGTGGGTTCAGAAGTGCCTGCACCAGATGAGAACATCCTCAAGGTGCTGATTTAGAAGCACACTGAGGTCACACTTCAGCAACCAGTTACCCAGAGTAGGAGCACTGGGGGCTTCCAGGCAGAGCCACACTGCAAATGCATCTTTGCCTTGTGCTTCTTGACCTAAAACACTGACCATTCCCTTGACAGCTTTCACAACTTGCACAAAGTTTGCCAAAGGAAAAAATTAAATAGCCTGAATTAGCTGATGAAAGTCTGCAGAACCACGCAGCACCCATTGGTTTGCTCAAGATGGAGGGCAGAACAAATTACTCAACTACCCGAGCGAAACTTGACAGCAAATTTCTGGGCCAATGGAGACTTAGACAGACTATGACAGCCAATCGACCTTGGAAAGATTTCCTCATCCATGGAGAGGCAGTATCAGCAGCATTTCAGAACTATCAAAAACATATATCAGAACCCTCAGAAAATGCTCCACAATGGGGAACTTGGGATGACATCAGGTGACAGTTCCCCAATCCTTGGGGTAACGTGGTGGTTGGAAAGCTGAGCGTGGTTTCTTCTTTTGTATCCCCCTCTCCTCCATATACGGGAAGAAGAAAATGTGTAAACAAGGGTCTCATCCACTATCCCCTGCTCTTGATTCTTCCCACTTTGATCAACTATGTAAACATCATCAACAATAACATTAAAAAAAAAAAGTCTGCAGACCTGATTCTTGAACTTAGCAGCCCTGAATGCATGTTTCTATGCTAAACGAGAGGGACTTAAGATTCCTTCTCCTTTTCAAGCAACTGAACAACACAAAAGTTCCAGCTTCCCAATAAAACAACCTGTGCATTTGCTGAAGGTTGTGGTGGTGGGGAACCCCACACACTGTCCCAGGCTGGAGCAGATACTGATTGGGCAAAGCTGAAGGACAAGGGCCCTAGAAATGAAACAAAAGCAAACTCATTCTGTTGACAGATGTTGATTACATCAAAGCAACAAGGGACTCCCCCAAGCTCACTACTATTTTAGAACAATTCATGGGACTCTGTAATCTACACAAGGAGGACGCAGTTAAGATTATTAACCAGTCATAATAAACATTATGAAACCTATTTTAAAAGACCTTCAGTTGAGTTGAAGACTAGTGTGTTTTTAGCTGTGAGCTTCTCCAAACAGTGGTTTATTCATTCCCATGGACATGTCTGGGAAGCCAAGCTGGGCATGCCATCAAGCCCCTTCCTTCCAGGGGTTAACTGCTCTGGCTGCCAAGTAAAATACAGAGTGAGCCATGTAATTATGGAGACAGTCAAAGGGCAGGCTCTATTTTGAAATCTATTTGCACAGACAAGGTCTTCCAATTGAACTTACAGGAAACAAGCTGGTAAAGAGCCTCCTTTTGCCCAGATGCTTTCCACACTTTATCTCCAATTCAGGAAATCATGGATATGGACACCGTACACCACTGCTTCCTGGATTCCAAGCTAAGGATGCCGTTACAGAAATTTGTTTCACCAATCCAGGACCTCCCCCAACTTTTTTTTGGTGGGGGTGGGGGGAGTGGGTCATAATTAATAGCATTTGGAAACAGCCTCTGGATGATAAAGCTGCAGTGTTTATTAACCAACATCTCAAAAGGGTACGCAAGGCCAGTTGGTGCACAGGTGCTGGAAACTTACGCCTTTTCTTCAGTGCTCAAAATAAAGAGCACGGTGAAATCTAGAAAACACTGGCATGAACACTCGTCTAAAGTAAAGATTCTGCTTGACATCCTACAGGGTTGCCCTTGAAGTTATTTATAGCTCTGACCTCAAAAACTGTAACAAAGATGCCAGAGAAGTAAGAGAAATGTGCAAAACATTTCAAATGACAAAAGAAAAAAAAAGTCGTAGTTCAATTTTAATGATCTAAGTTGGAAATTTCCATAAGAATGCAGCAACTCTCTTCTTCAAGTATGATTGGGCCACTACAACAAACAGAAGAAAGTGATCAGATGTGGGTGAGACTGGATAGCACGCTAAGGATGTCCGAACTGATCACGGACTGTAAGCCCAAACTTGGGAGTGCCTGGTTCCAGACAAAAGCAACTGGGAGGCCAGTCACAGAGTTCTGGGCAGAGGAAGGGTAGCAGCCGGAGGGCACCATCTTCCAATAATAACAACATTCAAGAGCAGTGCCTAGGTCACAGTAAAGCATGACCTTCCCCAAGGCCCTGTCAGGAAGCTGGCTCCAAGCGCCCTCCCTTCTCCTCTCAAAATATGTGTCAATTGCAAGAGATAGGAGTATAATCTCCAGGACAGATTCGGAAATCCTGGAGGAAAATACTTCATTTGGCTTCTTGCTGCAGGTGTTTAAAGTAGATAATATGTGGCAATTCATTAATGCACACCACTAACACCGCATGTGTTTATTTAAATCCTTACATACTTATTGGAGAGTTCATATTAAACAAGAAACCTTCCCCTCCTCCTTGCTAGGAATAAAAACAACTCAACCTACTTTAGAAACACAGATTCAGAAACATTCTTATTTAGTAGCATGGACTCATGTTTGTCGGCAAAGAGAAAAAAGTTCCTTTCGGCGGGCCTAACTAAAGCAGGAAGAAGGATGCTAAAAATTATAGTAAAAGTTCAAAAGTCTTAAAACTAAAAGCAGATCCTTGGGTAGATAAGTGGAAATTACAGTGCTGAATAACTTTCACAGGGAAATAGGGCTATGGCATAAAATTTCTCCATTTATTATGTTAAAAAACTGCTTCAAAATTTAAATTCTTAATAAGCATAAAATATTGAACCATGCTGCAGTAGTACATGCTTAGCAAATCCTATTGTCTCTCAGCTAAAGTTTAGAGAAAAGCAGCTTTTTAGCACTTCAACAATACATATTCTCAGGCAACTTCTTGGACAAAGAAATATTGTGTCCTTTCAGGCAAAATAAAGGAGCTGTTTATTAGGGGTTGTGGTTAAAATGTAATAATTCATTCCAGTTGAGCCCTGTGAAAAATGTCATCAAAATACCATTTCCTTCGCCAGATTTTCTGGATGCCGTGATACTGTTTAAACACAGAATAAAAGACACACTCTGATCAGAGGAGAGGCACCACACCACAGTGAACCCCAACCAGAGGCTCCGTCAAAAAAAGCCTTTAGTCCTGGCACCCAGGGAATGCACACTTCTGGGTTAGCACGGAACATCTGGCAAACCTCAGCTTCCCTAAGTTTCTCAAAAGCAACATTCCTGCTACTCATGCACTTTGATTAAAGATGAGGAGACTAAAATAATTTTTATTAATGCATACAAGAAGAAACCAGAAAGAGCAATTTACAGAAATTACACAAGAAATTCAACTGCAGAAAAAGCTCATCCAAAGAATTCCTCAGTTTAAGAGAACTGATAAAACCATTCTTTAATTCTTAAATAAGAAGCCAATCTACTCATCAATACCATTGTCATACAAAATACTACTCAAAATATTAGTCATCTGGATGAAAATACACAGTATTTTCAGAACATGTGGGGACTTACAGTTTACTATAAAGGCAGAGATTTAATATGAATGTTTTTAAATAGTATTAAAATATTTGAAACAGAATAATTTTAGTGCTCACCTTAAATATTATCAACTGAACTCTAGATGGAGAAGGTGCTAGGAACACTATTGACTGTTCTTTCTTTCTTTTCTAAACCTATCTATAAGCCTCAGGGTTTTAATTAATTTGCTTTATCCATTCGAAGGGCAGAGAGAATGAAACAGAGAGAAAGAGAGAGAGTGCAAGATTTATTTCTTAAATGACTACAGCAGTTTGCCCTGGGTTGGGCTAGGCCAAAGCTGGGAACCAGACACTCAGTGTGGGTCTCCCAGAGTGTATGTTAGTAGCAAGTTGGAATTGCAAGTCGAGCTAGGACATGCATCTAGACACTTGGAGACAGATGTGTCTTTTTTTCTTTTTTAAGATTTATTTATTTTTATTGCAAAGTCAGATATATAGAGAGAGTGGGGGAGAGACAGAGATGAAGATTTTCCATCTGATGATTCACTCCTCAAGTGGCCACAGTGGCTGGAGCTGAACCAATCCGAAGCCAGGAGCCAGGAACTTCCTCCAGGGCTCCTACTTGGGTGCAGGGTCCCAAAGCTTTGGGCCATCCTCAACTGCTTTCCCAGGCCACAAGCAGGGAGCTGGATGGGAAGTGGAGCTGCCAGAATTAGAACCAGCATCCATATGGGATCCAGGTGCATTCAGCCACTAGGCCACAGCGTCAGGCCCAAGGGCATGTGTCTTAACCCTTACATATTATCAATGCCTATCCTAGGTATTTTTTCTTTTCTGTTTTGACGAGCCATTTGACATTATTGCTGCACAGCCAAACAACTGATAGAAGACAGCAGAAGGCCCAGCATGGTGGGCTAGCAGCGAAGGGTATCGCCTTGAATGTGCAAGAATCCCATATGGGCACCGGTTCTAATTCCAGCAGCCCTGTTTCCCATCCAGCTCCCTGCTTGTGTCCTGGGAAAGCAGTTGAGGACAGCCCAAGGCCTTGGGACCCTATACCCTGTGGGAGACCGAGAAGAGCTCCTGGCTCCTGATCCGTGCAGCTCCGGCTGTTTGGCCACTTGGGGAATGAATCATCAAACGGAAGATCTTCCTCTCTGTCTCTCCTCCTCTCTATATATCTGACTTTGCAATAAAAATAAATAAATCTTAAAAAGAAAAACATAGCAGAGGTCTGACCAAAATTTGCAGTGTCAATACCAAAAGCAAGAAACAGAAAGACAAGCAGTCAAAAAGCCCAGTAGCTTAATACTTGCCTGAAAATATTTTCACTGTGGAACTACAAGTGAAAGGTATGAAATTTAAAAAAAAAAATCTGGATATAAGTTTTGTAATCGCATTTTGACAACTGCGGGGATTTTGTCTGCCCTATAATTCAACAATACCATGGTAGGGAGCATGGGTGGGAGGTAGGTAGGGGGATCAATAATCCCATGTTGAAGCACAAAGGTCCCAGCTCTTTGCTAATGCGCCTGGGAAAGCGGCAGAAGGCCCAAGTGCTCGTGCCCCTGCACCCTGTGTGAGATTTGGATGGCGGTCAGGCTTCTGGTTTCAGCTTGTCCAAGTCACAGCCCCACCAGGATCACTTGGGAGTGAATTAGCGGATGGAAGATCCTTCAATCTATCCTTCTCCCTCTGTAACTCTGTCTGTTACATAAATCAAATTGTTTTAAAGTAAGAGCTTCAGGAAAACAACACATTCAGAGTGAAGACAACAGAAGCCAAGATCACCCATGAGGGAGTTATTTTCAATCAGAAAAATAAAAAATATACATCAGCTTCTTCGGTATAAGAGAAAGTTCCAGTTATCTGAATGTGATGCTTGAGACTGACACTGCTGTCCCGTGCAACTTGACATTCAATTTGAGTAGACAGATTGAGTTAAGCACAAATAATTGCTCCCTAAATTTGACATGCATGCAGAAAGTGCAACGTACAAAAGTGTTACAAGCTTTCAAGAAAGCCTGCTTACTACCTGGTCCTTAAATAAGGGTTCTTCAGAGACATGTATGATCAATTAGCTGCTAATGTATTTCTTCGTTGTTCTGTCTGAAAGGCCGTGTCATGGACACAGGGAAGGACAGAGATCTTCACCTTTTGGTTCATTCCCCTAATGGGCAACAGCCAGAGCTGCTTTAGACAAAGCCAAGTTCTACCTAGGTCTTCCAGGTGGGTTCAGTGTCCCAAACTTTTGGCTATCTTCTGCTGCCCTCCCAGGTTCATTGTCAGGGAGCCTGATCAGAAGTGGAGCAACCAGGACAGGAACTGGCACCCATATGGCATGCTGCTTTCACAGGCTGTGCTTTATCTACCACACCACAATGCTGACCCCGTTATCTGTTATTTCTCTACTAACGATTAAAAATTAATTTTTATCTTATTGTAAGCAAAATATTTACTCTTCATGTGTTCATTCTAGATTGCTTCTCATAAATGAAGACACAACATTCTTTGAAAATGTTAACTGACAGAAATTACAGTAAGTGGAATGACAAATTCATCATCTCATTTTAGGTTATAGACTTTAATTATTGCCACAGAACTGAAATATGTGATGTACAAAATAGACATTTATTATCAAATGTGACATGAACTGAGCATGTTTTGAACTATCTATCAGTAAAACAGAGTTAATGGGAATAAAAAAGAAGGCAACAGTGTGGAATTTAAAGGTAGTTGTTACCAGGTGCAGGAGGTAAGGCACCACTTGGCAGACCCACCTCCCCTATTAGAATGCCTGGTTCATATTTTGGCTGTTCTGTCCCAATTCCAGCTTCCTGCTAGTGTGTGCCCTGGGAGGCAGCAGGTGATGGCTCAAGCATCTGGGCCCCGGCCACCCACATGGGAGACTCAGACTGAAGTCCAGCCTTCTCTGGCTTTGGTATGGCAGAACCCCAGCTGCTGAGTGCATCTGGGTAGGAACCAGAATATGAAAGATCTCTGTCTGCCTCTGTCTGTTTCTCACAGAAAATGAAAAAGAAGAAGAAGGAACCCCTCCCACCTGAAAAAAAAAAACACCTTTATTTTTGTTTGTGAATGCACCATGAGGATGCTTATTCCAGAAGACTTGCCTTCGTAATTATGTATTATAAGAATTCTTGTTGAAATTGCATTTCCTTCTTTAGTACTTGTTGGTTTTCTTGGTTAGTTAAATTTTCCAAGTTTTCCTTTGCTTATCTATTAACAGGAATAAGAACACCTTTCTTGCAGGGTTGCTGTGTTACATCGAAAGGGCCACAAGGTTAGCAGCCCATCAACATAACTGCTCTCCCTGGCTGCCCAGCTACAGGAGGAGGGTACTCTGAAAGGACCACCCAGTAGGCAGAGCACAGCCTGAATTACAAATGTGCTTTGGATAATCTACAAAGCAGGTAACTCACAAAGTAATCACAAGACCTTAGGTTAGTTTCCAAAGCTGCTACTTAAAATCCACATTCTCCAGAGCACTGGCCTTTCCTTACATCTCAGGGCCACTCCGATGATGTAATATTAGAGGATGCAGATGTAGAAACACTTTACCAAGTGGCCAGCATCTCAGGACAGTAGTGGATCCAGCAATGGCTTCTCCGCTGGAGGATGAACCACGCACAGCCTAATTTTGCTTTTCTGAAGAGTTCCTGGTGGTGCCTGGCTAGTATGCTCATGGTTAATAGATAAGGTCTAAGGGAAATCTCTTCGTCCATTCACAGGCATAAAACACCCTGGCGTTTTCGGAGAATCTCATCTCTCTAAACATATTACTCTATTGAATAGTTCTTAAATTTGTGCAGAGGGTGAGATGGGATAAATCACCTTACAGAAAGACTCCACTTTGCACTGATGATACTTCCTGTAACACTCACTATCACAAACAATTTTAAGAGTGAGGTCAGAATGCTGTTTTCATTGTTACCAGATAATATTCAGTCAAGTCATTCACAGCCATGCACTACTATGCTGAACTTGGTAACCTCAGTAACTTAAAATTTGTAAAGATGTAAACATATTTAGTTGGCTGTGTGATCTGTTTAATACAAATACTCTTGAGTTTGCCAAATCTTATTATTCGAGAATTCTTCTTACATAGAAATTCCTGTTTATTAAACAGTGATAGAGGAAGAACTTATTTACATTTCAAGCACTACCAACATACATCATTTATGACAAAAAATGCAAGCACTCCATAAGAAATGCTCAATCACTGTCAATCACAAACACTAAAATATACACAAACTTGAGCGTGCTGTGTGAACTGTATTAAATTCAGCTAAACACAGAATTACCAAGAGAACAAACAAAACAACAAATAATTATCAGTGACTCACAGACCTTTTTACACAGTACACAAAATAACTTGGAAAGGTGTAACCATGGAAACCTGATAGCCTAAATTCAGTACCTTTAAATCTCACATTTATTAAACACTGTGCAAATGATGTCCTTATAAAACTTAAATGTTTCAAAAGCTGTCAAAGCTTATCTTTGTTATCAGATCATTGATCAAAATAGTTTCAACTATAAATTAGCTGTCTTTAAAATGATTCAAAGATCATTTTAATGGAACTGCAGCAAAAATGTCAAACAATTTTTTCTAACTTTTCAGAAAACTGTTATTTCCAAACCACTGATTAACAACTGAAAAATGTAGCTATTTACAATAAATTCTGTAATAGTCAAGTGATATTAAAACATACTTTGCCATACAGATTTTCCTTACACTCACTGTTACATGCAATCACTCTCGGTTCTCTGGTTAATTACTACACTAGAAATGTTACTGGTTGTTTTGCGTTACAAAAGTTTTTTTTTTTTTCACTGACAATTACTGTTTGAATACTTTAATGCTTTGGTTAATCCTCATGTCTTATCTTTTATTCCATAACCTAAATGACTAAAACATTATTTTGCAGTTTGTTGGCTCCTACACTTAAGACTTAAGGTTCAGTGTGTATTTCATTATGTAGATGAGCAATGGATGTTGTTTGACATGATTTAAATGGGTCAACAGTACTTTCCTAGTCACATTAATCATCCAGACAGCTAGAATGAAAAAAAGGAGGCCTTGAGAACTAAAACTAGAGAATCTATTCACACAAATGACACTCCCCATTGCCAGCTTATCTAGGATGTGGTTAGGAAGAAGGAAGAGTTACAGACCTTGAACACATGTTTCATTATTTATTCAGAAACCACTTCAAGACCCTGATCTATTTTCAGAAACCAAGTGAACACCCACAGAGACATATTTCTGAGATATCAAATGGTGAAGGAGGTTAAACAAAGCATCCAATGCACATCCATGCAAAAACTGTTCACTGACGAATTGAGGAGCCCAGTCCAGTCATGACTGAGCCCTGAGGGCAGGGGCAGGCTTGACAGACTCTACCTAGATGGTCCACAGGACAGATGGGGACTCAGCCCTCACTCTGGGCAACAGTGTGACCTTCACCTGCTGGAGGGGGGTGGTGGAATGGGGGCTGGAAAAGAAGAAGAGAGGGAAGGCAGCCATTAAAATCAGCTGCAAATTACTTTGCACCAGCAATGAGTCAGAGGAGACATGGGGCCACAGCTTCCTGCCCCATCCCCACCTCAAGAAATGCCATGTCTCCATGGCTAGTCTATGTGCCAGAATGGGTACTTTCTTCCTCCCTTTTTTTTTTAAGATTTATTTATTTTTATTGAAAAATCAGATATACAGAGAGGAGAGACAGAGAGGAAAATCTTTCATCTGCCAATTCACTCCCAAAGTGGCTGCAACAGCCAGAGCTGAGCTTATTCAAAGCCAGGAGTTAGGAGCTCCCACGCAGGTGCAGGGTCCCAAGGCTTTGGGCCATCCTCACCTGCTTTCCAATGACATAGCAGGGAGCTGGATGGGAAGCAAGGCCTCCGGAATTAGAACCGGCACCCATATGGGATCGTGGCACATGCAAGCTAAGAACTTTACTACTAGGCTACCATTGCCAGGCCCTTCTCCTTCTTTTAATTTATTTGAAACGCAGAGCAACAGAGAAGAGAAAGATACAGCTCTTTCATTTGCTGGTTCACTGTCCATTTGCTCACTACAGCCAGGAATGAAGCCATGAGCCAGGAACTTCATCCCAATCTTCCATGTAGGTGTCAATGTCCAAAGCAGCTGGCTATCCTTTGCTGCCTGCCAGCATTGGCAAGAAGCTGGATTGGAAGCAGAGCTGGGACTCAAACCAGGCACTGAAATGTGATGCAGGCGTACCAAGCAGTGACTTAGCCCACATTACCACGCTCACCCTCTTTTTTTTTTTTTTTTTTGCATAGTATACTTAAATAATATAATTTTCCACATGGCCATTTATTCCTCTTAAATTTGTAAAAGTCAAATTCTTAAGTTAAGAAAATATACAAAATTTGACATATTTGAAAAACTTTTCTCCACAGTAGTAGCAATTCCTAATGCCAGTGGTGTCTATTTCACTACATTCTCACCAACATTATTGTTAAAATCCTTGTTAGTTCGATAAGTTTATTTTTCATCAAAGCACAGATGTTTTTCCTTCTTTTATGTATCTCTAGAGACTAGGCCTCTTGGGTTGTTTCTTCCCCCTAACTTTCTATTATTGCTCCTGGCTCCTGGCTTTGGATTGGCGTAGTACTGGCCGTTGCAGCCACTTGGGGAGTGTACCATCAGGCAGAAGATCTTCCTCTCTGTCTCTCCTCTCTATATATCTGCCTTTCCAATAAAAAAAAAACCCTAAATAAATCTTAAAAAAAAAAACAAAAAAATAAATGTCTATTTCTAGATACCTGCTTGGTTGCTATTAATAGACTGAGTTTTTATAAAGCATAATGCTACTGTACACATAGAAATTTATTTTTGCATAATATTGAGCTTATTTTAAAAAAATGTATTTATATAATCAGCAAAGTTACAGAGAAGGAGGGGAGAAGAGAGAGAGATATCTTCCATCTCACAATGGTTAGAACAGCCTGCATTAGGCCAGGTTGAAGCCAGGGTCATGAACTCCATCCAGGTCTCTCAGATGGATGGCAGCCTTCTTTTGCTGCTTTCCCAGGTTCACTGGCAGGGAACTGGATCAGAAGTGGAATAGCTAGGACTCGTACCAGGCAATCAGATGGGATGCTGGTGCTGAAAGCAGTAGCTTAACACACTATGCCACAAACTTATTTTTATTACATACATTTTATTTACTATTTTTATTATTTTTTAAAGATTTATTTTTATTGGAAAGTCAGATACTCAGAGAGGAGAGAGAGAGGAAGATCTTTCGTCCAATGATTCACTCCCCAAGCGGTCGCAACAGCCAGAGCTGTGCCAATCCGAAACCAGGAGCCTGGACCAGGAGCTTCTTCCAGATCTCCCATATAGGTGCATGGTCCCAAGGCTTTAGGCCGTCCTCAACAGCTTTCCCAGGCCACAATCAGGGAGCTGGATGGGAAGCGGGGATGTGGTGACATGAACCAGTGCCTACATGTAATTGTGGCATGTGCAAGGCGAGGACTTGAGCCACTAGGCTACCATGCTGGGCCCTATTAAATAAATTTAAAAAATTTTTTAAATAAATTTTAAAAGGTATGATATTCTAGTGCCACATTTTCATATTTCTTCATATATGAAAAATCAACAGATTCACATTCTCCATTAGAATGAAGGGTGCTGGGCCCTGCACCGTGGCCTAACCACTGAAGTCCTCACCTTGAATGCGCCGGGATCCCATATGGGCGCCGGTTCTAATCCCGGCAGCTCCACTTCCCATCCAGCTTGGCCTGGGAAAGCAGTCATGGACGGCCCAAAGCCTTGGGACCCTGCACTCACGTAGTAGACCTGAAGAGGTTCTGGGTTCCCGGCTTCAGACTGGCGCCAGCATTGGCCATTGCGCTCACTTGGGAAGTGAATCATCGGACGGAAGATCTTCCTCTCTGTCTCTCCTCCTCTCTGTATATCTAACTTTGTAATAAAAATAATTAAATCTTAAATAAAAAAAAAAGAATGAAGGGTGCTGAAACCTGCTAGGATTATGTACGCCCTCTTTTCTGTCTTCCCTCCCTCCTTTCCTGCTTCTTTCTCTTTTTAATATTTATTTGTATTTGAAAGGCAGAGTTGCAAAGAGGTAAGGATAGAGAGAGACCTCTTCCATCTACTGGTTCACTCCTGAAATCACCACAACGGCCAGCTCTAGGCTGGTCCAAAGCCAGGAGCCTCCCCTGGATGCAGGGACCCAAGCACTTGAGCCATCTTCTGCTGCTCTTCCACGTGCATCAGCAGGGGTTACATCCAAAGTAGAGCAGCTGGGACTTAGTTTCATCTGAGTCTCCCATGGAGATGTCAAGGAACTAAGGACTTGGGCCATCTTTCACTGCTTCCCCAGACCATTAGCAGGGAGTTGGATCAAAAGTAGAGCAGGTAGGTGTTGAACTGATGCCTAAAAGGGATGCCAGTGTTACAGGCAATAGATTTATCTGTTATGTCACAATACTAGCTCTGCAATAAAATGTCTTAAAGCTATTGGATCCAGCAGCTGCTCCCCCCCCCCAAAATCTTTCCTAAAATATTCTAAGTGTAAGAATGAAAGATATTTAAAAGTTTCTTTAATTTTATTTGAAAGGCAGACAGGAGTGGTGAGGGAACATCTGGGCCAAAGTCGGGAGCTGGGAACTCAATCCAGGTCTCCCACATGGAGCGATAGGGACCAAGGCCCTCGGCCCTCACTGGCCACCTCCCACAGTCTGAATGAGCAGAGAGGGGGATCCAGGAGCCAAGCTGGGATTGGAGCCCAGGTGCTTAGAGGAGATGTGAGCATCTCAACTGGCGTCTTAATTGCTCTGTTAAATGCAACCTCTGGAGGTTATTTTACATCTGGGATGCTCTGTTTATATGTATATATATATGTTAAAAAAACGCATTCAAAAGGGCCCTCATCTGCAGTTGGCCCTGGGCTGTACGTGCTTCCTGTGGGGAAAATGGTACATTGTTCCCACACTCCTATGGCAGTTTCCAGGCACATGTGCTTGGCAGTGCATGTGGGCCTCAGGTCATGGCTACTCATCACGCCACAAGTTAAACTCCCAGGTTACTTACTCTAGAGCCCCAGAGCAAGCTCTGGCTTGACCCTTATTATCGCTGAGCACAGCATGATACAAGCTGCTGGTTAAGATCTGGGAATGTTTCAGTCTTGGCCACAGTGATGACAGACGGATAGGAAGTGTCCACCAATGTTAGACCAAAAATTAGAAGTTCCATTTCCATTTTTGGGTTCTAAAGTCTGGGGTGGCAAGCAAAATTTTGCAGGAAGCAGTGGGTCCTTCCGATAGACATGGGAAGCATTAAAAGCAGAATATTTTATATATCGTATTCTTATAATATATATTTGCAACAGGTGGTTAGGCACTAAAATGGACAGAATTTATACTTAACTAACATTTCATCATCATCAAATTCACCCTGCCGTAACTGGATGCTACTGCAATGTATATGAATCATCTGAAAAGACTGGCAATATTTGAGTTTGGCAATGGCTAAACTCAGACCTCATCAATATTAGGAAATCCTAGCCTTTTTGCCTCTAGCCAACCAGCCTGGCTGCACAAGTGGGAAACTAACTGACTTGGAGAATTTATGAGCTCGGCTGTATTAGCAATGCATATTTCCTTTTGAATTATTCTAGTCTGTAGCCTGAAGCTTATAATTATCATTCCTTTTGCCACACAAGCCTGAAGATCCACAAGTGGTCTAGGTGGTGACATTAATACTTTGCCATGTTTTAGTTGGGTTGATAAAAGTGCGACAAATGAAAAACAGATGGATGGATGTGTTACCACATTTTTTCAACATTGTGAGCTAATTAATTGATCAGAATCACACTGTATCTATAGAAAGTGATTCCAAATCTAATAGAGATGCTTTTGACTTTACCACCCCAAAAGGGATACTTTGCTTGGAGCAGAGTGTTTAGGTCATCAGTAATATACATTATGGATACAGTTAGTTCTACTCAAAGATATATCCAAGAATGAGGTATCAGCTTTTTGGAATCTGTTTTTCTACATAAACAATGTAAGTTATCAGGTTAGCCCTTTGTCATAAGATAATAAAAATATTAGAGATTTGCAATGAAAACAAACAAAAACCCAACGGGAAACAATGAATAATTCAGCTTATAAGCACAACACAACGGAGCTACCTGTTGAGTCTTCTGAGCGCTGCTGGGAATGTTGCCACCATTTATAACACGTCAGACAATTAGTGAAAGTAAGGAGGTCACTTCTTGTTTCCTCCCTCCAATTCTCTGCTTCTTTCTCTCAAGTTCCAAGCACAAAGAGGATGAAGGCTGAGCATCCCTGAGAAACAGAGAGAAGTAGGGAGGGGTCACGTCTTGCCCCTTCCCAGGCAAGCCCCTCAGCCAGGAGTCTCACTGCACCTTAGCGCCGTCCAAGCTCCAGAAGTGACAGGCAGAAAGTTTCTATCTTTGGGTTCAGGCAACCCTGCTCACCTTCTCCTCAGCATCTAAGAGAGCAGCTCAAGCTCCAGGACACCACTCTGGGAGAAACCAAGGTGGCCTTGGAAAACTGATGTCCCTCGGTCCAGAGTTCACTGGAAGCCGGGCGGGGGGTGGGCGCGGTGCAGGAGGTCTCAGTATGATTAAGTGTTCGTAGCACAGATGGAGCCAGTGGAGCTGGACTGTCTAGCTTTAGCTCCGGCCCCATGATTTACTAGCTGTCAACCATCACCAAGTTATTTAACCATTTCCTACCACAGCTTCTTTACTGACTGAAAATTGGAGAAATCAGGGCATGCATTTGGACAAGTGGTTATGACATGTGTTTAAAATACCCGCGACTCTGGGGGCTGGCATCATGGAACAGTAATTTAAGCCATCTCCTGTGATGCTGACATCCTATATCGGAGCACCAGTTCAACTCTTAGATGCTCTGCTTCTCACACAGCTTCCTGCCAGTGCACCTGGGAAGCTGGTGGAAGATGGCTCCACGTGGGAGACTCGAATGGAGCTCCCACTGGGCTTTGACTTGGCCACCTGGGGAGTGAACCAGTAAATAGAAGATTTCTTTTTCTCTGTATCTCCTTATCTCTTCCTCTTTTAATTAAACAAATTATTTTAAAAATTAAAAACAATTCCAAATATAACCAAGTCCCACATCAGAGTACCTGGATTCAATAAACCCTGGTTCTGGTTGAAAATCACTGCTTCCTGCTAATGCAGACCCTGGCATGCAGCCATAATGGCTCAAGTAATTAGGTTCCTGCTATTTAGACAGAATATCTCAATTGAGTTCCTGGCTCTGCCTTCAACTGGGACATTTACCCATTTGGGGGAGTAAATCAGCCAACAGGAATGTGTTCTCTCTCGCTCTTTCTTCTGTGCTTCTCAAACAAATAAAAAATTAATTTTAAAAAGACGAATTTATTTGGAAGAGTTGGGGAGAGAAGGGGGAGGGAGAAATCAGAGAGAGATCTTAAAGATCTTCTATCTAGGGGTCAGCGTGATAGCACAGGTCCTCGCCTTGAAAGTGCCAGGATCCCATATGGGCGCCAGATCTAATCCCAGCAGCTCCACTTCCCATCCAGCTCCCTGCTTGTGGCCTGGGAAAGCAGTGAAGGATGGCCCAAAGTCTTGGGACCCTACACCCAAGTAGGAGACCTGAAGGAGATTTCTGGCTCCTGGCTTCAGATCAGCTCAACTCCAGCTCTTGTGGCCGCTTGGGGAGTGAGTCCTTGGATGGAGGATCTTTCTCTCTGTCTCTCCTCCTCTCTGTGTATCTGCCTTTCCAATAAAAATAAATAAATATTTAAAAAAATCTTCTATGTATTGTTCACTTTCCAAATGGGGAGGCTAAAGACATGAAGTAGACCTCAATCCATATCTTCCACATGACTGATGGATGGCCCAAGTATTTGGTCTGTTCCCCCGCACTGTGGCCACCTGAGCAGTAGTCTAGAAGATGAAAGACCTCTGTGCTGCTCCCTCTCTAATTGTTTTATTTTTTAAATATTTTATTTTGTATTGGAAAGTTAGACATACAGAGAGGAGGAGAGACAGAGAGGAAGATCCTCCATCCAAGGACTCACTCCCCAAGCGGCCACAATAGCTGGAGCTGGAGCTGATCTGAAGCCAGGAGCCTGGAGCTTCTTCCAGATCGCCCACATAGGTGCAGGGTCCCAAGGCTTTGAACCATCCTCGACTGCTTTCCCAGGCTACAGCAGGGAGCTGGATGGGAAGTGAAGCAGCCAGGACACGAACCAGAGCCCATATGGGATCCTGGCGCATGCAAGGTAAGAACTTTAATCACTAGGTTACTGTGCCGGGCTCTCCCTCTGTAATTCTTTCAAACAAACAATAAATCTTTACAAGAATACAGCTTCTTGCTAATATGCATCCTGAGAGGGAGTCAATGGCGGCCAAAGAATTTGGGTCCTTCCCACCCATATGAGACCTGGATGGAGGTCTAGCCCCTGCCTTCAATCTGGCCCACCTCCAATTCTGCAGGTATTTGGAGAATGAGCCAGTGGATGGAAGATTTCTCTATCTCATTTTTTTCTCTCTGCTTCTCAAATAAATAAAATAAACTTCTTTTAGAAACAACTACTTTTAAACATTTAATTATTTTGTTTTACTAATAATGTTTTTTTTTAAAGTTTTATATTCTTTTTAAAATTTTATTTGGGAAACCCCCTCAAACTCCCATCCCCGACAGATTTTCCCCGTGTTGCTACAATGGTGTAGTCCTTCATAAGGAGTCATAATTCTATCAGCCTCTTATTTAAGTGTGCCCCAACATTGCTAGTACAGACAGTGTCAGACAGTCCAGCATCCCATTGTCTACACATTTCCAACAGTTTCACTGGGAGTCCACCTTTTGTTTGGAAGCAGAGATGCATGTCACATAATTCCCCCACATTTGGAAATGGTAGACCCAGTACTCCACCACTATACATTTCCATAAATGAGAAGCCATGAAACAAGGTCAACAACTGGTATGAATTAGAACAACAGCCACAACAACAACAACCAATTACACCACCATGAAAAAACACGCCATTGAGTAACCAACACATGGGTAACAGAAAGGAAACACAAAAGTCGTTTGGGAAAAATGATGCCGCCGTGTAATCCACGAACCAGTGATGATTTTGACAAGAAAAAAGAAAGTATTTGAGAGATTTATTCATTTTTATTGGAAAGACAGATACACGTAGAGGAGGAGAGACACAGGAAAAGATCTTCTGTGTGGAGGTTCACTCCCTAAAAGACCTCAAGAGCTGGAGCTGAGCCAATCTAAGCCAGGAGCCTCTTCCAAGTCTCTCATGCAGGTGCAAGGTCCCAAGACCCTGGACTGTCCTCGACTGCTTTCCCATGCTGCAAGCAGGGAGCTGGATGGGAAGCAGGGCTGCCAGGATTAGAACCGGTGCCCATATGGGATCCTAGTATTTTCAAGGCGAGCACTTGAGCCGCTACGCTATTGCACTGGGTCCAAAAGAGGAAAAGTTTTAAACGTCTAACAATAACAAACACAGGTAAGGATATGGGTCAAGACAAACCCAAGTGGCTGGAGAATGTCTGTTGGTATAACTACTTTGGAAAACTGTCACTGTGAGTCAGTCATGCAATTGTAGGCATACACAACAAAAATGCATATAGTTGTGCACCATCACACACACACACACACACACATGCAAGAATGCTTGCAACAGAAGAAAGTGGAAAGCCAACCCAAATGCCCATCAGAAACAGAATGGACAAATTATGGTAAACTTCTACATTTATTCTACTAATAAAAACCAGCTAATAAATATCCTGAAGCGGAGAGATTTTTAATTGGGCTGATGTAATTGACCTAATTAGCGACCTAATTTTCTTAGATAGAAAACTATCCTTTCAGGAACCAAAAATAAGGAGAAAAAGTTGACATATTTGAGGCAATTTATAAAGTACCCTTCAATATTTACACATTAACACAATTTGGTTAACATTAATTTGATCCAACAACCAGGGGGAGATAAATTTGTGAAGATTCCTCACACCTTGTTCACAGGTAAAACAAAGACAAACCAGAAACAGAAGTAAGCGAGAGTTCAGACTCAAGGGGGTAAGGAATCTGTCCAAGTTCAAAACAGGTTAGGAAAGGTAACTATGGGTTGCAAGCCTGTATTATTTTTAAAAACTTCATTAACGCAAATTTCAAACATATACAAAAGTAGATTAGTATAACAAACTATTCTGTACCCATCATCCAGCATTGACAATTTGTTACTTATTTATCTGTAACCATCCTGTCTTCCCATAGAAGTGTTCTGAAGTCAATCCCAGCTATTATATCAATTTATCTGAAAATAGTTTGATGTGTATATATCCAAGAGATGAGGGCTCTCTTACGTGTTTTAACAACATAACACAATATATTATTTTAATTTAAAAAATTTTATTGGAAAGGCAGATAATATAGAGAGGAGGAAAGAGAGGAAGATCCTCCATCTGATGATTCACTCCCCAAGTGGCCACAGCAGCCAGAGCTACGCTGATCCGAAGCTAGTGTTAGGAGCCTTCTCCGGGTCTCCCACTTGGGCACAGGGACCCAAGGCTTTGGGCCATTTCTTCACTGCTTTCCCAGGCCACAAACAGGGAGCTGATGGGAACCAGCGCCCATTTGGGATCCCGAAGCGTGCAAGGCAAGGACTTCAGCCACTAGGCTATTGCGCCGGGCCCCAACATAACATGATATCTTAAACAGTCAGGTCATCCCTTAATACCACCAAATATACGGTCAGCCTTTGGCGATCTTCCCATCTATTTTATTCTTTGTTTAAGTTAAACAAATGGTTTATTAAAATAAAGTCTAAATAAGGTCTACTGCATTTGATGAACAAGTCTAGTGTGCTCGTTTACATCAATTCCTTTTTCCCCTCTTTCTTGCAAAATTAGTTAAGAAAATCTGTCTTTAGCACTTCTCACATTCTGGTATTCACCAGCGCTAACTTGGTGGTGTCATTTCACATGTTTTCTCTGTGCCTTATATTTCCTACAGATTATTACTTCAGGTCAGACTGGGGGGTGGTGAAGGAGGGTGAGAATATTTAATGAATTCTGGCGTATTCTGACAGCTGCTATTCTATTTGTGATATTAGTAAGCATGCAGGATCAATGCCTAGAACCACTATCTCGGGCTTTTGCCAGATGGCAATATTCTTGCGTCCTTGTTCATTCATCAGCAGGAATACGTCTGTAAAAAGGAACTTCCTTTACTCTTGGCATCTTGAGGTTCACCTCACACATTCTTCCCGTCTACTCTAACCACTTTTCCAGAATAAGTTCAAAACCTAGGGTTTCAAATAACAAATTCCTTTTCTGCAATCAGAGGTGACATTAACACTTCTATCTAGATTATTTCTATCTAAAGTGTTGCCATAGGAAAAAGAAAGTCAGGGAAACAATTTTATTTTGAAGTAAAAACAGTGGTCTAAAACTGATGACACAAACCCTTTAGTGACTTTTATCATTAAGTAATGAAACGCAAACACCCAGGCTCAAAACATCACACATCTTCTCTATGCTTTTCTTCTCTCCCTTTAATTTTGGAGGTAAGGCAGAGCTGGAAGATTAGCAGTAACGAGACTGCAATTTAAAGGGGGAGGGGGGAGCCTCCAAGCAGATTTTTTTCTTTAAGAAGGAAACCCAAAACCAAAAGAAAACAGGTAAAATTAGCTATTGAAATGACGTCCATGTGAATCAAGCCTTGCTCCCTACATCTGGCAGCACTTAGCTCCTCCAGGGCACGCTGGTACCCCCGGGCACCACGACACATGTTTGACCAGTGGAGCAACAACAAAGCCGGCAGAGGCTCTAAAAAGGGGCAGCAGGTAACCATCAGGCCGACCACACGGCCCAGGCGCTTCGGCCAAAACACACACAACCAAGTCACCGACTATTCCCATGGCCCGAGAGCCAGGATGGAGGACTTTATTTCAGGATTCAAATTGCACACCACGCCTCTTTATGTCACTGGGTGACTTCCTCATTTTAATCAGGTCCAAAGCCTCCCTTTTCTTTCAGACGTGTGTTGGGGGGAGGGGGAGAGGCACCAGAGATGAGCTGCATAAAGCCACCTTGTGTTCTTGCCAAGAACCCATCTGAGAATTTGACTAGTCTGCTCCCTCTGCGCCCCTCCTAACGCCCCCCAGACAGTGGAGGAGGAGAGGATGCCAAATGATCATGCAAACAAGCACTCAGGCATTGTGCTCCAAAGAGACAGGAGCATGCCTGTACGGTGGCTTCCATCTCATTACACAATATCCCCTTTGCAGCTCAGAAGAATAGAGCACAAGTGCTGTTTTGTTTTTAGTTTTAAAAGGATTTATCTATTTATTTATTTATTTGACAGGCAGAGCAACGGAGGGAGAAACAGAGAGAAAGAGACAGACACACTTTGCATTTGCCACTTGAGCACATCAGTCAGGGCTGGGTCAGGCAGACCCGAGCTAGGAATCTGGAATTCAGTCCAGTTCTCCTATATACGTGGCAGAGAACCAAATGCTTGAGCCATCACCTGCTGCCTCCTGAGGTGTGCCTTTGCAAGAAACTGGTTCAAAAGTGGAGACAGGGCTGGACTCTAGGCTCCAACAAGAGACGTGTGCTCCAGTGGCTGCTTAACCAGCTGCACCCAATGCCCACTCAGTATGAGAAGCTGCCCTTGCATTTAAGTGAACATTTTAGTTAGGAAGCACGGGCTTCACCTGTCTTCCATGGTCTACAGCGTCAACTGGAGCCCCTTGTTAAGGGAGTTTTTCTGGTCTCTCCTACCAAGGTCCCAACTCCTCTTCTCCTCTAGGATTTTGAACAAAAATACTAAAAACAGATTCAACTTATTCCTTCTAACACATTTGGCAAAACACAGGAACAACAATTCCTATCAAACTATGGCCTTCTGGGGCTATTCTTTTCATTCAAAGAAACCATTTTTTTTTTTTAATATGGAATGCTTCACAATTTGCGTGTCATCCTTATACAGGGGCCATGCTAATCTTCTCTGTATCATTCCAATTTTAGTGTATGTGCTGCCGAAGTGAGCACAGAAATCATTTTAATAGTTGGAAACTTTAGGTTCCAAGGAAACTGTAGGAGAGTAATTCTGAACTAAAGAGCCTTTCCACTTCAAATTACACTATTTATTAGAAATATGTTCCATTTTTTACTTTCTAAAAAAATGTGTAAGATTTTTTTTATTTGAAAGTCAGATATATAGAGAGAGAGGAGGAGAGACAGAGAGGAAGATCTTCTGTCTGGTGGTTCATTCCCCAAGAGGCTGCAACGGCTGGAGCTGAGCCAATCCGAAGCCAGGAGCCAGGAACTTCTTCCGGGTCTCCTACGTGGGTGCAGGGTCCCAAGGCTTTTGGCCGTCCTCGACTGCTTTCCCAGGCCACAAGCAGGGAGCTGGATGGGAAGCAGGGCTGCCAGGATTAGAATTGGCACCCATATGTAAAACCGGTGCGTTCAGGGTGAGGACTTTAACTGCTATGCTATCGTGCCAGGCCTAATTTCTAAAAAAAATTTAATTGTCATTATTATTTTCCATGATGCAGTTTTGTAGGTATAGGGATTTGTTCTTCTCCCTAAGAATCTGTTCTATAAATATGATGCTCTGGAGGTAAAAATATTTTAACACTTTCCTTCCAATTAAGTATTTCTGAAATATGAATTTCTGAAAATGATAAGCACTTAAGACAAAATATTCCTAACCTGTCATTCAGTCTTATTCCTCAAAACCATTTCTTAAAATCAATAATAGGAAAATGTTTTTAACACACAAAATACGTGTGTGTGTGTTTAATTGTGGAAAGAAGGTATCTTTTAACAAATGGAACACACAGTATTAAACATTTGGAGGAGCTTAATATATAATCATTTTTAACTACAGAGCAAAATTAAAATGAAGGATATTCTTAAGAAACAGTACTAAAAAAGAAAAGAAAAAAGAAAAAAAGAAACAGAGTATTTCCTGCTAATGATGTTGCGGCAGTGTCTCAAAGGTAAGATAAAAGGCAAGATGGTAATTACTGACTGCATTAGGCTCAGGTCTTTACTACAAAACCAGAAGCATATCAGAAAACTGAGCTGGAAAAATGCTTTCAAATGCTGGGGCTTGAGGCAAAGGTTTAGGGGTATCTACCTCTGTAACATGGGAGTTAGCTTGTGTTACACAGCTTTGGACTACTTTGCTTCTCGCTTGTTTTCCACTGTTTCCCCCTAAGTAAATAAATATGTGTATAATAAATGCAAGCTTAAAAATGAGCTATGTGAGCGTTCATGTGTTTGAGGCAGTTATTTTAATAAGCTATAGTTTTTTTCTATTCACCTGCAATTTTGGAAAACAGTTGCTCCCACAGATGCTCAGACAATGGGGGGCATTAAGACCACTGAAACAGGCAGTTTCTCTGAAGCAGACTTGTGCTACAGTTTATAAGTGGGCAATATGCTGGGTTTCCTATTGTTCAAAGGCTCTTAGGGGGCATTTTTCAAAAATTAAATATATTTTCTAAATCAAAAAACAGTATATGTATAATTACTAGTCATAGGACACTGTACTTTTTTTTTTAGATTTATTTTATTTTTATTGCAAAACCAGATATACAGAGAGGAGGAGAGACAGAGAGGAAGATCTTTCGTCTGTTGATTCACTCCCCAAGTGACTGCAACAGCCGTGCTGTGCCAATCCGAAGCCAGGAGCCTCCTCCAGGTCTCCCACATGGATGCAGGATCCCAAATTTTTGGGCCATCCTCAACTGCTTTCCCAGGCCACAAGCAGGGAGCTGGATGGGAAGTGGAGTTGCTGGGATTAGATCCAGCCACCATATGGGATCCTGGCGCTTTCAAGGCAAGGACTTTAGCTGCTAGGCCACCGTGTTGGGCCCCCAACACTGCACTTCTTAAAGCTCTCTGTGGAGCTTAAAAATCTACTGTTTCAGGCCCGGCGCGGTGGCACAGTGGTTAAGTCCTCGCCTTGCATGCCCGGGATCCCATATGGGCGCCGGTTCTAGTCCCGGCAGCCCCGCTTCCCTTCCAGCTCCCTGCCTGTGGCCCGGGAAAGCAGTGGAGGATGGCCCAAAGCTTTGGGACCCTGCACCCATGTGGGAGAACCGGAGGAGTCTCCTGGCTTCGGATTGGCATAGTATCAGCCATTGCGCTCACTTGGGGAGTGAATCATCGGATGGAAGATCTTCCTCTCTGTCTCTCCTCTCTGTATATCTGCCTTTCCAATAAAAAAATAATAAAAATAAATCTTAAAAAAAAATCTACTGTTTCATTATGACTGCATTTCTTGTTGAATTCTTATTCTTCCATTTTCCACTTTTTATAGGCTGTGTTGTATCTAGAACAAAATCGTCAGTGAAGCTGCTTCAACAATAAATGCATGATTAAAGCAACACAGTAATTATGACATGTTTACAAGAAAAATCAAAAGCCAAGATGCAATTTATTTTAATGGGCTTAGCTATTAAAGTGAATTTATAACTATAATAGACATCACAACTAAGCATTGTCTTAAATAAATTTAAAAAGATTTATTTATTTTATTGGAAAGGCAGATTTAGAGAAGGAGAGACAGAGAGAAAGATCCATCTGCTGGTTCACTCCCCAGGTGGTTGCAATGGTTGGAGCTGAGCTATCCAAAGCCAGGAGCCAGGAATTTCTTTTGGGTCTGCCAAGGAGGTGCAGGGACCCAAGGCTTTGAACCATCCTCGAATGCTTTTCCAGGCTACAAGCAGGGAGCTGTATGGGAAGTGGAGCAGCCAGGACACAAACCTGTTCCCATATGGGATCCCAGCATGTGCAAGGTGAAGATATAGTCACTAGGTTATCACACGGGGCCCAAGTTTCTAGTATTAACCATTGACTTCAGTGTCTCCTACATAATTGACAATGGTTATGTTTGTAGAATGGAGAAAGAATGAGTCCATTCCTACCCAGTTTCCTGAATGATCTGAACATATCCACCTGATGTTCCCAGGCTTCCAGCAGCTGTTGGTGCCAGCATCCCATATGGGTGCCAGTTTGTGTCCCAGCTGCTCCACTTCTAATCCAGCTCCCTGTTTATGGCCTAGGAAAGTGGTAGAGGACAGCTCAAATCCGTAGGTCCCTGAACCCACCTGGGAATATATAGGAAATTTCTGGCTCCATTTTCGGACCAACCCAGCTCTTACTGTCACAGCTGTATGGGGAGTGAACCACTCTCTATAACTCTGATGTTCCAAGTCAAATTTTTTAAATGTAGATTTCTGGGTTTGACTATAGAACTACAGATTTAGAAAACCTAGCGTGGAACCAGGTTTTAACTAAATAATTTTCATACATACTAAAGTTTCTTGCACAAGTGATTCCCACACACACTAAAATTTGAGAACTACTAGCTAAGAGTTTTTTAGGTTTTATTTCTCAGTTTATGAAGTGGGACAAATCAAAAGACAGAGATAAAAATACTAGCCAGAGTTCATGTCAGGATCCAGAAAAAAATGAGATCTTGGAGTCTCTCAAATCCTGACTTTCCAGTTTCCTACTCAAGCACCAACTGAGCAACTCAGCCTCATTTAAAAACTTTTTCACTAGCTTTTCAAAGTAGGATTATATTGCATCAGAACCCATGTAACCTTTTGACCTTTGAAGATTAAAACACACCCCCCCACACACATACATACACCCCTAAATCCTGTGAGGGTCCCATCAAAGATACCTTTTATAAGAAGCCTCTATCAGGATGTAAGAGATAGCTTGGCATTCTGATAAAAGTAGAGGAATTCATGGTCAAATCTCTGGGACTTGGCTGAAAACTGAAATCCCATTTTCATTTGATAGGGCCGTAGCATGAGGTATACAGCAGGGGAATCACTTGCTCATTGTTGGTGAGGATCGTGTGCCAGGAGGCCATGTCCTTTTCCATGGGAAGCATTCTGGAGGCCAATTTTCAGCCCCATCAGAGAGGTCACTGGCTGGGCTTCGTGGCTTGGGTTTCTCAGAGCTCTTTGTGGAGACCCTCTTGGCTCCCATGGTTGGTAATGGTCACTCAGTAGGTAACTAGAGAATGGATGAGGCTGGCACATTTCTCTACTTATCTGAATGGCTACATTCACACCACTCCAAATGAGCAAAATCTAAGGCCTTTATTTTCCCTGAGACTTTATTATGAAAAGGCTCCAACTTACAAAAACAGTGAGAGAATTTTATGATGAATACACACATTGGCAACCTATAGTTAACATTTTACTAATTCTATAGTTAACATTTTACTGTATTTCCTCTTATCACATTTCTAGAATGCCTCAATACTCATCTATCCACTTCTTGAAAAGATTTATTTATTAGTTTATTTTCTTATTTACTTACTTAGTTATATGAAAGTCAGAGGGACAGAAAGAGACACAGATTCTTTCTGTCTGCTGACTCACTGCCCAGTGGTCTCAACTGTCAGGGCTGGGCCAGTCTAATGTCAGGAGACAAGAGCTTGTTTTGGGTTTTCCAAGTGGGTGGCAGAATTCAAGCACTGGAGCTATCACTTGTGACTTTCCAGATATATTAGCATGAGATGCCAGATGAGAAGCAGAACACCTAGGAGCTGAATCAGGTACTCCAACATGTGATGTCAGTGTTGTAAGTACAGTTAATAATTTAACTTGCTGTGCCAAAACACTGGTCCTCAAATAAAAAAAAATTCTGATAGGCAGAGAGAGAGTGATGGATGATAGAAAAAATAGAGTACTCCCATGCACTGATTCACTCCCTATGAGACTGATGCAGGGAGCTGGTAACTCAATCTAGCTATCTTACGTGAATATTAGGGATACAACTGCTTGAACTATCACTGCTGCCTCCCAGAGTATGCTCCGTAGCAAGCTGAAACTGGAAGCTAGAGCTGGAGCCAGAGTCCAGACCTGAATACAGGAGTTGATGGTATAACCAGCATCTTAGTTGCTTAGACAAATGCCTACCCAACCTGCACAAATCTGAAGCATATCATTCAATGAATCCTCACAAGTGCATACATCTTTACAGCCAGACAGTTAACAAGATTCCAGAAGTTTCTCTCTCCCTGCTTTCCAGCAAATCCCCCCTACCCCACCAGTGCCTATGAAAGTATGTGATGTTTGTACGTCATCTAACATCATGGTAACGTTTCCCTAGTGGAATAACTTAAACCAGAGGGAGATGAATTATATTGCATAGATCACATCATTGTAACAAGAGAACAAAAACTTCAGTGCCTAAACAGTCAATGTTTTTCCCACTTAAGCCCCATGTGTTCATTACAAAACTTCTCAATTAAATTAAAATCAAATTTATAAGTTTTGACTGTTTTCAAGCAAATAATTTCCCATAACCTTTTATCAAAGAGAAACCACAGAAATAGCTAAAACTGAGGAAAAGAATTATTAATGCATTTAAACAGGCTAAAAACAATTCTCACAGAAAATTCAATTAAGACTAATTACACTGACTGGTAATACTCCCCCTGCAGTCTTAAAAAAATGTTTGAAAAGTATTCCAATAAAAAGAAAAGCACTTAGCATATTATACAGCTAAAAAGTCTACCTTTGAATTTTTAATATGACCCCAGATTTAATACAACACAGACTTCAGAATTTAATGCTTCTATTATTTCCTACTCATGCAAGCAAAGGCAGCAAGACTACCAGGGATATTCCTAGGATATCTGCAAACTACCAACAAATAGCTTATTTGTTTAATAACTGCTGTCATTTCTTTGTATAAGCAGCAATCACAAGATGTCAAACAAATTCTGCCTTGACAGTGGGTACTGATAGATGTCTCTGCTTGTTTTTATTAAAAACAAAACAATGTTCCCTCCATTAATTACCATGCCTCGAGAAGTGGAGACACTGCTGGGATGTTCACCAGCCCCTGGGCAAGCAGGGCTGAGCAAGAGGAAACCACAGGGCCAAAGGGAATGCCGGAACACATTTTTCTTCAGTTCCCATGGGAATCCAACGACTCCAAAGTCTTAGATTCCCTTGAAGGGAAAAAGCAGGAGCGTGTGGGGGGCAGCATGGGACATGTGTATCAGTCACAACAGCTCATCTGGGCCCGGATCCAGGTAGTCTGCCTGTCTAAATTTGATGAAATATAGGCGCCACCAGGTAACAGTAGTGGTCAGGGAGTTTGCCAGGAACCTGTAACTCAAAACTGAAAAATGAAATTAAGAGACTACTCGAGCCAGGAAATTTCTTTCTTCAGGATGCAATAACTGCAAACGACAAAGTGCAAAGAACAGACAATTCTTTGTGTGTTTTTAGAAGTTTCTTCTTCCTTACAGGACACAACATCTTGACCACAAAGGACACAGAAATATTCTCAAGCTTACATTGCAATACTGAACTGTGGTGTGTAGGCAGAACTCGTGCCCCTCTTCCTCCTCAGAACACCATTGCTGCGGACTGGCTCGGGACCAGCAGCCAGAGCTGGGGAGATCTTGGGAAGGCGGGTCCACTGGGCAATAGCAACAGGGGTGATGCTCGACACTGCCCTGTCCATAACTCTCAACCCCAACCTGCAGGTCCCAGACTTCCTCTTCCCTGTCTAGCCTCTCCTCTAATTGCTCTAAAAATGATTCTGCATTTAGAAGCACTTCTATGTAAGCACCCTACGAGAACTGACAGTCGTCAGAATTATCACACAGCCCCAATTCTTAACAAGCAAAGAGAAGTCTTTCCTTGCGGCAGGACTTACCCCTACTTTAAAACACACTGCTGGGCCCTGCGTGGTGGCACAGTGGTTAAGGTCCTCGCCTTGCACGCCCAGGATCCCATATGGGCGCCGGTTCTAATCCTGGCGGCCCCGCTTCCCATCTAGCTCCCTGCCTGTGGCCCGGGAGAGCAGTCGAGGACGGCCCCAAGCCTTGGGACCCTTCACCCGTGTGGGAGACCCGAAAGAGGCTCCTGGCTTCGGACCAGCATAGCATCGGCCGTTGTGCTCACTTGGGGAGTGAATCATTGGACGGAAGATCTTCCTCTCTGTCTCTCTTCTCTGTATATCTGCCTTTCCAATAAAAAAAATAATAAAAATAAATCTTTAAAAAAAAAAAAACACACTGCTGTACCAAACAATGCTCATCACTTGTTGAGCTGACTCTGTAGGTGACATGATGCTCACTTTTAAGACTGTGTACAATGAAACAGCAGAGCTTTGGCTTAAGTTGTTGGAGAGTCAAGACGCAGAAATATTTTTTCTTTTTTTCTTTTTCCCCACTGAGACAGACAGTCTTACTGCAAACCACCCCAGAGAAGCAAAGTGAAGGTTTTGTGATTAAAGGATCTATGTCTTTTTTACCTAACTGTGAAACTGCAAACAAATAAGACATCAAAATGAAGAGATGACAACATAAGATATTTTGGAGTATAAGTTTTTGTTGTTGCTTGTAAATAATAAAATTAATTCAATCTTACAGGTAATCACTTCTACTTTCTAAATACAGTGGTAAAATATTTATGTCAACATAATTTACTTTTCATTCCTTAGAAACAATTCCCTGAGCCACTAAATTATCTTTCCTTTTGATAGAAAAGCCACTTATTGTCAATTTTATAAAGGAAATCAGATCTGTGTTTTGCAAATTCCATGTTCTCTTCCAATACAGAGAAGGTTAAATTCTGCCTTTGGAATCATGGTTTATTTAAATTGCTCAAATTAAATGAATTACTACTTGGCAGTAATTTAGCAGTAAATACTGCAGTAAAAGAAAGCCCCCTTCACTGTTGTTTTGTTTTCTTAAAAGATATGATCTTTTAAAAACAATTTATTTGGGCCCAGTGTGATGGCTCAATGGCTAAATCCTCGCCTTGCACATGCTGGGATCCCATATGGGTGTCAATTCATGTCCTGGCTACTCTACTTCCCATCCAGCTCTCTGCTTGGTGGCCTGGGAAAGCAGTAGAGGACCTTGGGACCCAACATCCACATGGGATTGGCTCCGCACTGGCCTCTGCACCTATCTGGGGAATGAGCGGCAGAGGAAAGATCTTTCTGTCTCTTCTCTCTGTAAATCTGATCTGTCTTTCCAATAATCATAGTCTTTAAAAATTTTATTTATTTGCTTAAAACACAGTGTGACAGAGAGAGGAGAGACATAGAATTTCCACTTCCTGATTTACGTCCCAAATGGCCACAAGCAGCTCCAACTGGGTCTCCCATGTTGGTGACAGGAGCCCAAGCACTTGAGCCATCTTCTGCTCTTTTCCCAGGTACATAAGCAGGGAGCTGTTCTGATATGGAATGTCAGCACAGGCAGCTTAAGTCACTGTGCAACAATGTCACCCTCCTCTACTTCCTGTTAAATCTTCTCCACAGTATTTATCACCTTCTAAAATATTCAGTGATTTCCTGATTGTATTCATTGCCGGACAAGGCAAGCTCCTTCAGGGCAGGAATTTTTGTCAGGGTTATCCTCCAAATGACTTACCACAGCGTTGGGATCAGTTTATCTTCCACCTGCTAGCAATGGTATGCCATATGGACGCCTGTTCATATCCTACCTGCTCTGCTTATCTGCTCCCTGCTTATGGTCTGGGAAAGCAGTGGAGGAAAGCAGTCCTTGGACCACTGCAGTCACCCAGAGACTTGGAGGAACCTCCTGGCTCCTGGCTTTGGGTCAGCTAATCTCTGGCTGATGTGGCCATTTGGGGTGTGAACCAAATAAGGAAAATCAATCTCTTTCTTCTTCTCTCTGCAAATCTGGCTTTCAAATAAAAATAAATAAATCTTTCAAAACAACAAATAAAAACAGTGTCTGGCACCACCTAAAGGTCACATGGCAAGGTCAACTTTGAGCTGGGGTTGCCACTCTTGCATTTTGTGTTCCTACCCAGAAATGTCTTTTTTTTTTTTTTTTATTGGAAAGGCAGATATACAGAGAAGAGAGACAGAGAGGAAGATCTTCCGTCCAATGATTCACTCCCCAAGTGAGCCGCAACGGCCCATGCTATGCAGGTCCGAAGCCAGGAGCCTCTTTCGGGTCTCCCACGTGGGTGCAGGGTCCCAAAGCTTTGGGCCGTCCTCGACTGCTTTCCCGGGCCACAGGCAGGGAGCTGGAAGGGAAGCGGAGCTGCCGGGATTAGAACCGGTGCCCATATGGGATCCCGGGCGTGCAAGGTGAGGACCTTAACCACTGTGCCACCGCGCCAGGCCCTAGAAATGTCTCTTTACGTAAGCTTCTTATTTCAAATAAAAACTTTGAATACAATTTATATTATTTGTTGTATTACCAAATTGTCACTCAAACCCTTACATTCTCACATGTCAAAAGCCATGAATTCAAGTTGATCAATCTTGCTACATCTACACTATGATAAACCGTCGCATGCACATGTTTTTCACTGTTTTTTTCTTTAAGTCTCTCTGCCTTATCATGATTAGCACAGTAGGTCACCTGCTCTTATTCTTAGTAAGTAGACCTTAGTTTACAGGTCACAATTAAAGTGCATTATCTTCGATTGTCTCTCTCTCTAAACAATGGCAGATGCACCTTCCCCCTAGGACACTTCCTTCAATTCAGTCACATTATTTGTGACATTATTCAATGACATTAGGGTCCTCCAGACTCTCTTCTTTTCAACGTTGGGGGAGAGAAGGAGCAATTTGCAGCTGGAGTCTCAACTCAATTTCTTCTTTTTATATAAATAAATTGGATTTTCTTTTAGAGTTCTTCATAATCCCTTCTAATTAGTACCTTGTCTTGATTAATTTAAAACATTTTCCAGGGGGTAGGGGACAGGGTCGGCATTGTGGTATAGCACATTAAACCTCCACTTGTGAGGCCAATAACCTATGGGTGCAAGTTCAGGATACAGCTGCTCCCTTTCCAATTCAGCTTCCTGTTAAGGCACCTGGGAAAGCAGTAGAAGATAGGGCTTGGCTTGAAAGCCTAGTGACTAAATCCTCAACTTGCATGTGCTGGGATCATGTCCCAGCTACTCCATTTCCCATCCAGCTCTCTGCTTGTGGCCTGGGAAGGCAGTTAGAGGATGGCCCAAAGCCTTGGGATCCAGAAGAGGCTCTTGACTCCCGACTTCATATCAGCTCAGATCCAACTGCCACTTGGGGAGTGAACCAGTAGATGGAAGATCTTTCTTTAAATTTGCCTTTCCAATAAAAATACATAAATATTTGGGGAAAAAATAGTTGTTTTTAAAAAAGCAGTGGAAGACAGCCCAAGTGATTGGACCCATGCACCCATGTGAGAGCTCCAGAAGAATCTCCAGGCTCCTTGCTTTGGCCTGGCCCAGCCCTGGTCATTGCAGCCATTAGGGGAGAGAGTCAGTGAATGGGAGACTTCTTTCTCTAGTTCTCCTCTTCTCTGTAACTCTTCAAGTAAATAAAAAATAAGTTTTTTAAAAAAAAGGTTTTTCTTAAATCCAAGTATTTTTGGCAAGATGGCTAATTTCATTCATCTATCAAAAAGTAGTTTTTATACTCTATAGACTTTTGTACATTTACTGTGGGGAGGGGAGCTTAGGAAATTATTTGTACACATCTTCTGTTTCAGAAGACTTGACAATTCAGTAATTTATTAATTCAATAAATAGAGGTCATGTAGAAAAACTACTATAACAGCTCCTGGCTGACAGCAAATGACTGAAACTAACAGTGCATTTCATATCCATTGTAACCTCCTAAGTGGTCTTCTGTGCTACAGCTAAGAACTACATTTCCCAGACTCCCTGTACATAAGGGTCTATATCTGGATTTGACGCTTCCAATTAGATGCATATATGGTTGATCTGAAGCGGGGGAGTGTGGAGGAGGTGTCATCCCTGCAGTAGTGGCCATTCTTTTTTCTGCTGCCGAGTTTATGCAGCTTTGTCCCAGATAGCTTCTAAGTACCAAAAAGCAGCTGGAGGTGGTGGCAGCTTGGCATCCCTAGTGGGCCAGTCCTACTTGCTCTCCGGTGGGCCAGTTCACTCGGTGGTTCTGGAAGTTGTTACTGCAGGCTTAGCCTACAGGTTACTCTTCTAAATCATTCAAACCTCAGAGTCTCTCTCTCTTTTTAAAAGATATATTTCTTTTCTTTTCTTTTTAAAAGATTTATTTATTTTTATTACAAAGTCAGCTATACAGAGAGGAGGAGAGATAAAGAAGATCTTCTGTCCGATGAGTCACTCTCCAAATGAGCACAACGGCCAGCGCTGTGCCGATCAGGAGCCAGGAGCCAGGAACTTCCCCCTGGTCTACCACGTGGGTGCAGGGTCCCAAGGCTTTGGGCCGTCCTCGACTGCTTTCCCAGGCCACAAGCAGGGAGCTGGATGGAGCTGCTGGGATTAGAACTGGCACCCATAGAGGATCCCGGTGCTTTCAAGGCAAGGACTTTAGCCACTAGGCCACTGCGCTGGGCCCAGATGTATTTATTTTCAAGGCACAGTTACAGAGAGATGGCCACACACACACACACACACACACACACACACACACACACACTTTCCAACCAAGAGAAACTTCAGCCAGGTCTCCCACATGGGAGTCAGGGACCAAGAGCTTGGACTATCCTTGACTGCTTTTCCAGGTGCAGTAGCAGCAAGCTGGAAGTGGAGCATCCAGGACTCAAACTAGTTCCTCCCAGTGATTTGCTCTCAGCCAGAAGCTGTTATACTAGTTTTTCTACATGACCTCTACTAATTGCACCAGCAACATCCTATGGGATGTTGGCATTTAAGGTGGAAGCGTAAAGGGGTGCCGCACAGCGCTTGTCAGGTTAATTGACAGCAGACAGGACACAGAAACGGTTTCCGCATCCCGGCCTTCCTACGTCCTCTTGCGCCATTGAGTTAATTGAAGGCGCGAAAAGCACACCCTGCCCCTCCTGCCTTCCGTACTACTCACACAACAACTGACAGCACGGGAAATCACTCCAGAAGTTCCATGCACCTGGCCCCTCCTGCCTCCTGCCTCCTGCTGTGCTAAGTTAGGTTAGCTAACCATAGAAAAACGCTGGGCTCTGGTAATTCCCTCACTGCCTGAAACCTTGTCTGTACTGAGAGGCTCTCAATCTGATTGGAGGATGAAAGTTTAAAAACCCGACTTTCGCTGTCCAGCACAGTGGATCCTGGAGGGTGGTGGGAGCTGCTGTCACCAAGCTTGGGAAATAAACACTTCTCCTAACATCCTACACTTGGGTCCAGTGTGATCTCTCTCGCACTCGCAATAGAAGCTAATCCCTGTGCCACAACATCAGCCCCAGCTAGGATCTCTCCAGCAACTACCAGTGTAAAGTGGCCAACAGATCTACAGCTAAGAGTCACAGAAAGTTGGTGGATGAAAGTCTAGGCCAGTGCATTAATCCATGGTGGCTATAGATGAGAAAAGAAAGGAGCTTTGAGATAGCAGGACAGTCACTAAGTAGAGATCTTTGTTGCTTCTGCATTGGTTGGGTCAACAGTTTGGAAAGTTTTTATGAAAACAAGGTGCAGGTAGCCTGGGTGGTCAGCTGTGATGGGATTAAAGTCTAGGTTTCAACATACCTTCAGGAATGTGGAACAGTCTTTTTGTTCACTTTGCCCAAAGCAGTAAACTGATTTAACTTCGTTTATCTCTTCCCCATGCTTTGCAATTAAATTTAGGACACCTCTGAATTTTTCTTTTATCATTAGGAGCATCCAGTGCTTGCTAAATACACTTAAAGTGCTCAAAATAGCTAAATAATTTCAGCTTCCTACAACTGTAACCAAACTAGTGGGGTTCTAATATTGATGGGAAGAAGGAAGGATTGCAGGCAAAGAGGCAGAAAGGCAAGATCAAAATGATCAGAGAAGACCAAGGGAGCCTCTGATGGTATCTCCTTGCTACCCAGATAAGACTTTAACAAAAAGCCAGAGAACAGAATTCTAGGCTGAAGGTAAAGAATTCTAGGCTAAAGACATAGGAGCGTTCTGAAAGCCCATGAAGCCAGTCTTGTGTTTGCTGAGGTATTGAGTATGCTTAGGAAGAGTAAGTTTGACCATACTCTGCAAGAATGTTTTATTCCTGATATATTTATTTTCAGACAAAAAGACATACACCAGTAGTCAGAAATACTTAATCCACTAGTTCAGGGCCAAACCAGGCTGAAGGCAGGAGCGCAGAATTCCTTCAGGGTCTCCTGTGTGGGTGGCAGGAACCCAAGTACTTGAGCCATCACCCGCTGCCTCCAGGGTACATGCTAGCAGGAAAGTGAAGGTATTCACAGTAGCAGGGATTTAAACCAGGCACTCTGGTTTGTAATGCAGATGCCCAAGTGGCAAGGTACTGCTGCACCAAATGCTAGTTCCATTATGAAAAGTTTAACATGCTCAGGAGCACAGTTTAAAATTCAACATAGTGAATTCCTGATGTTCTTGAGTAAGAGAATGGCAATATCAGAAATGAATCCTGGGGGAAATTAAAAAGGCTAAATGACTTAGAGTAAACAATCAGAATATGGTATAGTTAGGTTACTACAAGAGGATAAATGGAAAGTAATAAAAGGATTAACCCCCTTGGTAAAACATGTGGCAGAGGTACAACTAATGTGAAGTAACAGTAGATGACATATACACGTTAGGGAAGAAGAGTCAAAGATTACTCAGAGGACAACAGAGTATTTACAGAAAAAAGGGAAAGCAGGGGGCAAGTTGCTTTTGCTCTGGAGAAAAATCTGTATTTTGCCTTTGGATCCACCAAATGAGAAGTATTAGCAGGACGTTCTGGAAGAGTGTGCAGAAGTGCAGGGTTGGTGCTGAAGAGGTCAGCCATGTTGTAGCAACAATATGACACTCTATCTGAAATATTAACTGAAAGTCAGTATAAAATTCCCATTTGTCTAGCTGCTCCTCGCCCTCTTGTGTAGGCGTCCCTCCCCTGTCCACTCCTTGTTGACCAGTTTTTCTTAGAGATTTGTCCTTATTTCTCTTCTTCCCAAGCTATTGGCCTTCTACCTTGGAAATGCCATCAGCTCTTTAGGTCTTCCAAATCTGTACTTCCAGTCCAGATCCTTTTCCAGAATTTACCTGACTAGTTGATTTCCTTTGTTTAAGGAAATCCTGTCTATAGGCATTCCACATTCAGCATGACTCACATTGTGTTCATATTCTCTTCCAAACCTTATCCTCTCTCCAATGTTCTCAATGACTGGCACCATAGTCTTCTCAAGCACCCAAGCCAGAAGAGCTTGGGAGCCAGAGGAGCATTCCCTATACAGCCCTTCCCATCCTCCTCCTCTTCCTCAAACCAAGCAATAATCAGTTTATGAATCTACCTCACAAGCGTCTCCTTACAGAATTCACTTCTCTGTACTTACTGTCCTAGTTCAGGCTGCTCTCCTCTGTTACCCAGAACAAGTGCAACAGCTTCCCTCCTAGTCTCTTTTATTTCTAGTGTCATCTGACTCCATACTGTCCTCCACCTGGAAGCTGGTGAGAACTTCACACCATGCCCATTTTAACACATCACACTCTCACACATAATCCTTCCTGTGTTGGCTGTGTCACAATCGCTCCAAAAATCAGTGTCTTGAAAGAACAAATCTTTGTTAGTTCTCATGATTCTGTGGTATGGCTGGGTGGCTTCTCTGGTCAGATCAAGATGACTGAAGACAACCTGCTAACGCCGGCTCAGTGCTGGCTCTTGTGATGATAGAGACTCAATCATGTGATTCTCATCACCCAGGCTGGGGTCTCTCAGATGGTCACACTGTTGCCAGGGGCAGCACAAGAAAAATCTAACACTCGAATACTTTCCAAGCCTTTTAACACCATCTCATTTGTCAAAGAAGTTACATGACCAGCCGAGATCCAAATGGCACAAAAACAGAGTTGACCTCAGAACAGGAGGAACATCAAAAATCATAAACAAAGAAACAGAGAGGAAGGTTTGTACCCTTTTGCCATCAACTACATGAATGCACCTGACAGATTTCTTAGGCTCTGAATCCTGATTACCTTATTCCTCATCTCTTGAAACCTGCCCTTTGTCTCTGGGCTCTCATGATATGATCTGCTTCAAACATACACGGCACATTTTCCTCTTGTAGGCTTTTAAACCTATTGCGCTTCTGCCCTGCCACTCTTTCCCTTCACCACCACTCATCCTTCAGGTCTCCTCTTAAATGTCAATTTTTCTGAGAAGTCTTCTTTGATCCTTTAAGATGACAGCAGATACCCTGCCACTGTGCCTCACAGTCCCTTTGTGCTGACCCTTCTCACAGTCCTTAACAGCTGTATCACCATTACCTTGCATTGCTAGATCGTAAGCTTTCTATAGCAAGGACTATGTCTTTTCCATGCAAGGTAGGTGACAGATTTCTAACTAATGAAATGACAGTAGTGTCCCATTAGCTGTAGTTGTGCTCTCCATGGTTTCACATCTTGTGGCTCTAGTTACCTTGTCAACTGTAGTCCCAAAATACTAGATAGATCATTCCAGAAATAAACAATTTGCAATTTAAGTTGCACATTGTTCTGATTAGCATGATAAAATTGTGTACCTTCCACCAGGGATTGGGATCACTATTTTATCCAATGAATTAATGCTACATACGGTCCCCCTGCCCTTATAAATTGGTCACGAGACCAACTCTTGAGGTATCCCTCATTTTACTTACTACTGGCTCCAAAGCATAAAAGTGTTGTGGCTGGTAATTTGGATATGCCAAAAAAAGAGTCATAAAAACTCTTTTTTTTTAAAAAGATTCACTTCTTTTTATTGGAAAGGCAGAGATACAAGGAGGAGGAAAGACAGAGGGGAAACTCTTCTGTCTATGGATTCTCCCCAAGTCGCCACAATGGCTAGAACTATGTAAATCTGAAGCCAGGAGCCAGGAACCTCCTTCAGGTCTCCCACATGGATGCAGGGTCCCAAGGCCTTGGGCCATCCTCAACTGCTTTCCCAGGCCACAAGCAGGGAGCTGGATGGGAAGAGGGGCTGCCAGGATTAGAACTGGCGCCCATATGGGATCCTGACATGTTCAAGGCAAGGACTTTGGTTGCTAGGCCACCGTGCCAGGCCCCATAAAATCTTTCTTTAAGTGATAATAAGATATTGTGAGACAGAGAGATCATGTTCATATAACTTTTATTATAGTATATTATAACTGTTCTTACTGTTAGTTATTTTTATTTTTTATTTTATTTAAGAGGTGAAGAGAGGGAGAAAGAGGAGAGCAAGAAGAGACTGTCTCATCCATCTGCTTGCTCCTCAGATGTCCACAACAGCCAAGGCTGGGCCAGCCCAATGCCAGGAGCTTGGCATTCCATTCAACATACCAAGCAAGTGGCAGGAATCCAAGTACTTACATCAGGTACTGCTGAGGCAATTATCAGTTATTGCTGCTAATATCTCACTCAGTCTAGGTTATACATAATCTTTTATTATGTATTTCTAGGAAAGAGCATAGTGTACATATAAAGTTGAGTATTATCCAGTTTCTGGTACCCACCAGTGATAGAATACATTCTTCAAAGATAAGGGGACTACTACACCAGAATTGAAGTATTATGTCAAAAGAAAGCAAATGGGGACTGGTGCAAGTGATGCTGCCACCTGGGACCAATTTATGTCCCAGCTGCTCCACCTCTAATCCAGCTTCCTGCTAATGACCTGGGAAAAGCCACAGAAGTCGGCCCAAGTATTTGGGCCCCTGGCACCCATATGAAGACCTTCATGAAGTCTGCTTCCTGGTTTGTGCCTAGCCCAGCCCTGGCCATTGCAACCATATAGGAATAAACCGCAGATGGAAAATCTCTTTTCCTCTCTGTAACTTTGGTTTTCAAAGAGATAAGCACATTAAAAAAAAAAAAGCAACTAAAAGAATACAAACAAAATGTCATGGATCACAGTTTTTAAAAACACTGACTGGCCCAGGATTTAAGAGAAAAATAAAAGTATTTGCAGAAAAATTTGAGTGAGGAACATTAGCTTCCATCACATCGGGCGGGTAAGACCCTGAAAATGAGTCAACCAGTTGGCTGTTATTGGGTAAAGGAAAAGGGTTGAAATAAGATAAAGGGAGCCAGCACGGTGGCATAACAGGCTAATCCTGGCCTGGTGTAGGCATCCCATATGAGCGCTGGTTCGAGTCCCAGCTGCTCTACTTCCTTATCCAGTTTTCTGCTTATGGCCTGAGAAAGCAGTGGAGGATGGCCAGGTCCTTGAACCCCTATACCCAAATGGAAGACCTGGAAAAAGCTCCTGGCTCCAACTGTGGACCTGCCCAGCTCTGACCACTGCAGCCATCTGGGGAGTGAATCAGTGGATGGCATATCTCTCTGTTCCTCCCTCTTTCTGAAATTCTGACTTTCCAAGTAAAATAAACAAACCTTTAATAATAATAAAATAATAAAAAGAAATGAGTTGAGGATTCTTTTCCCCCACAAAAGGGAGAGGAAAAAAAAAGAAAAAAATTATGAAACTGCAATAAAATGACATCAGTGCAATATATCTAGCCAAAAGGCAACAAAATGTGTTGTAAAAGTTAGAAAAAAAAAAGGTGATAAACTCAAATACACATCTGCTGTTACTGCCTCTCCTGTAGATGCAGGCATGCTCCTGGAAGAGCAGAAAGCAGGACAGACAGCAAGAGTAAAACAGACAATGGGAGGTACGTGCTAGGGCAAACCACAAAAACTGGATCTGGTTCAGGCAGCAGAGAAAGGCAAGGATTCCCAAGGGCCAAGGGATAGTCTGCAGACCTAAGGGGGAAGTGGAACTCAAGATAAGAAGGAGCAGCTGAAAACCTGTTTTAGGACAAAGTTCAACCTCCAAACTCCATATTCTGCTCTATGAAATGAAGGGACTGTCCTTCTACTTCCTCTGGCAAAACACCAGTTTTCTATTTAGGAGAGAGTAAAGCAGCAGGTCTTGACAAAGCCAGGAACACTTGTGATTAGGGTACAATGATGAACACAGGAGACCAACTGCAGACTCGGGCGCTGAGATCCGGGCCCCTGGCCTCAGCCCACTTCGTTTCCAGGATGCTGGTGGCCAGATGAGTGTTACTAGTTTTTCCATTTAAACCCCCTTTCTGTTTGAGGATCCACTCTAGAATTCCACCATGTAATTAATTGTCAAGTCTCCTTATTGTTCTACAATTTGTAACAGTTTCCTTAGTCTTTCTTCCAAATGCCTGAACGAGTCTTTAATATAGAAGAAAAATACCAGGCCTGACACAATGGCTTTAACTGGTTAATCCTCCCCTTTCAAGCACCTGGATCCTATCTGGGCACCTGGCTGCTCCACTTCCCATCCAGCTCCCTGCTTGTGGCTTGGGAAAGCAAGTGAAGGATGACCCAATGCTTTAGGATCCTGTACCCATGTAGGAGATCTGGAGGAAGCTCCTGGCTCCTGGCTTTGGATTGCCTGGGCTCTGGCCATTGTCCAGGTTTTTAAACCAGTGCTCTGACCTGGAAGACCTGGAAGAAGCTCATGGCTCCAGCATCAGACTGGCCCAGCTCTGGCCATTGCAGTCATTTGGGGTGTGAACAAATGAATGGAAGTTCTCTCTCTGTCTTTCCAAGTAAAATAAATACACCTTTTGAAAAAAAAAAAAAACACAGAACAAAACAAAACAGGGAGTCAGAAATGAAAGCCTTAATTGAAGGGATGGAGAATAAACTTGAGGAACCTTCTCAGAAAGGAGAGCTAAAACAAAAGGACCAGGGGTGGGTGCTGCAGTGCAGCGCTGCCACCTGCAGATGCAGGAAGTCCACAGGAGTGCTGCTTCAAGGCCAGGAGGTTCAGATTCTGCTGCAGCTCCCTACTAACACGCCTGGAAAAAACAGCATATGAAAGCCAAGTTCTTGGTTCCCTGCTGCCCACGTGGGAAACCCAGGTGGAGTTCCTAGCTCCTGGCTTTAATCCGGCCTAGTTCCAGTCACTGCTGTCACTTAAGAAGTGAACCAGCAGACAGATCTCTTTTTTACCATCTCTCCAATTTTCTCTGTAACTCTTAAAAAAAAAAAAAAAAAAGACAAATTCCTGGTCCTAAGTGGATACTTATAACCATAAATATGTGACTTTAAAATGTGACATATGGGGACCAGTGTTACAGCATAATGAGTTGGTGCTGCCAGCAGCAATGACATCCCATATGGGTGCCGGTTTGAGACCCGGCTGTTCTACTTCCGATCCAGCTCCCTGCTAAGGTACCTTTCTGGGAAAGCAGTAAAGAATGGCGTAAGTCTGTGGGCCCCTGCAGCCATACAGAAGACCTAGAAGAACCTGCTGACTCGCCTGGCCCAGCCCCAGCTGTTACAGCCATTTGGGGAGTGAGCCAGCAGATGGAAGATCTCTGTGTTGTTTCATCTCTCTCTGTAACTCTGCCTTCCAAATAAATTAAAAATAGGTCTTATAAAAAATGTGATATGCATTACGAAGGAGGAAGACAGGTCACAATGAGAGTCAATCCGGCTCTCATCCTTGGGTGGACACTTTCCTTCCATGTATGGGTGGCAGTGGCCCAAGGACTTGTGCCACCATCTGCTGTCTCCGACAGTATGCACTAGTGGGAAGCTGGGACTCAAACTAGGTATTCCAATATGGAATGTGGGCAACCTAAGTGGCAGTTTAACTTATTGAGCCACTATATCCTCTCTTGTCATATGACATTCTAAGCATATATTTTTGGTTTACCTCTTTTTATTCATAACATTTTGCTAGTGATATATTCACAAATTAGAAAAAAAACCACCCCACTCTGTCAGACCATGTCTCCCTGTCTCCCATGATACACACGCTCTGTCCTGCCAGGCACAGTGGTCACTTGGCTGTCTGTTTTCTCTCCCCTCACATGTGCCCTGCACCTTTCTCTTTTGTTCTTCCTAAGAGTGGCTGGCACAAGCCTGAGCTGGGATGGGAACAGACTGGGCCAGAGCAGACTACAATACCTGCCAACAAATGCCGAGGTGACACAGGCTACGCTAGACTGGGCGACAGCACCAACCAGCACACGTGAGACTGAGATAAGGGGTTTAGTCTGGTAGGGGAGTAGTGGGAACTTCAGTGCTGAGCCACTGCTCATGCTGGTGAGCGTGAGAGTTGGAACTGGGGACAGACCAGGTTGGGCAGGGCAACAATACCTGTTGGCCTACATGTGAACTGGGTTAGGGGGATAGCCAGGCTGGGGTAGCCAACTGTATCCACTGGTACAGGCATGAGCCAGAATAAGGGCAGGTGGGCTGGGCTTCACCACAGCATCAGCTGGCAAGTGCTGGGACTGGGGGCAAATCTTGTCAAGCTAAACCACAAAATCACCTGGAGAGTGTGAGATCCAAGGCGGGAGGTGGGTCCTGAGAGGGGGTTGTGGGCTCCTCTATGATGGGCTGCAATTTCCACAGGTGAGCATGAGAACCAAGACTGGAGGCAGGCCTGTTTAGTAGGGGGTGGTGCCCACTGGCATGAGTGTATGCTGGAGGATGGAGTCAGTTGGGTTGAGTTAGGCGTCAATGCCCAATGATGTATACAAGATCTAAATGGGATGTGGAGCAGATCAGATCAGTCCACTGCACAGGCTGGTAGGTACAAGAACCTGAGTTGGGGGGCTGGTCCATGATAGTTATTGGGAGTCTCTCTGCCTGGGCTGCAGCTCCTCCTGAAGTAATATGAGGGCCAAATGTGTGTTGGGCAGGGCTTGTCTAGGTTGCAGCACTCATTGGTTTGCTGAGGATGGAGGACAGAACAAATTGATCAACTACCCCAGCGAAACTTGACAGCAAATTTCTGGGCCAATGGAAATTCAGAGGCAGTCTATGGCAGCCAATCAACTTTGGAAAGCTTTCCTCATTCATGGAGTGGCAATATCAGCAGCATCTCAGAACTATCAAAACCGCATGGGGTCTGGTGGCGTAGTCTAGTGGGTAAAGTCCTTGCCTTGAACATGCCAGGATCTCATATGGGGCGACAGTTCTAATCCCGGCAGCTCCACTTCCCATGCAGCTCCCTGCTTGTGGCCTGGGAAAGCAGTTAAGGACGGCCCAATGCTTTGGGATCCTATACCCGTGTGGGAAACCTCGAGGAGGCTCCTGGCTCCTGGCTCCGGATCGGCACAGCACCCGCCGTTGTGCTCATTTGGGAGTGAATCATCGGACGGCAGGTATTTCTCTCTATCTCTCCTCCTCTCTGTATATCTGACTTTGCAATAAAAATAAATAAAACTTTAAAAAAAAACCACATGAACAGAACCCTCAAAAAATGCTCCATAATGGGGAACTTTGGATGACATCAGGTGGCAGTTCCCCAATTCCTGGGGTAATGCGGCAGTTGGAAGCTGGGCATGGTTTTTCCTCTTGTAGCTCCCTCTCCCCCATATATGGGACGAAGAAAATGTGTAAACAAGGGTTTCACCCACTATTCCCTGATCCTCGACATTTCCCACTCTGATCAATTATGTAACATCATCACTAAAAAAAAAAGTGTCTGGCATGGGCACACGCAGGCCTCTGTTCGGCTCTGCCACCTTCTCCCCTCACATCCTGCCTCTGTATACACAGTCTCTCCCTCTTGTTCTTACCTATTTATCTGCTCTTCCTTTAACATGATCCTTCTCGCTATCCCACACCCCTTTACTCTCGCCCTCCTACTTCCTTAGCTTCCTGAGATCTTCTGCCTCCTCCAACATCTCCCGCCTGGGCCCTTGTTCCACAATAGGCTGTTGTCTGAAGCTCTGCCCAGGTGGCTGTGGGGACAATGAGGGCAGATGCAGAGACGCTGGGCATGAGGAGACCAGGTGGTCAGCCTGGGTTTCCCAGGCCACTATGGTGGGAGGGGGGAGACCCAGCCTACAGGATGGGGCCGAGGAGACAGGGGACAGAGGCTGAGTCCTGCTGCTCGACAGCCGGAGCTCGCACACACAGGCCACCAGAACAAGCTTTGCAGTGTAGATGGGCCCTGGGAGCTGCCAGTTGGAAACGCTGACCTAGACAAAGCAATTAAGGCAAGTTTAAGGTCTGCTGCACATAACACAGACTTTCAAAGTAGGCTAAATCCCCTGTTAAGAGTTAGTGATTTCTCTCCCCTCTCAATTTTCCAGATTAACAGTCATGGTAAGAACTGGAAGACAAATCATAGAAGGGTACTGAAAATTTGACACACACTGCACACCAGACTTCATGTTCTTTCATGTACTTTCGGAAACAGACGAGGGATTTGGGGGCTATCGAGGGATCTAGTAGGTTTGCTTGATGAGAATTTGTACTGGGAAGGAATTTGAGATCAAGGTCAGGAATGATTAATATGCATACAGGAAGTCATCAACATTTAAGCATAAGCAATATGAATCTCATTAAATCTTCAATAGCTTCCTTTGCCCGAAGGAACTGCTGGTATTCTAATGATTAAAGCAGCAACATTAAAGTAGAAGACAGCATTAGAAAATCAATCTGACCCTTGTAAAAGAAGCTACCACAAAGCACCAACCCACCTAGGCTGACTTCCTGACTCTGGGGCTGCTGTGACTTCTCTTTAACACACACATACCGTCTGCTAGTGCCCCAAGTTAGAAGGCCTGGCTGAAAAATGACTAGAAACACCAGAGACAAAGGGCTTTTGGGTTTTTTGCATTTAGGTAATTGACAATCCTCCCCACACTTCATCCCACAGAGAAGCCATCATCCAGCTCTCTAGCTGTTTGTCCTGCTTCCCTCCCGTGGCCCCAGCGCAAGCCTTCTCCCTGCTGCGTCCTCGCTCACTCTTCTGATTGCAGTGCCCCTGCTCTTGGCCATGCCCTGAACAGCTGCTGTTCACAGAGCATCAAGCAGGGGAGAGAGGACAGCAGCCGACAGAGGAGCTGTCCTTGGAACAGCAGCTCCTGGTGGGGGCTGGGATTCAGCCGCTTTGACTGCTTGTTGAATATGGCCTGGGTGTTCTTTTCTCTCCTGACCTATTTTGATTTGATCTTATGAGAAAACCGTTATCTTACTCATGACAGAGTTGGGGAGTCCGAAATTCAGAACAAGCACGTGCCAAACTGAAGGATAAACAACAGCGTAAAATGCACATTCCAAATGTGAGAGGGAAAAAGAATCTTAAGGTTCACTTTCCTAAGATGATATTTTAGCAATTAATAGATTTTCTCTAATAGGCAGGGTAGGCAGGTTTTCAGAAACACTGTCATATTACTAGTAGCCTTCCTTAGAAAAAAAAAAGTTCACTTTGGAAATGCCTAGTCTTTCTATATAAATGCTGGGGCCATGGGTGATGCTCAGTCTCCTGCTTACACGTTTCTACAATATGCCAACACTGTCACTAAGAGTATTGATTACAGGCTAACCACTCACCTGGCACCTGACCGGGTCTCCTCCCAAACTACTGCTCTATGTAACCCACAGCTTCCGACTGACAGGCAGTCACCTCAGAGGCTTGGGTAGGAAAGACCATGGGCACTCTGGCTCTCCTGAGACCGCGTCTCTGGTTCTCTGTTGTGGGCAGTCACAAAGAGGGGCGGGGAGCCACAAAGTGAGGCTGCCACGCGACTATCCCATGAAGTCATCACACAACTACAGCTTCAGACAACAGCTCAACTGCAACTTCATGGACAATCCTGGGCCAGGGACAAGTTCACCCTGGTTTCTAGGGCCTTGGAAACTGACTTAGAGTCAGATGTTTTGGGGCAATTTGTTTCATGGTGAATGGGTAATCAGCTGCACAGGTTACTGTTTCTTTTTAATCCCCAGAATAGATCAGTAAATTAGGAACTCCTTATCTCTGTTTTACAAATATGGATGTTGGTTCAAGTCTAAATTGCTTCACTCCTGATGAATGGCCTGTGAATAACTCCCTGTGAATGGCCCAGGAAAGCAGTGGAAGATGACCAAAGAGCTTGGGTTCCCACACCCATATGGGAAATTGTGAAGAAGCTTCTGGCTCCCAGCTCCCGGCTTCAGAGCAACTCAGCTCCTGCCATTGTGGCCATTTGGGGAATGAACCAGTGAAGGGAAGATCTGTCCCTCTCAGTCTCTTCTTTCCTCTGAAATGCCTTTCCGATGAAAATAAATAAGTAAAAAAAGAAAGAAAGAACCTCAAGTTTAGAAAGGGTATCTAACAAGTCCAAGATTTCATAACTACTACACTGCAGTATCAAGGTTCAAACCTAGGCAGGCTAATCTGAGAACCTATGTGCTTGCATTATGTTTATAACCAGAAAAAATATATTTTAAAAATAGCTTCATTCCTAGAAAAAGAAATTCCCATTTGGCTTGTCAGCTTTCTGCCACTATAGCAGAATATCTGATACGGGCTAGTTAGGTGGCAAAGAGGCCTTATTTCCACCACAGTCCGTTGGCTGGGCCTCTGGTGATGGCGCTCATGCCAGCGTCCTGGGGCAGCCCAGAGCACCTCAGGGTGAGTGGGAGGGCGTTCAGTGTCTCTGCAGGCTCCACCCGATCAGCCTGAGTCAGGCTAATCACCTCCCAACGGCCTCACTGCTAAACACCAAGCCGGATCCTGTTCCCAGCCTCGCGGCACCACTGCCACAAGAGTTTGGGAACCAAGCCTTCAACAAGGAGCCTCTGGTCGGGGCAGCCTAACGAACGCCCACACCACTGCACCGAGTCCTCTACTTTCTTCACAAGCAGCTTCTGGGTCTCTAGGATTTCCAGTGCCCCTTCTTCCTTATCAGTTCTTTTTCTCTCTGTTCCATAACATAGCCAAAGCCTTTACTGCAAAAATCTAACAGAGGCCCAAACAAAAGCTTCAACCCAGTTGTTCACAGAGGCATGATTCAAAAGTAGAAATAAGCTGGGGCTGATATTGTGGCATAGTGGGTTAAGCTACTGCTTGCAGCACCTGGATCCCTTAGGGTGCAGAATCAAGTCCTGGCTGTTCCACTTCCAAACCAGCTCCCTGCTAGTGCTCCTTGGAAAGCAGAAGACAGACAAGGTCCTTGGAACCCTGCATCCCTGTGGGAGATCCAGAAGAGGCTCCAGGATCCTGGAGCTGTTCTAGCAGCTGTTCTGAGCCTGGCTCAGTTCTAGCAGTTGCAACCACTTGGGGAGAGTGCCAGAGGATGGCAGGTTGACTTTCTCAGTCTATCCTCCTCCTTCTGTGACTCAACCCTTCATATAAATGTTAAAAAGTTTTTTAAAAAAAAGTAAAACTAATTTAAACATCTATCAACTGGTACAAGGAATTCAAAAGTTGATCTTATATGCATACACAGTTTGTATGTATATATGAAATATTATTAAATAATAAGTAGGAATAAAATACTTATATATGCTATAGTACGAATGAGCCTTGAAAACATCATGCTAATCTTGAGAGGCTAGCAACAAAAGGCCACCTCTTGTACAACTGCATCTGTATGAGATATCCCAAATTGGCAAACCTATACTGACAGGAGATTACCAGTTGCCTGGGGCTGCAGGGCATGCAGGATTTGGGGAGTGACTGTTAATAGGTAACAGGCTTTTTCTGAGGATGATAAACATGTAAAAGGGATTGTGGTGATGGTTGCATGACTCCGTGAGTATTCGAAAAACCACTGAATTATACATTTTAAATAAGTGAATTGTATGGTTTGCGAATTACAACTTGAGAAAGTTGTTATTAGAAAAAGAAGGGACAACAAAACCTCCACAGTTCTTGACAACCACCACCAACCAGCACTTACTCTGCTTCCTTCTATTGCTCCAGTTGGGCCCATGACACTGTGATCTGCCCTCCTACCCTGGCGGTCCCTGGACTTCCTCCTCAGGTCATTCCTGACCAGAATCTGGGTTCCTGCCAGCCCCTCCTTTTCAGTTTTCATGATTCTTCTCCTTCCTCGGGTCCCCCTCTCAACAAGCCTCCATGCCCTGACGAGCAATCCTCCATCCCCTTTCTCCCTTTCAGTTATTTTACAGAGACGGAGAGAGTTGCATCCCACTGGTTTGCCCCCCAGATGGCAACAACAGCTGGGGCTGAGCCAAGCCAAAGTACAAGCAGAGCCAGGAACCTCTGCCTGGTGTCCCACATGAGTGCTGGAGCCCAAGCACTTGGAGATCTCCTGTCATTTTCCCCAGGCCTTTGGAAGGGAGCTGGAAAGGAACACTGTGCCATACCCTTGCTCTTGCTTCCGTCTCTCCCTTTCCACTACAGAGTCATGACCCACTTTGCTTCTGCCACTATCTCCTGAGGACAATGGGTTTTCCCTCTACTATATCTGAAACACAGCAGCAGTAAACTAAAATGGAGACATTGTCTCATCTCTGTCAGAAGCCTTCAGGGGTCCCTGCTGCCCAGAATATAAATCCCAAAGTGGTCTTCAAGGTTCTTCACAATCTGACCCTACCTGTGTTACTAAGCTTCACTCACACAAACTCCAGCCTAGACAAACTCTCCATTCCAGAATCCTCTAAACCTGTCTTGTCTTTTTCCTATAGTCACGCAGCTCTGCCACCACTGTCCTGGCTTAGCTTTCTGGAAGGCTCTCCTCAGGACCTCTGCTCACTGCCTTTCAAGGCCTAGCCCAACTCCCATTTTTATGCCCCGACCACTCCAGCCCCAAATGGTCTTTTCTTCCTCTTGCTCCCAGACCACTATTACATACCTTCTGTCTGTTAACATATCTTTGGGGCTTCTTTCTCTAGTTATACCAAAAATTGCTTCGGCTCAGAAGTGACTCCCACCCCACCATGAAACTCCAGCCCCTAGCCTTAGCACCTCAGTTCTCCCACTCGCTCCCTCCATACCCATTCTTGAACCTTGCTGGGAGTTCTCATTTCTGCACAAGTTCTTCTCCAAACTCTTTCTTTTTTATCTTTTCTGCCTTGCAGATAGTTATTTTTGATAATAATGATGGATAGAGGCATAAGGCCCATTCCGCTGGGACACTTCCAGCCTAGGTTACACTCTGGGATTTATTAGCTCTGTCCCCTTGTTGCCACCTTCCCTGCCTCTCTTATCCTCTGCTCCTTCCAATGCATTTCTTTAGAAATTACAATCAATTCTTCATCCTTGGATATGCAAGATTGATAGCATGTCAGAACTATCAAAACCACTTGAACAGAACCCTCAGGGCATGCTCCACATCAGGGGACCCTGGGATGACATCGGGTGGCTGTTCCCAATTCCTGGGTGCTGAGATAGTTGCGAGGCTGGGTGTGGTTTTTCTCCTTGCTCCCCCTACCCCCAGATGTATAAGATAAGAAAGGTGTGGAAATGGTAGTCTCACCTGCTTTTCCCTGATCCTCAACCCTTCCCACCCTAATCAACTGTGTAAACATCATCCCCCCAACCCACCCACCCCCAAAATCCCAGGGCCCAGTACAGTAGCCCGGTGGCTAAAGTCCTTGCCTAGCATGTACTGAGATCCTATCTGGGTGCCAGTTTGTATCCCAGAGGCCCCACTTCCCATCCAGCTCCCTGCTTGTGGCCTGGGAAAGCAGCTGAGGATGGTTAAAAGCCTTGGAATCCTGCACCCACATGGGAGACCTAGAGGAAGTGCCTGGCTTCAGAATGGCTTCAGATCGGCTCAGCTCAGGTCGATGTGGCCATTTGGGGAGTAAATCAGTAGATGGAAGATCTTCCTCTCTGTCTCTCCTCCTCTCTGTATATCTGACTTTTCAAAAATAAATAAATCTAAAAAAAAAAAAGTCCACTCAAGCCAATTCTCTACCTGCATCCCTTTCTACACACAGGGTGAGAATATCACACAGCAATGACCTGGGCAGCTACAAACCAGGGATACTAATGTCTGATTTCCCTTGGATCATAGCTCTGCTGGGTAATCCTTCTCTTTATTCATTATCAATCTTTTCCTCCCATTTATCAGTTCTCTATCTCATCATTTCATCTCTGATCTCCACAAATGCATAGCAGTCAACTGGGGACAAAGAGTTTCCTTAATTTTTCTGTCCCTTCTCCCCCTTGAAAAAGCTACCTGGCATGCGCATCCTTCACTTCCACCAACTCTAAGAGAATGGAGTCTGTCCAAATTCCCTCATGGGCATGCCCCAGCTGTCCCACTCAGATGGTCCCCAAATCCTGCATCTTCTTTTTAAAAATTCCCATTTTCATTTGAAAGGCAGAGAGACGGAGGCAGAGATCTGCCATCTGCTGGTTCAGCTCCTGAATGCCCACAAAGGTTGGAGCTGGGCTGGGTCAAAGTCTGAGATCAGGAGCTCGATCCAGGCTCTCCACAGGCGTGGCAGGTCTGAACCACCTGCGTCTCCTCTGCATCCCAGGATATGCATGAGCAGGAAGTTGGAACTGGAAGCAGAGCAATCCAGGTAATCTCATATTTAATGTGGGTCTCCCAAGCAGCATGTTATCTATAGTAGCAAATGTCCACTCTAAAACCTGGTCTCTTCTCTTGCCAAAAGTAGCTACCTTCAACCTCTCCTGTGGCTGTCAGTGGACTGGCCTGTCTTGTGAAGCCAGCAGAGGCCCCAGAAGGCTAAGAAGGCCCTCAGATCTTTCTGCCTCTAGACTTCACCTGCCAAAGCCAGAAGCCAGAAGCCTCTTTCAGATTTCCCACTTGGGTGCAGGGTCCCAAGTGGGCCGTCCTTGACTGCTTTCCCAGGCCACAAGCAGAGAGCTGGATGGGAAGCGAGGTCACCAGGATTAGAACCAGCAGCCACATGGGATCCAGCATATGCAAGGCAAGGACTTTAGCCACTAGGCAACAGCACCAGCTCAAAAATAAATAACTCTTTTTAAAAAAAAGGTAAACACTTAATTCATGTGTAAGAGGCCAGCATTGTTGTCCAGTGGGTTAAGCAGCCACCTGCAATACCATTATCCCATATCAGAGCTCCAGTGTAAGTTTCAACTGTCCCACTTACAATCCAGTTAGTGTTCCTACTAAGGACCAGATGATGGCCCAAGTACTTGAGTTTCTGTCATCTGTGAGAGAATGGAATGAAGTTCTAGGCTGCTGGCTTCAGGTTAGGCAGCCCTGGTTATTTACTCAGTCCATTTATGGACTGAGTAAGCTGATGGAAGAGCTCTCTGTCTCTTTGCCTTCCAAATCATAAATGAACATTTTTTAACAAAAAATGTCATGATATAGAATGATATCCCCAACCCAGGTGTTACATTTTTGAGGAAAAAAAAAAAAAAAGATGGCTATGTAAGCAATTTCTCCATGGAAGAATCTATAGCCATTAGGGTCAGAACTTAACAATGCACTTAATAAATATTTTTTAATTTTTAAAAATAGAATTAAGGGCCCGGCACGGTGGCGCAGTGGTTAAGGTCCTCGCCTTGCACGCCCGGGATCCCATATGGGCGCCGGTTCTAATCCCGGTAGCCCCGCTTCCCATCTAGCTCCCTGCTTGTGGCCTGGGAAAGCAGTGGAGGATGGCCCAAAGCCTTGGGACCCTGCACCCGCGTGGGAGATCCGGAAGAGGCTCCTGGCTTTGGACCGGCATAGCATCAGCCATTGCGCTCACTTGGGGACTGAACCATCAGACGGAAGATCTTCCTCTCTGTCTCTCCTCCTCTCTGTATATCTGACTTTGTAATAAAAATAAAAAATAAATCTTTAAAAATATATATAATTAAATAACTAAATAGCAACTAAAGTACAGCAGTAGGAATATATCCATCTACCATTCTTTGTGGGGATCTTAAAGATATACTTTTCTTTTTTTTTTTTTTTATTTCGTTTTTTTTTTTTTTTAAAGATTTATTTTTATTATTTTTTCATTGGAAAGGCAGATATACAGAGAGGAGAGACAGAGAGGAAGATCTTCCATCCGATGATTCACTCCCCAAGTGAGCGCAACGGGCCGATACTATGCCGATCCAAAGCCAGGAGCCTCTTCCGGGTCTCCCACGCGGGTGCAGGTTCCCAAAGCTTTGGGCTGTCCTCGACTGCTCTCCCAGGCCACAGGCAGGGAGCTGGAAGGGAAGCGGGGCTGCCGGGATTAGAACCGGCGCCCATATGGGATCCCGGGCGTGCAAGGCGAGGACCTTTAACCACTTGCGCCACCGCGCCGGGCCCAGATATACTTTTCTTACACTTTAAATACACAGGCATTTTGTGTTATATCCTGGCTGCTCCACTTCCAATCCAGCTCCCTAATGGCCTAGGAAAAGCAGCAGAAGAACCCATGGTTCCTGTTCATCAGGAATTCATAGTCTAGTTAGCAGTATGGATAGTGAGAGGACTAAGTACTAGATATGGATATGCTGCAATTAAAGCCACGTGAGCTGAGAAAGCATGGAAAAGCCCCACACTCTTCTTCAGAGGGTCTTCAGAGGTCTGTTTAAGGTAAGATGCTAATGATATAATAAATGCTGGTGATGGATCTTGACACCTAAAGATTGTTGTATTGAATTGGAATGCATCAATCTAAGTGAGGAAAGAAGGGAAAGAACACATAGAAAAGAATTTTTACCAATTCACCAATTCATCCTCATTTTCTTTCTCTCTCTCTCTCTCTTTTTTTTTTTTTTTAGGTCAGAGTGACAGACACAGAGAGAGGAAGAGAGTGAGAGATCTTCCATTCACAGGCTCACTCCCCATACCACCAGAGTGGGGCTGACCTCAAGCCAGGAGCTTCTTCCAGGCCTCCCACGTGGGTGCAGGGGCCCAGGCACTAGGGCCAGCTTATTCTGCTTTCACAGGCTCATTAGCAGGGAGCTGGATGGGAAGTGGAACAGCTAGAACTCAAACCAGTGCCCAGAAGGGTTGCCAGAACCACAGGAGGAGGTTTAACCTATTGTGCCACAATGTTGGCCCTTGTCCTTCATTTATTTTTCTTTTTTTTTTTGAAAATATTAATTTATTTATATTGGAAAGGCAGGTATACAGAGAAGAAGAGACAGAGAAAAAGATCTTCTGTCCGCTGATGCACTCCCCAAGTGATCACAATAGCCAGAGCTAAGTCAGTCTGAAGTCAGAAGCCAGGAGCTTCTTATGGGTCTCCCATGTAGGTGCAAGGACCCAAGGCTTTTGGATCATTCTCTACTGCCTTCTCAGGCCACAGGCAGGGAGCTGGATGGGAAGTGGAGCAGCCAGGATACAAACTGGCACCCATATAGGATCCTGGTGCATGCAACATGAAGATTTAGCCACTTGGACCATCATCACATCGGGCCCTCTCTTTCATTTTCAACCCTGTGGGTTGGGGAGTGGATGAGAGGAAAGACCTGTCTGCAATTCAAACCTAGCTATGAAAATTCCAGAAAATAGGGCCCGGCGCGGTGGCGCAAGTGGTTAAAGGTCCTCGCCTTGCACGCCCGGGATCCCATATGGGCGACAGTTCTAGTCCGGGCAGCCCAGCTTCCCTTCCAGCTCCCTGCCTGTGGCCTGGGAAAGCAGTCGAGGACGGCCCAAGGCTTTGGGAACCTGCACCCGCGTGGGAGACCCGGAAGAGGCTCCTGGCTTCGGATCGGCATAGCATCGGCCCGTTGCACTCACTTGGGGAGTGAATCATCGGACGGAAGATCTTCCTCTCTGTCTCTCCTCTCTGTATATCTGCCTTTCCAATGAAAAAATAATAAAAATAAAATCTTTAAAAAAAAGAAAATTCCAGAAAATTACCTTTTCCCTTACCCTAAAATGCTTTCCTCAGCATATTTTTTCCTTTCTTCTAATTAAAACAGTCCCCTCTTGGCTGCTGATCTGCCTTCCCTACAGTAGCTTTTCCCAAGATGGTACAAATTACAATTTGTGTGGTATAGCGGATTAAGCTACCAGCTGTGATAGCAGCATCCCTTATTGAAGTGCCTGTTCAAACCCCAACTTCCCTGCTTCCCACTCAGCTTCCTGTTAATGCATCTGAGAAAAAAACAAACAATGACTTAAGCGCCCAGGCCCCTGTCTTCCACATGGGACACTATGTTGGGGCTCCTGACTCTTAGTTTTGGCCCATCCAAGTCCCAACTACCTTGTACAATTTGGAGAATGAATCAGTAATCAGTATATGCAAAACCTTCCCATCATTCTTCCAAATAAAGAAACAAGTTTATTTTTAAAACTGCTTTAGCAAAAGGAAAAAGGAGAGATGAAACAGATACGATGAATCCTTGGAAAGTGTTGAATCTGGGTGGTGGCTATACAGCTGTTCACTTTGCTATTGTTGCCTTTCTTGTAAATACAAGTATATTTAAAGTTTCATGATTAAAAAATCAAGCCAGTAAACACTGGCTGGAAAACCTGAAACAAGGGAGAAAGGAACAGAACAAGGGAGACCAGAAGGAATGACTGTTACCTTAGTGACCTGCAAAAAGATTTACACACACACACACACAACTTAGGGCAATTTATTATTTACTTGCTCCTCCTCTACTCTGTTTATCTCCACAAAACCTTCTATTACCTGCAGCACACAAAAACAAGATCAAAATGCCATTATGTCTTGTCAAAAGAGAAAAGAAAAAGGTAACTAAAATAGCAAATAGAGTTTGGCCTGAAGCCCAGATCTTAAGGAATATCCATCAATGGGCTCTCTTTACAAGACTGAACTCTCATGTCTACCACCGGTCTGCCTCGCACCGAATGCAAAACACTCTTCCTTCACCTTCCTTTTACACATCCTTCACCTCAGATCTTCCTGCGGCTCCTTATTCATCTACCACTGAAGTCTATGTATCTACCAACCTTCTTCCTGTATCAAACCCCTTCCTCTACCTGAATAGGCCTTATTCAGTCATCATACTGGTGCTGCGGCATTTCACCCATTTTACCCTCTGGTTTCTAGGAGACCAGACCATGCAGTTCAGAGGAATGATGCCTTAAGAAGTCACACATTCTGCCTGTTACCATCTGTGTGAGGTGAATCCTAGTTAAAACCTCTCTAGCTTTACTCCCATCAGCCGAGGAAAGAATTCCTAACTCAGTTTAAATGGTAGCTAGCATATAGGAGGTGGGAAACACAGTATCTCATTCAGAAAAGGTACATAAACTTTGGTAGCTATTGCACTAAAAACACTGAACTAAATGCCTTAAACCCAATTAACTTTGCAGAATGTTTTTCTCTTTCTCATCCTTGAAACAATTTCCTACTTCTTTCCAACAAAGATTGACAACCTAGTGCAAATGCAACAAGCACATTTTCCAAGTTTTCCCAAAGAGATGCCAACACAATAGGTCAAGAGAAGGAATTTGCATGTCCGAGTGATTTCGGAGTTACCAGAGGAGTCACTGCTCGGCGCTGGAATTTCTTTTCCGTAACCGAGTTCAAAGAAAAATATATCTGACAGACCAAGCTGGTATTTTAGGCAAAAAGCTGAGAGCCTGAAACACATGCTTGTTACAGTAGTGTTATAACCGACTGGGGAAAGAAAACTTCAGACTAGAACCCGTAGGTTGCTGCCACGCGGAGACGTTGGTCCACTGCGGAGAACGTCAAAGCAGTGTGTGTGTGTGTGTATGTTCCTGCTGCTTGGGAACGTATCGGGGCGTGCAAAAGTGTCACTCGGTGTGCCCGGGGGGCTAACAGTGCGTTCGCGCGCGCCGAGAAGCCTGAGCACCGGCGTGGAACCCTTTGAACCCCGAGCGCGGCGAGCGAGAGCAGCCCGCCGAGGCCGCCCTTCAGGCGCTTACCTCTGCGGACGAGCAGGTGGACGCCGCTGGGCGCCGCCATGTTCGGGCCGGTCACGTGCCCGTGAGCGCTCGCCCGCCGCCCCGCCCCCGGCCGGTCTCAGCCCCGCGGGAGACCGGGGCCAGGAGCCTGAGGGGAGCGCGCGTGCGCGCGGCCGCCGTCTGCGGGACCCCGAGGCCAGCGCGGAGCCCACGGGCGGCCGGGCCGGCTCCAGCCACGAGAGGCGGGCTCACGCTGAGCCCCCGTGCCCAGGTGGGATGAAGGAAGCCGGTCAGGTAAGCGCGGCATCCCAATATTTATCAGCATCAACGTTTTGGTGCATGGGAACGCGAAGTTAGGCAGAAAAAAAAAATAATAATAATAAACCACAGTCCGGTGTTCCACATAGCACTTTGCGCCGTCTGCCACTCTGTTGCCAAGTGATTCCCAGGATTTACTTCAGAGTTTAAATTTGAAACCAACACACCACTTTTCCTTTCCTGTCCCAGCATCTGCATTACTCAGCAGAGACTAGGAGACCCGGCAGGATTCCTTCAGCATGGTGTATTTTAGTTTCCCTGGCGGACCAGTTCAGGGGCCTGGTCTTCAAGGACCCCTCCCTTATAGCTGGCCTCTAAATATAAAAAAGAAGACACCTACCAAAAGAAGAAGCCTGCAGAAGCCTGATCAGGAGTGAAGCCAGAGGAGCTGCTGTGTTCCCCTTGCCCACGGTGCTGAATTTTTATTTTTTAAATCAGATCTGCCCTGCCTCTTAGCTGTGCTGGGGTAGACTATCATCCTGGCCCACACTAGTGCTGTCTGGGTAACCTGTGGGCTGGGCGCAGACCCTCATCTCCACAGGAGGTGCAGGGACCCTTCATGGAAGCATCACACTGAGAAGACTTTCCAGATGTTCAGTATGCTGAACGTGGATAAAGATTCTTGGTGAAGCGCTATGAGGGCTTCTAGTTAATTTTTAAAGAATTTAGTTTATGTACTCAGGGAAACATCTGGATAATTCAGAAATGAAACAGTAAAAGTACAAAGCTCCAGAACTTTGCCCTTATTATCATCATCATCATTATTATTATTTAATAGGCAGAGTTACTGAAGGAGAGCGATCTTCCATCTACTGGTTCACCCCTCCATGGCTGCAGTGGCGGGACTGGGCCAGGCAAAAGATAGGAGCTTCATCCTGATCTCCCACGTGGGTGCGGTGGCTTTCTCACTTGGGCTTTCCTCTAACGCTTTCCCAGGCCATCAGTAAAAAGCTGGATTGGAACATGTGGAAATCAAACCAGCGTGCACATGAAATACCAGCATTTCAGGCAGCGGCCTAATATACTCTATACCACCTAAAATACTCTATGGGCCCCAAGACCTTTGAGTTAAACGAGCAAATAGGTGTAAACGTTTTAGATGGAATCATGTACTTGGTGCTATTACCTGCTTTTTGCACTTAATATAAATACATCTGAATGGAACGCACGTGCGTGTGGTCCAGCATGGCCCACCGTTGGTAAACAAATGCATGATGTGTTCCATGCAATTAGGAGGGAAAGGAAATGCTGTGAGGGCCCACGTGGCAGCGGTGGAGTGCGGTCCACTGAAGAACTCTCCAACAAGTGCAGCTCAGAGAGTGGATCTCTCTGGAGTGAGCTTGAAGTGACCAAAGTGGAATTTGCATGGGTGATAATTCATCCAATGATCTTTGTCTGGTCTTCTCTCACATCATATCCTTCTGGGTTTAGATGAACTAGAAGCAGGGAATAGGTATCTTCTCATTGATTGGTTCATTTGAAAGAGTTACAGAGAGAGAGAAGGAAATGGAGAGAGAAAAAGTTTCCATCCACTGTGTTCACTCCCTACATGGCCACAATGGCCAAGTTTGGGCCAGACTGAAGCCAGGAGTCAGGAGCTTCACCTAGGTCTTCCACATGGGTAGCAGAGGCCCAAACACTTGAGCCATCTTCTGATGCTTTCCCAGACCACTGGCAGGACACTGGATTGGCTGGAACAGCAGGACATGCACTAGCACCCATAGAGGATGCCACAGTCACAGGTCAGAGCTTTATCTGCCATGCCACAATGCCAAACTCTTTCTTTTTTAAAGATTTATTTATTTTTATTAGAAAGTAAGATTTACAGAGAGGAGAGACAGAGAGAAAGATCTTCCATCCACTGGTTCACACCCTAAGGGGCCACAACAGCTGGAGCTGAGCCAATCTGAAACCAGAAGCCAGGAGCCTCTTCTGGGCCTCCCTACATGGGTGCAGGGTCCCAAGACTTTGGGCCGTCCTCAACTGCTTTCCCAGGCCACAAGCAGGGAGCTGGATGGGAAGTGGGGCTGCTGGGACATGAACCAGTGCTGATATGGGATTTAGGCACATGCAAGGCTAGGACTTTAGCCACCGGGCTACTGTGCCAGGCCCACGAATACATACATACATACATACATACATACAGAGGGCTCAAGCAGGCTGGATGGCATGGTGCAAGGAACTGGTGGCTGGGGTATGTACTGCTCAGTGGATCTGTCGTCTGACCCCAGGTGCCTTCTCTGTCCCTGACCCTGCTCTCAGTTTTGTCCTCGCAGTCAGAACAGAGAGGCCTCTGATTTGATTTTGGTCCTCCACATTTTACTCTGTGGCTTGAGAAGCTAATTTCCAATCCTGCCCTCTAATTTGTCCTGTTTTAGTGTGAGGAAATGCTTTTATTTATTTATGTATTTTAAGTCCAAATGAACATTCTTTCCAGCAAGTAGGGGTCTGCATAAGCATAATGTGCACGTACAGCAGAGAAAGCTGTCTCAGGAGCTGATTGGAGCCTTCTGAAGCTGGGCTCCAGCTTTGAATGATTATATGTTCAGGGAAATAGTTTCTAGGGCACTCTCGTGGCCAACTTGCTGGCAGGATGTCATGTTTCCTATGCCAGTCATTTGAGACAATCAGGGACATGTTACTGAGTAATCTAGGATTATGCTTGGAGAAAATGTGTAAATACTCTGTGTTTCATATTGAAAAGTAATGCCGTATGTGAGGTGATTGGGAGAAATCAAATGGTTTGTCTCTACTGCTTGAACCCTGACTTCTGGTGGTACCAGGCAGGGGTCAGAATGCAAGGAGGGGGTCTTTTGTGCTATGGACCCCTTGCCCTTCCACTTTGATAGCATGTTTCTCAGTCATCCAATTCTGTATAAATGCAATTTGAAATCTCTCTTGCCTTCTAATGAGATGGCCCTCCCTGAGCCCTTCCTCCATGGACATTCTGAAGGTTCCTGAGGTCTCCAGCCCCTTACTGATGAGCACGACTCAGGTGGGCCCCAGGAGTCACCTGCTGTCCCCTCCTGAGCGTTCTCTCCAGAAAGGGGGAGTAGAAGTGGCCAGACGGGGTAACATTGTCACATAGCAGAACATTGTCCCCAAGGAGTTGTGCATGTCTACCCCAATCTGGCCAGCCCCTATCTTCAAGCTGGTTGAACCGCCTTCTGAGACAGTGTGGGATATGTCTGGTATGGGATACAACTTGTGTATACCAGGGAATCTATCCACTGCGGGCGCAGTAACCACAGCGGAATAGCAGGGGTTGAGGGAGAGAAGGGAAGGCAAGGATGCAGGGAGGAGCACGCAGGTGGTCCCAGACCAGTCACACTGTTGTGTCTTTTTCACCCCACTATGTGCTTCAGAACTGTGCAGACATGAGAGCCTGGACCTGGGCCTCCGAAACACGTTTGCTTCCTGGAATCTTGATAAAGGTGTGGCCCATTGGGAATGTACCTTTTCCCCACATGGCAATTCCTGGGAAAGTAGCACCTGCCTGTACACTGTGGAGAATGGAGAATGCCGTTTGTGCTAGAGAAGGCAGGAGACAAGTTCTCAAGGGAATTCAGCGATCCATCAGTCGATCAATACACAGGAGGATGTGAGTGCCTACTCTGTAGATTTCAGGGGGAGATGACAGTGTCTTTGTTCTTGTGAAACAGAATTAGAGAGCTGAGACTGACATGTTCACAAGATTGTCCATAAAGGGAGACTAGAATGGGTGGGAGACTAGAATGGGTGGGTGTTGCTATATGCAGCAGGTGAAGTGACTACTTGCGACACGTGTATCCCAGATGGAAATGCCAGTTTGAGTCGTGGCATCATCCTGGGAGGCAGATGAGGTCTCACTGCATGCTACCCACAGGGCAGATGCAGAGGGGAGTTCCTGGCTCCTGGCTTCCACCTGGCTCAGCCATGGCTGCTGTGGGCATTTGGCAGGTGAACCAGCAGGTAGAAGATTCTCTCTAACAGCATCTTAAATACTATGTCTGTGCTACTCCCTTTGCTGATTCTTTTGCTAGCTGTTTGGTTCTTTCTGCTATGAGTCCTTAGTGCGTTTGGTTAAAAATGCATGGTCCTGGGCCCGATACAGAGGCCTAGCAGCTAAAGTCCTCGCCTTACACGCACCAGGATCCCATATGGATGCTGGTTCATGTCCCAGCAGCCCCACTTCCCATCCAGCTCCCTGCTTGTGGCCTGGGAAAGTAATAGAAGATGGTCCAAAGCCTTAAGACCTTGCACCCATGTGAGAGACCTGGAAGAAGTTCCTGGCTTCTGGCTTCAGATTGGCTCAGCTCCAGCCGTTGTGGCCCCTTGGGGTGTGAACCAGTGGATGGAAGATCTTTCTCTCTGTGTATCTGCCTTTCCTATAAAAAAATAAATTTAAAAGATGCATGAGCCTGTAGGATTGTCTGCAGCCACTGTATGTGGAGAGTAGTTTGGTTGATATTATCAGAGGTTAAACATTTGTATGGTTTTGATGCCTTCTGCCTGTGAGCATGAAACAGTATTCTCTAATCAATCCACAGTCACACCACTTAGACGGCAGTAGCAGTCTCCGAAGTGGAGATTATGAAATAAGAAGGTGTTTAATAATAAAAGAAGAAAACTAGCTGTCTGTCCCTCCCCCTGCCTTTCTTCACCTCTCCCTCCAGACTGGCAGAGAAACTCCTGTAGTGCATTTCTTAACTTCTTCTGCTTCTCACTTAACAAGTTGTATAGTCAACACGGAAACTGTTGAAACAAACAAAAGGGCAGATGCTTCCCCAGCCCCTCTTCCCATTGAGCCACGCGCCTCCATACTCCCCCGGTGCACTTTAGCCCAGAGAATAACCTGTGAGCAGCGCAGTTTGCTCCTGGGAAGCCTGCACCACCAATCGCCGTGTGCTCTTTTTGCTGGATGAAGGATAAAGGAAGAAAAGCAGCAGCTGCTCTGGGCACAGGCAGCAAACAAGCCCCACTGCGGTGGCCCCCACGGCCTGCACAAAAGGGCACGCTGAGAATCGGCCAGGCAAGCACGTCCTAACGATGACTTCCGTGCTGCAGATTCACCTGCCAGAGTGATTCATGCAACTCTGTGAAGAGCTGCCCAGGTGAAGGGAGAGTTGACCCAGCATATGTTCCAGCTGATATTTCATTGAAACAGAGGGGAGAGGAAGTGGAGGAAGAACTGCGAACTTCAAGCATCACCTAATCCCTTCTCATTTTAAGAAACAGGGCACAGGGGAGAGCATGCGGCCCCTTTACAGCCCATGCACATTTGATATTAATACCAGAGGCTGAAAACAAGCACTTTTTACAAAATATTTATGCAGTACTTCTTACAATGCCTGATCCACGATAACTCACCATATATAGAATAAGAGAGGGTTTGTGTTTTATTGCTTTCTTATTTCTGTGCAAAAAGCCCACAGAAAAATGGCCTGTCTCAGAGCAGTGGTTGCTCAGCCAGAGCCTGTTGGCTTACAGAACCAGGGTGTGAGAGATGGAGATACCTTGCATTTGGTCCCAAGTGTCCCACGCCTTTGTCCTTTGTCCCATAAGATGCAGAGGAAGCTAGGAGGCCCTATTGACATCAGTTTCCAAAGACATGGTTGTGTTGGTTTCTGTGGTCAAGCTTGAATTGTGCTTTGCTTGTGGGAGGCAAACAGGACACAGCCTCACTACTGGAAAGTGCCACTTGTCGGGGTGGATGTTGTAAGGCAGCATATTAAACTAAATGCTTGGGCCCAGTGTGATAGTCCTTGCTTTGAATGAGCTAGGATCCCATATGGGTGCCGACTCTAATCCTGGTGGCCCCACTTCCCATCCAGCTCCCTGCTTGTGGCCTGGGAAAGTAGTCGAGGACGGCCCAAAGCCTTGGGACCCTGCACCTGTGTGGGAGAGACAGAAGTTTCTGGCTCCTGGCTTCGGATTGGCTCAGTTCCAGCTGTTGTGGTCACTTGGGGAGTGAGTCAACAGACAGAAGATTTTCCTCTCTGCATGTCTACCTTTTCAGTAAAAATAAATAAATCTTGAAAAAAAAAAAAAAACCTGAATCCTCAGGATGTTTACATCCTGTGGCCGAGTCCTTGGGTTTGAATCCCAACTCTGTTGCTGGTTCCAGCTCCCTGCTAATGCACATCCTGGGAGGCAGCAGGTGATGGCAGCAGGTGATGGGCAGGTGATGGGCAGGTGATGACAGGTGATGACAGGTGATGGCAGCTGATGGTGCGACTGCTTGGGTCCCTGCCACCCACGTGTGGGAGACCAGGACTGAGTTGCAAGTTTCTGGCTTTGGCTGGGCCCCGCCTTGGCTGATGTTGGCATGTGGAAACTGAAAAGCTAAACGATCTCTGCCTTTCAAAGGAATTTTTAAAAAACCCTTTAGAGGTGCCACTTGTCTCCTTCAAGGAGACCTCTACTTTTGATATTTTTAAAAGAAATTGAAAAACAGTGTAGTTTAATGTGCTATGCCACTATACCTTCCCCTTCCCTGTTTTCTGAATTTAGAATGTTCATGGTTTACAATCTTATATCATAATTTAATGGAACATTTGTTGGCAAATGAGTTTGATAATAGTAAACAAAAAAAGTTCTTTTTTTTTTTTTGGAAGATTTATTTCCCAGGCAAATGAACAGGGAAGTGGACCATAAGTGGAGCATCAGGGACTCAAACCAGTACCCCTATGGGATGCTGGCATCATTAGATAGCAGCTTTGTTCACTGTACCACAGTGCCAGTCTCCCAAAAGTTTTAATCATAATAATACACACCTATTTTCTGAGATTCATATAACAAAATTTACAATGAGAAGTCTCCCATCCTACCATTTCCAGTCTTCTCCCTGACTCAGCCCCTTTGTCCTGCTCAAAGCCGTGTCAGCTGCATTCTGTCGCTGGACACGGACCACCTATTCTAGACTTTTAATTTCCTATTCTACTTCTGTGATCTTCTTCTAAATATTTACTTATTTGAAAGTCAGAGTTACAGAAGAGAGACAGAGATCTTCCATCTGCTGGTTCATTCCCAAAAATGACTGCCAAGGCAGGACTAGGCCAGACGGAAGCCAGGAGCCAGAAGCTTCTGCCAGGTTTCCATGAAGGTGGTGGGGGCACAAGTGCGGGCCACCCACACTGCCTTCCTGGGCCCCTGGCAGGAAGCCGCATGGCAGGGGGAGCAGTTCGGGCAGGAACCAGTGTCCAGACTTCGGTCAAGCACGGTAGATGGTGGGTGGATCGGCTGCGGGCTCCGATTGTTTTCATAGACATATTATTCAGTTGCCATTCTGAGATTTGTCATTATGTTAGTCTGTTTTTTGTCCACTCCATCTACATGCCAGCTGATTTCACCTTTCTGTTGCTGAAACAAATTTACAGGAAACTTTCTCAAAAACTGTGAGCTAAGTTTTCTGGTTTCTCAGATTTCTTTTTTTTTTTTTAAGATTTATTTTATTTTTACTTGAAAGTCAGATATATATATAGAGAGAGAGAAGGGGAGAGACAGAGAGGAAGAACTTCTGTCCGATGATTCACTCCCCAAGTGAGCGCAACGGCCGGTGCTGCACTGATCCGAAGCCAGGAGCCAGGAGCTCTTCTGGGTCTCCCACACAGGTGCAGGGTCCCAAAACATTAGGCTGTCCTTGGAGCCTATATGGGATCCCAGCATGTTCAAGGTGAAGACTTTAGCCACTACGCCAAGCCACCCGGCCCTGGTTTCTTAGATTTCTAAAACCACCTTGATCTTGCTCCCATGCTGATGGAGAGTTTGGGCAGTGTGTTCTAGATTCAAAATAATTTCCCAGCAGGTAACATTCCATTGTCTTTCAGCATGTAAATGGCTGATAAGTCAAATGCTGAATTCCTGTTTCTCTCCCAAGTCACCTGTACTTTTCCCTCTGGAAGCATTTTTCCCGTTCCTTTGAAAGGGAGCAGAGAGTCAGAGACAGATCTGTCTGCTGCTTCACTCCCCCAAATGTCTAGGTGAGGCGAGGATCCAGGAGCTCAACTGGGGTCTCCCACACGAGTGATAGGAACCAAACTCCTTCGGCCATCACCTGCGGCTTCCCAGGTGTGCATCAGCAGGAAGCTGCAGTCAGAACTAGAGCCAGAGCTTAAGCCCAGGTGCTTTCATATGGGGTGTGGGTGTCCCAAGTGGCATCTCAGCCACTCTGCCAAACACCCATCCTAAGATCTTCACTTTATTCTCTGAGTTTTGAAACTTAATAATTTAGCACAGAGTGTATCTTCATTTGGGAAGGTAGAATAGTGGCTAAGAACCCAAGTGTGTGGGTCTGGTGCTATAGCCTAGTGGCTAAATCCTTGCATGTGCCGGGATCCCATATGGATGCCGGTTCATGTCCTGGCTGTTCCGCGTACCATTCAACTCTCTGCTTGTAGCCTGGGAAAGCAGTTGAGGATGACCCAAAGCCTTGGGACCCTGTGTCCCCTGTAGGAAGCCTGGAAAAAGCTCCTGGCTCCTGGCTTCAGGTCTGCTCAGCTCTGGCTGTTTCAGCCACTTAGGGAGTAAATCAGTGGACGGAAGACCATTTGTTCTCTCCTCTCTATAAATCTGACTTTCCAATAAAAATAAAATAAGTTTTTAAAAAAAAAAAATTGAGCAAAACACCCAGCTCTGCCACTTATCTGGCTGTATGACCAATTACCAATTACAGTAAGCTTCCTGGGCCTCACGTAATGACAGGACCAGATATGTACATCACAGACATCACACACACACACACACACACACACACACACACTCACCCACACCCACCCCTACCCCTCAGTGGGTTGTCAAAATAGCTGAGCTAACTTATGCAGGTCTCTAGCAGACAGTAAATGCCAAATAAATTTTAGTCATGATTTATTCTTTTAAAGATGATTTATTTTTATTAGGAAGTCAGATATATAGAGAGGAGGAGAGACAGAAAGGAAGATCTTCAGTCCAATGATTCACTCCCCAAGTGGCCCCAAGGGCTGGAGCAGAACAGGGTACAGGAGCCTCTTCTGGGTATCCCACATGGGTGCAGGGTCCCAAAGCTTTGGGTCGCCCTAGACTGCTCTTCCAGGCCTCAAACAGGGAGCTGGATGGGAAGTGGAGCAGCTGCGATATGAACTGATGTCTATATAGGATCCTGGTGCATTCAAGGCGAGGACTTTAGCCACTGGGCTACTGCACTGGGCCCATCTCATAGAAATCTTACTCAAACCTTTCCCACTGTGTTAAAAATGAAAAATATAACAATGTGAAATGTACATAGCTTTCCACCCAGTGATCGGCACTCTATTCTGTACATTCTGTCTTGCATGTACAAAGAGGTATATGCTATAGGACATAAAGAGCTATATGCTATAGGCTGTTTCCCGCGGTAGTTTGTAGGAGCGGATTGAAGAAACTAGCTGTTCGTTAATATTAAGATTGTACTGTGCTAAACACAGTAAATCAGTTGTTGTTTAGATTAAAGGTAGTTAGAACTGAGGTAAAGTATATTGATAAAGTTATGCACTAAATTTAACAGGAAATGGTTAAGATTCTGAGTGCTGCTATAGTATCACCATTTGTATTTGGATCTTTGAGACTGGCAGCTCAGAAATGTAAATGGCAACATTTAAAAGTAATTGCCTGTGGAGAAGTGAACTGGGTGACTGGGCAGGGGGACAGCTTATTTCTCATCTTGAACTATGGAGCGGGTGCTTAAAGCTCAGCCCTGCAGGGAAGCGGTCCTCACCCTGGGCGATCTTGCCCCCTAGAGGACATGCCGCAGCGTCTGGCGACAGGCTGGGTTGTGGTAGCGCGGTACTGATGCCACGGGGGGATGTGGTTAGATGCCACAGCACGCTCACGGATGTCTGAAGACACACAAGGGGTCAGTAACAGTGGCTCCCGCTGGATCTGTGCCTGCTATTGAACTCACTGAAACAGATAGCCCCACCCAATCAACGTGTAAATCAAGTGCATTGAGTAATTCCACTGTACAGCATAATAAAAGAATGAAATATGTGCAATAGAGATGTACAAGAACAACACAAAAAACCTGAGGATCAAGTGTTGGGTGGAAATGCGTAACTCCCAGCCACATGACAAGGGGGCCAGCAGTAATTGTTCTTGCTGTCGCACATCCATCTCTTTTCAAATGTTTATTAGTTTTTCTTGAAAGGCAGGGAAACTTCCACCTTCAGGCTCACCTCGCTGCAAACAGCCAGACTTGGGTCAGGCAAAAGCCAGGGCTCTGGAACTCCATGCAAGTCGCGGGGACAAAAGTACAGGATCCATTATCAGCATCTCCCAGAGGAGCTAGGGCTGCAACCAGCACTCCAAGATGGAATACAGGTGTCCCAAGCGGGCATTTTAACCCTTATGCTACTAGCCCAAGCTACACACACACACATTCATCTTTAAAAAAAAACCATGAAGGGCCCGGCGCGGTGGCGCAGTGGTTAAGGTCCTCGCCTTGCACGCCCGGGATCCCATATGGGCGCCGGTTCTAATCCCGGCAGCCCTGCTTCCCTTCCAGCTCCCTGCCTGTGGCCTGGGAAAGCAGTCGAGGACGGCCCAAAGCTTTGGGACCCTGCACCCGCGTGGGAGACCCAGAAGAGGCTCCTGGCTTTGGATCGGCATAGTATCGGCCCGTTGCACTCACTTGGGGAGTGAATCATCGGAAGGAAGATCTTCCTCTCTGTCTCTCCTCTCTGTATATCCGCCTTTCCAATAAAAATAAAATAAATCTTAAAAAAAAAAACCATGAATTGGTATATTTATGTACTTCTGTATGTATGTATTTTCTTGCACACTTCACTTATTTGAAAGGTAGGAAGGACACAGATAAAAATTCCTTCCATATGCTGGTTCACTTCACTTCCCAAATAGTTGCAGTGCCTGGGGATGGACCAGCCAAAGCCAGCAGTCTGAAACTGAGTGGCAGAGGCCTAAAAGACTGGGCCATCCTCTACTGTTTTCTCAGATGTCTTAGCTGGAGGATGGATCAGAAGTAGACTAGCTGGCGCTCATATGGGATGCTGGCACTGCATACGAAAGCTTAACTCACTGTGCCACAACACTGATCCCCAAGCATCCATTTCTTATTACATGAGACCAACTGGGTGTCTGGTAACCAGAACAAATGTCATGCAAATGAGCCACCTTTGTAAGAGCCAGATGGTGCTAGCATGCCTGAGTCCTGCTGGCCTGCTTGATGGAAAATGCGATGGAGTAGAAATCAGGACCCTGGGGCTGAGAGGTTAGGTTGTCAAAAATAAGTTTCCCAAAAATCAAGTGGCTAGGTTACACTGAGACATTTTTCACAAAATATGGGAAAAATCTTAAATATAAAATTAAACTGTTATAAAACAAAATTAGAAAAAATGTGAGACTTTAGACCAGTTGAAATAACAAAATCAAAATCAATATCCAACACCACTGAACTCCTGCCTGTTAGTCCTTCACCAGCCGTTCTGTGACAGCCACTGAAGGACTCCCACCCTTTGTCAGTAACTGCATTTCGCAGAAATACATCCTAAGGCAATGATTTCACAGATTTTATCATATATTATAACTAAGACTTGCTAAATCATTAAGAGTGGCAGTGGGGAGAGCAGTGAAAAAGAAGGCAGCAAGAAAATAAAATAAATGTAAGTGGCTGGCCAACTTCTGAAGGCTAAGATGGGGTGGGTTCAGGGGCAGGCCCGAGAGCATGCTGGCCCAAAGGGTGACTGTTGGCTTTCATACACATCTCCTGAAACTGAATTTCCTGGGAAAAATAGATCTAAGTATCACATTTAAATTCTAACACCAAAGGCATAGCCTTTTCTTTTAAAGATTTATTTTTATTGGAAAGTTAGATATACAGAAAGAAGGAAAGACAGAGAGGAAGATCCTTCATCCAATGATTCACTCCCCAAGCGATGGCCGGAGCTGAGCCATTCTGAAGCCAGGAGCCCAAAGCCTCTTCTGGATCTCCCATGCATGTGCAGGGTCCCAAGGCTTTGGGCCATTCTCGACTACCTTCCCAGGCCACAAGCAGGGAGCCGGATGGGAAGCAGGGCCACGGGGATTAGAACCGGCGCCCATATGAGATACTGGCACTGCGAGGATTTTAGCTGCTTGGCTACTGTGCCAGGCCCAGGCATAGCCTTTCAAGATGGTTAATGCTAATCAGATCTTTATGATCTTAACAGGAACATAGCTTTCATTTTTATGAAAGGGGGACATACCCCACTAACACTCTGGATTTCTACACCGAAACAATTTTTGAGGTGATGGTGCTGTGGCTCAACAGGCTAATCCTATGCCTGAAAGCCAGCCACTTCAACTCCAACTCCCTGCTTTTGGCCTGAGAAAGCAATGGAGAATGGCTCAAGTCCCTTGGGCCTCTGCAGCCATATGGGAGACCTGGGAAGCTCCTGGCTTCTAATCAGCTCACCTCCTGCTGCTGCAACCATTTCCGAAGTGAACCAGCAAATGGAATATCTGTCTCTCCTCTCTAAATCTGCCTTTCAAATAACAAAATCTTTAAAATAAAATAATTTCCTTATCATTGGGTTGTATTAACCTCTTCCCACCTGATGTGCCAGCATCCTAAATGGTTGCTAGCTTCGAGTCCTTCCAATCCAGTTCCCTGCTTAATGTACCTGGGAAATGAGATGGTCTTTAGTCCTGCACCCATGTAGGAGACCTGGAGGAAGTTCCAGGTTCCTGGCTTCGGTCCAGCTCCAGCTGTTGCACCCATCTGGGGGTGAACCAGCATATAGGATAGATTTCTCTGTGTCTCGTCTCTGGGTAACTCTGCCTTTCAAATAAAAACTAAGTCTTAATGGGCAGGGGGAGGGTAGAGATGGGGAGATACAGTGAGAGATTTTCCATCCACTGATTCACTGCCCAGTGGTTGCAACAGCTGTGGTTAAGCTAACCTTGAATCCAGAAGCTTCTTTTAGGTCTCCCATGTGGGTGCAGGGTCCTACTCCATCTTCCAGTGTTTCCTCAGGCACATCAGAAGGGAGCCGCATCAGAAGTGGAGAAGCTGGGACTCGGACCCACATGGTACAATAGTAAATGGTGGCTTGCTGGACCTTCAGAGCTCATCTCTAAGTATTAGTTGTGACCTGTTGATTTAAAACTTCCTAGCAAAGTTAGAGGGAGGATATACTGCTTTCATTCAGTTGCTGAAAGGGTTTTAACTAAACTAGCTTTTTAAATTGTAACATATATATATATATATTACTGTGTTTAAAAAAATGTATAACATTTACATACAGGATCTCTTAAGTTTTATTTATGTACAGACTTCTGAAAAGAGGCAGTTTTAACTTAGCTTCTGCATTCTAAGGTGATGGCTTGGTATCATTAGCATGTTCTGAGCCACAGCTATTTTGTCCAGAGGTGGGCAGTTACTTTGTTTATCCTGCTTTTGACAGGTGTAAAATACAGAAACTTGATCTAAGGACAGACAGTGCTTGTCCAAGTTGAAATTTTGTCTTAAGTATCAAACCAAGTGTTTAAAAAATAAAGTTTAGGGCTTGGCACCATAGCCTAGCAGCTAGTCTTTGCCTTGAATGCACCAGGATCCCATGTGGACACCAGTTCTAATCCTGGTGGTCCAGCTTCCCATCCAGCTCCCTGCTTGTGGCCTGGGAAGGTAGTCGAGGATGGCCCAAGGCCTTGGGACCCTGCACCCATGTGGGAGATCCGAAGGAAGATCCTGGCTTCAGAATGGCTCAGCTCCAGCCATTGTGGTCACTTGGGAAGTGAACCATTGGTTGGAGGATCTTCCTCTGTCTCTCCTTCTATCTGCCTTTCCAATAAAAATAAATCTTAAAAAAAAAATGTTGCCTTAAGTATCAAAAAAATAAAGTTTAGGGCCCAGCACCATAGCCTAGCAGCTAAAGTCCTCGCCTTGACCGCACCAGGATCCCATATGGGTGCCAGTTCTATTCTTTGTGATTCAGCTTCCCATCCAGCTCCCTGCTGGTGGCCTGGGAAGGCAGTCAAGGATGGCCCAAAGCCTTGGGACCCTGCACCCAAATGGGAGACCTGAAGCAGCTCCAGCCATTGTGGTCACTTAGGGAATGAAACAACGGATGAAGATTTTCCTGTCTCTCCTCCTCTTTCTATGTCTGACCTTCAACTTACATCCTCTTCTTGACTGTATGTGAAATTTACACACATTTTACACAATATATTTCAATAATAGTGTGGTAAATGAAGACTTTTAGAAACTGATTTCTGTGTTATTATTTATAAAATGCTTGTGGTGGCGTCTCTTTCCTTCAGTTATTACCACACATCTGGGTTTTAGGCTGTTTCTGGTTTCCTTCATCCCTCTTCTCTACATACCCAAACAAGCAGTCAGTAAGGCAGGAGTTTATTAAAAAAAAAAAATCTATACGAGGAACATTTTCTATGTAGCAAAATATATGAAAAGTAAGATTATTAGGATAACTTTATTTAACAAAGTTGTGTTTTAAAGGTGTCAGGTATAAAAATCTTAGAAACAAATTCTAGAAGGTATGGTATTAACAGCTTAAAATCAGATTTTGAACAAGACCAAAACAGCTTATCATGAATATTTAAGAATCTTCGCACACATTAACATCACAGCTACGTGTTTATTGTACTGCTGCCGGGAAGCAGCTGCAGTGGTATTTCAGAAGCTATATCTTTTTTCTTAAGTGTAATATATGCTCATAAACTCTAGACAGTACTTTAAAATATACAATCTCTCCAAAAGAAAATATTCAACTAAAGATAGACAACTTTTAATGTAAGTAAAATGTTATAAGATTTTAAAATTAAAATCATCATCAGATTTTTCACAGCACAATGTACAGAAATTTGGAAGTTTCCTGTACGGAGTAGTACAATTTCTATTCCTGAGCAAGCCGCTCAATAACACGTCGGTAATCTTCCACCAGCTCCTGAAAGCTTTCTTCCAGCTGCTCATGTTGCATACTTATTTCAATTTGGTTCATCTGGTTTGTCAGTTCTTCTGGCCTGAGACATTTTCTCATCTTAGCAAGATCTCTCTGCTTTTTCTAAACAACAAACACAATTACTTGTTAGGCTAAGAAAGCAAATATATGCATTTATAACTTTATACTCCAATGTTTAAAAATAAGAGTAACAGAAATACAGTCAAACTTGTACCACACAAGCTCCTTCCTCCCAACCCCAAGAAGCCTAAACACAACATTAAGCAGGAACTGCAAGCCCTCTAAAGCCAGACACTGGGGTTCAAATGATGCTGAGATACAAAGCTAGTATCTCCTCCAAAGCTCGGTCAAGAATTCTGTCCTGTGTAAACACTCAAAACACTTCTTTTTAATTTTATTTTTGATGATTTTTACACAGTTGATTAGGATACGAAAGGGTCAAGGGTTAGAGGAAAGTAGGTGAGACCTTTATATTCTTTTTTTCTTCCTGTTCAAAACATTTTAATAAACCAGACACATTAACTTTAGAAAGGGAACCAACGCTAAGTGCCATCATTTTTTAATTCAGATCTGACATTTTCTTGCCACTGTGCTCATTTCCATGTTGCCTTCCCCTTGAGAAGTATTTATGGACCACACAATAACTAACTCTCCAGAACTACTGGTAATTGAAAACTGGTCATATTTAAAAATATGACAACTAGTATTCAGTGAACTTAGTACTAAGTTCTAGGTATTATATATGTGTGTGTGTGTGTGTGTGTGATGGACAAAGAGAAGGTGAAGGTTCTTTCAAAGATTCATTTCCTAAAGCCCCACACTTGGCCTAGGCTGATCTGCCTGCAAGGTAGAGTGACAGAAAACGAGATACAGAAAGAGATTTTCCATCTGCTGGTTTACTCCAAATGCCCACAATATGGGTTGGGATTGGGTCAAGCCGAGCCATGATCCTGGAATTCCATCTGGGTTTCTCACATGCTTGGCATCTGAGCCATCATTTGCTGCCTCCTAGGCACATTAGAAAGTAAAGCAGCCAGGACACAACCAGCACTCCACTATGGCACGCAGGCATCCCAACTGGTGGCTTAACCTACTATGCCAACACCAGCCCCTGACAGTTTCTGAGAAGACCGTTATAATAATTATATATGAATGTATCATTATATAATCATAATGATCAGTTACTCATTATTTTACTTGCTTGAATTTTAAGAGACCCGGTCACTTCTGTTATAAGCAACTGGGTTATACACGACCACAGGTACAGTGCACATTAATGTTACCATCACGTGTTCAGACATTCAACAATTCCTTGTTCAACAGATTAATACATATTCTAATCAGCCTGTTCAGCTGTGACTATATATAGCAAATTCTCATTCATGCAAATTGATAACAGTGATGAAACTATGGTTTAAAACCAAACCACCTCTAGGAGGGCCAATTTCTGCCTTTAAAGGTAGAAACTACAAGAGAAGCTGTGATGGGGTGCAGCCACCGATGGCTCCTACCACTGGTCAGGTTAATTGACAGCGGACAGGGCACGTTTCCGTACTCCGTCGCCCTTCCTACCTCCTCTTGCGCAAAAGGCACCCTGCCCCTCCATCCTTCCGCACCATTCAGAACAACTAACAGCATAGTAACTCCCTTCCTGGCTGAAACTGTATTGCGTGGCTCTCAATCTGACTGGAGGATGAGAACTTAATAACTCCTTTCACTGCCCAGCGCAGTGGCTCCGCGTGTGCAGCAGGAGCTGCTGTCACCAAGCTGGGGCAATAAAGACTCCTCCTAACATCCTACACTTGGGTCCAGCGTGATCTCTCATTCCTTAACAAAGCAGGGAAAAGGTGAAGAAATAACATTTCTCCCCCTCCCCCAAAGAGGTAAACAATATAATCAGTTTTATTTTCACCTGTGGTAAGGTACAGAGCTTGTAAATGACAAGGTTATTTTTAAGAAGAGAAAAAAGAAAAGAGAATATGACAAATGGGAAGATATGAAACTTGGAAGAAATAAACAAGACCATTTGTGAGGGAAGTGTCCTAACCATGATAGATTATTCTTGGCATTAATTTTAAAGCAAATAAAGACTATTCATAGTTTACAATGGAAAAAAAAATTTTAGCTAGAAGGATATTTTCCAGTTTTGTATAAGTTGGTTTGGTAAAATGATTTGGACTCTCCCACATACTACCAATTGCCAGCTTATGTTTTAAACAACGACAGATACAATGGTAAGCTTTAAAGTCCTACCTTATATGGGCTAATTAGTCTTCTTTTAATATCCAATCTATAGCTCCTATATTGTTCAGCATCACTCATGTCAGTCACAAGGAGTCGAAGAATTTCATATACTCGTCTAGCATGTTGCTGTAAAATAAAAAAAATCTGAATATTTTCAAATTTAAAAAGGTGATTTTTCCCAAAGAATACAGGGCATGGTTATTATCTGCCACAGGCAAGGAATTGTACTAGATACTAAAAGAAAAGCAATACAAGAGCTAGCAGTACAGGGAGTAACATCAATCAATGAGGTGTGGCTAATTTAATGATAGACATTAATGAGTTCTACAGTGGCACAGCCTGTGAATATGGGGACTATTCAGGGAACCAAACCCGAGCTAACTACTGAGAGGAGGAAAGAATGTCACTGTGGGAAGTGGCGAGGGTGCGGTGTTTACATGTGATTGTATGTGCATACATACATGCACATTTACCAGATAGCTTGACATTTCTGTTGTGAAAAATAATAAAAATGATCAATCAAATCTTGAACCCTTATTTATTGGGTTAAAGAGCTGACCTTTACCCTAGTAGATGACTGTCTTGAAATAGGACAGTGATGATTACAAATTTAAATTTTAAGGAAGTCATTCCTGTAAGTACATAGAAATGTTAGCAAAAGAAGGGCAGAGAGACTAAATCAAGCCACAGGCCAGCACTGCAGCAGAATGGCTAAGGCCACCACCTGTGACAACAGGCATCCCATCTGGGTGCCAGTATGTGAGCCAGCTGCTCCCTTCCAACCCAGTTCCCTGCTAATGGCCTGGGAGAGACCGCAGAAGATGGCCTGGCTACCTGGGACCCAGCCACCCTCACAGGAGACCCAGATGAGGCTTCTGGCTCCTGGCTTTGGCCTGGCCTGGCCTAGCCTTTGCCATTGTGGCAACCTAAGGAGTTAATCAGCAGATGGAAGATTTGAGTCCTCCCCACCTCTGTAACTCGCTTTCAAATAAATAATTAATTGGAAGACATGCAGGCAGACAAAAAGGAAGACAGAAGAAACTATTAAACCAGACCAAAAAAAAAATGAAGGCATGAGCAATTTAAGTAAAAATACTTAAAAGGGCATGGATTCTAGGGGAAAAAAAGACTAGAAGAGTAAGTGACAGTTCTTAAAGCCATAAGGGTGATTTATAAGGAACAGAACACAAATCTGATGAAAATTCCAGTCAAGAACTTTAGCAGTATCAGAATACACAGAAGGTTAAAACCATCAGGTTTATGGTTATGATCACCTGAGGAAAGCACAGTGACACAGGTGAAAGGTTAAAGGGCACAGAGAGGACAGAAAAATGGCTGAAAGGTATCAGGACAATCAACATTTTGTTGTCACTCAGCCGTAAGTTTTCCAAGTTTTCTTCTAGTTGTGTTAACTTTAAAATTTATTTGGGCTGGGTAGCATGCTATGAGTAGGTTGGAAAAAATAGTTTTTGAACGGAGAGAGATACAAACCTAAAGAAAATGAAAATGAGTATCATTTGGCCAGGCAAATTTGGATAAAAGGGACAGTACATGTAAAGGGACACAGTGCAGCAGCTGGGGGATGCGTAAGTAATGCCGGAGCTTGTAGGAAAGTGGGAGGAAACCAAAGCTAGCAGGGTAGGCATGATCTAATTATTGTTTAAAATAAATGTATCTTGCTTGCAATTTCCATGATTTTTGAAATGTATTTTTTTATTTCAAAGGCAGAATAACAGAGAGGAGAACAGAGACAGATCTTCCACCCACCAACTCACTCTCCAGATGACTACACAACCCCCAAGGCTGGGCCAGGCTGAAGCCAGGAGCTTTGTCAAGTCTCCCACATGGCTGCAGAGACCCAAACATTTGGCCTATGCTCTGCTGGCTTCCCAGGTTCATCACCAGAGAACTGGATTAAAAGAGGAGCAGTGGGGACTTGAATTCAGCCTCAGGATCTAGATTATGATGGGTTCTGTGTCCCCTATTTATTAGGATCCTGAATTGCCCTAATTATTTAAAAAAAAAAAAAAAGACATGTCATACTATTTGGATGCAATAACCTACACATATTTAAGTTCTTACTTGAATTTTATTTAGATAAACAGAAACAGAGAGGAATGGTTAAATAGATGAAGGGGTGGGAAAAGGAGGCAAGAAAAGGCAAGGCTACTCCTGCCCTGGCTCACTTCCCCAAATGCCCACAGCAGTCGCTAGTGGGGACCAAAGCCAGAAGCCAAAAACTATAGATTGGCCAGGTGGACAGCGGAGACCAATCACCACTGCTCTCAAGGCTCTGCGTTAACAGGAGCAGGAGTTACAAGTGGAAGTAGGTACTAAACCAAGAATTCTGACATAAGATTCAGGTGTCTTAACTGCTAGGCAAATGCCTGCCACTTACATAAATGAGTTAATTTAAATATTCTATAAATAGCTGTATATCAGTGCCGATGCAGTGGTGTCCCTCGACTACTTCAGGTCTGTTGTTACTTGAGTCATGTAGAACCCCACAGCTACAAAGGGCCTACTATTCTATTAAAATGTATGTAATATTCTAAAGTGAATAAACCATTAAGGTTGCAGTTCAAAGTGAGTAGTTTGCTGGAGGTGACCAGCTACCTTTTGGTTATGGAGTTTTGGCACTTAAAGGGAAAATCTGGATTAGAGATTTAGATAAAACCTCACAGGAAAAATAATAAAGGGAGGAAACGAGTTGAATAAAGAACTCTAAGGAAGTTACAATTAACAGGAAGCATGTAGAAGTATGTGAAAGAGAAAGAATCCTAAGAACCGCTCTCTGTGCCTAATTGCCATCTTGCCTCAGAAGCTAAAGTGGGCAGTCCGTCAAGTGCTAAGTGCTCATCTTCAGCATTGGAAAGCCTTTCTTACATGCACTGTCATAATCCAAGCTTTACCCACCAATGCTGTCTGCAGGGGTGTTGTACAGAAAACAACATTGTACTATCCATGTTTGTTCTGCCTATTACTTTTATTTATTTAAAGTGTAAAGTTTTTTTTTTTAAAGATTTACTTTTATTGTAAAGTCAGACATACAGAAAGGAAGAAAGACAGAAAGGAAGATCTTCTCTCTGTTGATTCACTCCCCCAGTGGCCACAATGGCCAGAGCTGAGCCAATCCGAAGCCAGGAGCCCAAAGCCTCTTCCAGGTCTCCCATGCGGGTTGGTCCTCCTCCACTGTTTTCCCAGGCCACAAGCAGGGAGCTGGATGGAAAGCGGGGCCACGGGGATTAGAACCGGCGCCCATAGGGGATCCCAGCACATGTAAGGTGAGGACATTAGCTGTTAGGCTACCATGCCGGGCCCTCTGCCTGTTACTTTTAATGTAGCCATAAAATCTATTATTTCCCCAAGAGGAAACTGAGCCCCAAAGAGGTAAACTAAATTAGTCTAAAAGGAACTCTCTGGCTTCAAAGACTATACTTTACTACTACTACTTCCCACACTGTTTAAGGTTTACTTTATTTGAAAGGTAGAGGTACAGAGAGCAGGTCAAAGAGAGTCTTCCATCTGCTGGTTCACAGCTGCTATGGCTAGGGGCCTGGCCAGGCTGAAGTCAGGAGCCAAGAGCTTATTCCAGGTTTATCACATGGATGCAGGGGCCCAAACACTCGGGCAGGTTGCCCTCCACTGCTTTCCCAGGACTATTAGCAGGAAGCTGGAGTGGCAATAGAACCGCCAAGACTCAAATGGGTGCCTATATAGGAAGTGGCAGCCTAACCAGTCACACCACAGCACCAGTCCCCTTCGCGTCATATGTACTCTCAATGTTCTTATGATGTTGTAGTTACGTACTTTAAGGAAAAAAAATTGTATCTATCTTTTTCCTACAAGACAAAAATACCTTATTTATTTTGAACTTTTGTTGTGCCTCTATAGCCATATCTTCACTGAATCCTTGCATTAATTTTTCCCGGGAAAAACATGGCAAATCTTGACAAAGCTTCACAAGCACAAAATCTCGTAATTTCACATAGCTTCTGGATGGATCTTCCGCTGAAGAAATAAAGCAGAATAACATATCCTTTACATGATTACTTCATAATTTCCAAACTCAAGAGTACATGCTGGCTAAAAATGCAAATATTCTTTTTTCCCCCAAGATTTATTTTTATTGGAGAAAGAGATTTACAGAGAAGGAGATACAGAAAGAAAGATCTTCCACTAGTTGATTCACTCCCCAACTGGCTGCATTGACCGAATATGGGCTGATGTGAAGCCAGGAGCCTCCTCTGGGTCACCCATGCAGGTGCAGGGTCCCAAAGCTTTGGGCCGTCCTCGACTGCTTTCCCAGGACACAGCAGGGAACTGGAAGGAAGTGGAACAACCAGGACATGAACCTGCGCCCTTATGGAATCATGGGCATGTAAGGCAAGGATTTAGGCCCTAGGCCATTGAGCTGGGCCCCAAAATGCAAATATTCATACAAGAAGATTACAATATGAAAATATTAAACCTCATAAAAACAAAACTATTAGATTTGCAAGTGAAATTATTTGTGTGAGGCTTCTATAAAAATATTTAACTTCTGAAATACAACAACAAATTTCAAATTTAAACTTTTTAGTTGGTATATTATCACATACATCTTAGTTTTGTTTAAATGAAAATCTCTATAAATAAAATTCAAGTTTGGATAAGCAATTCCAAATGCAAGAATTTTTTTGATGACTTAAAGTTCCAAAGCTCAATTTTAAATACCTTACTTTAGTCCACTGATCTTTAGTCTGCTGTATTTGTTATCCAACTAAAAAAAAATCTTCCTTTTATAAAAACAAGCCTTTTGCGGGGGGGCCTGGCATTGTGATGTAGTGTGTTAAACTGCTACAGAAAAGCCAGCATTCTGCCTGGGTGCCAGTTGGGTCCTGGCTGCTCTACTTCCAACCCAGCTCCCTGCTGATGTGCCTAGGAAAGCAGTGGAAAAGAAACTCAGTGTGTGCGTCCCTGTACCCGCAAGAGAGTCCTGGAGGAAGCTCCTGGCTTTGGATGGGCTCCTTGGCTACTGCAGCCATTCAGGGAGTGAACCACAGACGGAAGGTTTCTGACTTTCCCTCTTTTAACTCTGCTTTTACAATAAATACATAAATCTTATAAAAGTGCAAACCTTTTCCATACAGAGAGTAAAGCAAGAAAATATTTTTAATATTTTCTTCATTATCTCTGAATACCAAAGATATTCCTTATGGATTCCTTATGGTATCCACATTAGAGCAAGTAATGGACATGGAAAACATCAGAACATCATCACTCGAAACACTCCACAAAGAATCTAAACCCCAGTCCTGTCCAACAGAGATGTCATCTCCCTTCCATGACCCAGTATGGGTAGTGCAGAGACTAAAGAATGTAAAAATGTTTATAAAAAGTTCATATTTGACATAATATTATAGGGTATGAACACTCCCAATTAATTTGACTTTATGTAACCCTGATCAAAATCCAAGCTTTTCTATTAAAGAAACTGACAAGTTCATTCCAAAATCATACAGAAATGTAAGGAATCCATAACAGAGAGAAGACTCTAAAAATAATAAAAGTTGGGGCAAGTATTTAAGCACATTAAACCTCTGCTCATGGCACAAGCATCCCATGTAGGCACTAGTTAAGTGTTGGATGCTCCAAGCTTTTTTTTTTTTAATTGGAAAGGCAGATGCACAGAGAGGAAAGACAAAGATTGTCCATCTGCCAGTTCACTCCCCAAGTGGCCACAACAGCCGGACCTAAGCCAATCTGAAGTTAGTCTCCCACATGAGTGCATTTTTGACTGTTTTCCCAGGCCACAACATGGGAGCTGGATGGGAAGCAGGGCCACTGGGGCATTGAACTGGCACCCATGAGATCCCAGTGTTTGCATGGGGAGGATTGGTCAATTGAACCACTGCCAGGCCTGATGCTTCACTTCTGATCTAGCTCTCTGCTAATGGCCTGGGGAGCAGCACAGGATGACTTAAATGTGTGCACTCCTGAACTCAGGAGGCAGACCCAGAATAAGTTCCTGGCTCCTAGCTTCAGACCAGCCCAGTTCTGGCTGTTTTGGCCATTTGGGGAGTGATCCAGAAGCTGGATATCTCTCTTTTCTCACTCTGCCTTTCAAATAAAAATAAAATCTCAAAAAAAAAAAAAAAGGAGGATTTCATTCCCTAATTTCAGGTTACTTCAAAAAGCTATATAAGAAGACAGTGTGACACTCAGTAACTACATACACAGAGATAATGGAACTGACTGTGCAGAAATAAATCCATAAACTTCAGGTCAGTTTTATTCAACTATCAATTGATTTCTTTCTTTTCCTTTTTATATCTGTTTATTTGATAGGCAGGCAGCAGGAGGGGCTGGAAAGAGAGAAAGCTCCCTCAACCCCATGTTGTAGTTCCTTCCCAATTGTCTGGGAAAGCCCAGGCTAAACCAAGACTGAAGGCAGATAACATATTTATCATATTTCCACTCTTAAGTATATGTACCTCAGGAGGTATAAAAACATAGGTCCAAACAAAGACTTATATATGAATGTTTACTAAGAGCCTAAAAGTGGGAACACAAGTGTCTACCAATTGATGAAGAAATGGAATGTAATATATCCATTAAATGGAATATTACTTCATTAAAGAAGTGAGACAGTGACACAATCTACAAAGATGAGCCTTGAAAACAGTATCCTATGTGAAAGAAGGTCACGTGTTATATGAGTCTATGACCAGAACAGGCAAACAGAAAGAAAGCAGATTAGCTGCTGTTGAAGGGCTTGCAGTGAAGGACTACTACTGGATAGAAGGTTTGCCTTCTGAGGAACAGAGTAGTCCAACACTGGATTATGATGATGGTTGCAAAGTATCTACATTTAAAATAATTGAGTTTTTATGGTATGTTAACTCTTCTAATAAAGCTGTTTAACCAAAGTTTAAGATGGGGTAATATCTTTTAATTATTATTATTTTTACTGGAAAGGTGGATACACAGGAAGCGAGACAGAGAGGAAGATCTTCCATCCAATGGTTCACTCCCCAAGTGACTGCCATAATGGCTAGAGCTGAGCCAGTCCGAAGCCAGCAGCCAGGAAGGAGCTCCTCCGGGTCTCCCACTGGGTGCATGGTCCCAAGGCTTGGGGCCATCCTCCACTGCTTTCCCAGGCCACAAGCAGAGAGCTGGATGGGAAGCAGGGCCGCTGGGATTAGAACCTTTGACCATATGGGATCCTGGCGCATGCAAGGCAAGGACTTTAACTACTACGCTATTGCGCAGAGCCCAAGATGGGGTAATATCTTATATTGAGACTTACATTCATTTATTCATTCAAACCATATGTGTTGAATCCTTTCTTTATGCCTCTGTATAACAGCTAGTTATTTAACATCATGTGCAAGCAATTATTAAGTATTATTTGACACTGGCTTTATAAAAGAACTGTTTCTGGCTTGATAAAAAATTATAATGTATTAAATGAAGGAACCATCAGTACAACAAAGTAGCTGAAATATGCATCACCATAATCATTGATTAAACAAAATTGTATGTAATTTGTCACTCCCAGGATTCAGTCTTTCCCATTTTTTTAAGATTTCCTTGATTTAAGATTTATTTGAAAAGAAGAATTACAGAGAGGGAGAGTCACAGAGAGAAGACTTTCATCTGATGGTTTGCTTCCCAAATGTCCAGAATGGCCAGAGCTGGACTGGCCCAAAGCCAGGAGTCAAGAGCTTCCTCCATGTCTTCAATATGGGAGACAGAAAAGCTATACTGAAGCAATTCTTTTTTTTAACTGGAATTCAGTATTAACCTGAAGTAAACTGTTACAAGATACACATAGTAGGGCCTGTGCTACGGTGTATTCTGGGGCCATCATCTGACATGAGTACTGGATGAGTCTGGCCTGTTCCACTTCTGATTCAGTTCCCTGCTTGAAAAAAAAAAAAAACAGCAGAAGATGGCCTAAATGCTTGGGGCCCTGCACCCATGTGGAGACCGGGAAGATGCTCCTGACTTCAAATCAGCCCAGCTCCAGAGACAGTAGCCCAATTGGGGAGTGAACCAGTGGATGACAAAGATCTCATCATCTCCCCCTCTCTATCTGTAACTCTGGCTTTCAAATAAATAAATCTTTAAAAGAAAAAAAACTGATGATGTGGTACTTCTAAGAGCAACTATTAAGAAAACAAAATTCTTCTAAAAACATAAGAAATTAAAATAATTATTTCACTAGAAAATAGCACTGAACACAAAAGAAGGCAGTAAAGAGAATGAGAGCAAGAAGAAATGTGAAACAGAAAGCAAGCACTATAGTAGATTCAGGCAAAGAAATAATCTATACATAGATTCAGGCGAGCAAAGAAATAACTACATTAACTTTAAAGGTATTAAATACTCCAAAGGGCAGGGATTCTCAGACCATATTTTCAAAGATCCAATTATATACTGTTTACAACAAGCATTTCGATTAAAACACTAATATGTTGCAAAGCTATTGATGGAAAATAACAAACCATGAAAGCAATATGAGGATTAGAATGATTATATTAATGCTGCACAAAACTGTCTGAAATTTTAAGAGGGAAAAAGAAGGCATATTTTATGATAACAAAAAGTTAATGCAATGGGAAGATATAAACACATATTTAACTAACAGAGTACAAAACTGGCATAATCAAGGAAACAGACAATTCAAGAAAAAGTCAGAAATTTCAATCTTTCTCAATAATGAATAGAATTAGACAGGAAACCAATGATTACTGATTGAGTTATTGATTATTGAAGATTATTTAATGATTCATTAAGTAAGAGGGTCTGAACTGACCTAAAATAAGTAACAACACTGAATTATTAACTAAAGTCTTTACCAAGTCCAATACCAGGTAACTTTACTGGTGAATTTTACCAAACAACACTTAAAAAAATGGCAATTTCTCACAAATTATTCAGGAAATACAGGAAAGATGATTTCTCCATTCACTCGGCAAATTCAACTACCCCGGACACGAAGGACGTAACACAAAAAATACTCATGTGGGCCCGGCGACGTGGCCTAGCAGCTAAAGTCCTAGCCTTGAACACGCCGGGATCCCATATGGACTCCAGTTCTAATCCCGGCAGCTCCACTTTGCATCCAGCTCCCTGCTTGTGGCCTGGGAAAGCAGTAGAGGATGGCCCAAAGCTTTGGGACCCTGCACCTACGTGGGAGACCTGGAGGAGGTTCCTGGATCCTGGCTTCGGATTGGCTCAGCTCCAGCCGTTGCGCTCACTTGGGGAGTTAATCACTGGAGGGAAGATCTTCCTCTCTGTCTCTCCTCTCTGTTTATGACTTTATAATAAAATAAATAAATCTTAAAATACTCATGTGGCCCTCATTCATACAGGTACAAATGTCCTTGACAAATTTTGAGTGAAACAAATTAGCAGTGCATAAGATGACCACGTGGGATTTATATTAGGAATGTAATATTGGTAAAGCATTCAAAATACAACAGATTAAAAGGAGAAAGACCACATGATTATAACAGTAGAAGAAACAATAAAAGCACCTGTCACAATGCAACACCTTTCATAAAAGTGCTTGTGAACTGATGAATAAAAGGGAATTCCTGCATTTGTTATTGGTTATCTACAAAAAAACAAAATATGGCTAACAATTTAAAATGACTACAGACTAGATGCTTTTCCTTTAAGACTGCTGGCAAGACATGGTGTCCATTCGTACCCCGTCCAGCCAGCCCTCTACCAGGGGCAAGAAATGAAGGGGAAAAATAGACAAATAAATAAATAAAAGTACCTGACTACTAAGGAGGACTTCAAAAAATGTCTATTTGTAGACAATGTGATCTTGTACAAACAGCCCAAAAACTACAACTAATGAACAAGTTCAGCAAACGTGTACAGCAGAAGATCAATATGTGAACCAGGTGGTCATTTACCCATTTATTAAGGTACCTGTATACATGGGTTCAGTGTCCAGCTTCATTTCCTGCTAATGCAGACCATGGGAAGCAAAAGTGATGGCTAAAGTAATTAGGTTCCTGCCACCCATGGCAGTCTTGGATTAAGCTGCTGTCTGCTAATTTCAGTCCTGGCCCAGTTCTGACCACTGTTGGCATCTGGGGAATAAACTAGAAGATGGGAGTTCACCTACTCATTTATGCTCTGCCTTTCCAACATTATCACAGTGCTTGGTTAGAGTTGTAGCTGCTCTGTTTCCAATCCAACTTCCGCCAATTAGCACCCTAGGAAGAGGCAGGCTGTGGCTAAAGTACTTGGGTCCCTTCTACCCATGTAGGTAGGAAACCCAGATTGATTTCTGGCCTCCTGATATGGCCTGGCCCAGCCCTAGCTGATGCAAGCATTTGGGGAGTGAACCAGCAAATCAAAGAACTCTGTTGGGCATGACACAGTAGCCTAGCAGCTAAAGTCCTCGCCTTGCATGTGCCAGGATCCCATATAGGCATCAGTTCTAATCCTGGCAGCCCCGCTTTCCCTTCCAGCTCCCTGCTTGTGGCCTGGGAAAGCAGTCAAGGACAGCCCAAGGCCTTGGCACCCTGTATCCATGTGGGAGACCTGAAGAAGTTCTAGGCTCCTAGCTTCGGATCAGTTCAGATACAGCCGTTATGGCTGCTTGGGGAGTGAATCTTTGGATGAAAGATCTTCCTCTCTGTATATCTGCCTTTTCAATAAAAATAAATAAATATTTAAAAAAAAATATTGCCTCAGGAGGCTATTTTTAATTCACACAATAATCTAAAAGGCTACATAACACATCCCAGAACAGTAAGGGACATTCAAAGGACAATGATCATGACTACTTAATACACTACTGGTAGATTAATACTGGTATTTTATTTACAGACACACACACACACTCTCTCTCTCTCTAGCCTAGGATTAATTTCTATTACCAAATGCAATTCTTCAGAATTCTGTAGTTTAAAAAAAGTTGCATTTTTAGAACAGAACAGAAAATTACTGTTGTCTGACTTGAAGGTACAGCAAAACTCACTACACAAACAGGATGTTAGGGAGTAGCCAAATCACAGAGAAGGGGAGGAAGGGACCTTTTTTAACTTAGGCTAACTAAGTATACCTCCAGGAAAAGGGTATATACTCCATAGTACTCAATGAGGAACCCGGGAAGGGACCCGAGCAGTAGAATATAAATGCAGGTATGCCTGCTCATCAGATGCCAGATGTTGTTTCTTGCTTTCACTATACTTCCTGAATCTGACTCCCTCTCTTGTGGACATGTGAGGGTATTTTCTACACAGGGAAAAAAGTCACTGGTTCATTCTACTTAAAAGGTTACACACTGAAATGTCTTCGAATGTGGTATGTTAAAGAGCTGATACCCTCACAAAGAAGATAGTAGATAAGAAACTGTCTTCTTATGAAGACAACTTTAATATTGAAGTTAAAACTGAGTGCTAAAAAAGGAAATTTGGGTGGTAATTATACCACAAACATTTATCCTTTGGTAGTAAATCTAGGCTAGCAATCATAAGTTTCAATTACCACTCTATCTTGGCTACTTGTCAAGTAAGCAAAGGTCATCTAATATACAGAATTTTTGGACTGCAAAGGGAGATCCAGGACCTATTAAGGATGTGCACAAAGTTAAGAATATACAAGGTAACTGAGAAATAGGCAACCAACATGATTAATCAGTGGGAAAGTACAAGGTATGGTTTAAATTTTTAAAGAGTGGGTATGAAAATCCAGGAGAAATACCTTAATGAGAGAGCTGATACAGCATTTTTAATATTTTATAATGTTGAGAAATGTTAATGCTGAAAATACAATTGTCAGACTCAGAAGTCCTTTTGCATGTTTAGCCTTTTCTCTTTAGAGATTTCAGCTTCTAACAAATAATAACAATGAACAAAGGCTACCATTACTGATGACTCTTCACTGAGATTTAAGAAATAAAATTCTTTATCTGCTAATTGGTGCTAAGTATCAAGGACTTTATTGGTTGGAGTAGACAGAAGAAAAGTGGCTAAGAGGCTTCAGAGAAACAACCCCTGCTGGCACATTACCCACTAGAGGAGACAAAGACTACTTATGCGGACTCCAGATTAAAATCCCCCAAAATGCTCCTCATGTAGTAACGAGTCCAGGCTTTGTGAGCAGAAACTAAACACAAGGCCCAGTAAACCAAAAGAAGTGATACATTTTGAATTATGTTTCTATAGTTTTGTAGGTTACTAAGCTAATGAAGGTGTCATTTAAGTAATTTACAGCATTTGATATAAACTAAGTTTTTTAATTACTTCTTTATCTCCCAAGTTTCTGGCCCATTTAACATAGTGGGAAAACTAAATAAAAAGATGATTCAATTCTGTAAGTGTGCAACTCACTGTCAGAAACAGCATGCTTTCCTCTAGCATATTGATCTGCTACACAGGATCAACTCACTGTTTTGGAGAAACTTTAACTTTATTTACATTGGACAAGCAGCCACTATACTAAATGGAAGAGGAGGAAACTGACGATCTGCCAACCAGCCCCTCTGTCTGCATGCCAGTCCAGTACACAGGTGTTTTGATTTCAGGTGCTTTAAGTTTGGTTTGTGTCAGTTTGTTTAAACAAGCTCACATTTTGGTGCATGTTAAATATTTCAGTTTACAAAATAAAGATGTATTAAAATTCTTTAAAGAATTTTTAAGTTTGAATGTCTGATTTGGATGAGAATATTTGGTACAGGCTGAGTATACCTGATCTGAAATGTTTAGAATGAGAACTGTTTTAGATTTTGGAATACCTGCACAAGCTTTACCAGTGCAGCATCCTTAACCTGAAAACTATCAGAACCCTCTGAGTGTGATGTGTGTTCAAGAAGCTTTAGATTGTGGAAGGTTTTGGAGCAGTGCTGCTTCACCTACACAGTCATGCTCCAAACAATAGAAAATTATTTTCACTTTATCAGCAACTTTATGAGCAAAAATCAAAACAGTTAAGTGGAAAGAATAATGACAGTATACATGTTTCTTTGGCCACTTAGTTCTTTGCCATTTCCTATGTTAACATCCTCTGCAATTCTACCTCAAGTTGCCTTGTTTTCCTATAGCATCTCTTTGCTTCTAAACATTCTATTCACAATACTACTTATATAACTAATCTATACTGAAAGATGCAACAGCCAAATAAACTGAAAAACTAAGTTATATCACTTCGCAGTATATTTATACTGAACCAAGGTTTCAACATTTCTTCAATTAGAAAACAATCTAATATTCAGAAAGGCTTATGATCTAAAATGTAATCTTTAGTTATCTTTAGGTAATTTTAGAAAGACCCTAGGAAAATGCTGTATTTTTCACTACTCATAATAACAACAAACTCAGTGAAGAAGACACTTTTTGGATTGGAGCTCAGCTCTGGCCGTTGCAGCCATTTGAGGAGTGAACCAGAAGACAGAAGATCTTTCTCTTTGTAAATCTGCCTTTCCAATAAAAATAAATAAATCTTAAAAAAAAAGAGAGAGAGAGAAAGATAGATTCTTTATTTTGGTAGCAAAACAAGTTTCACATACCTGTAATATCAAGAACTGAAGGAGACGAAATGTAGTATCTATGAACTGTTTCAAGAAGTTGAGCACCATGGCCTTGACCTTGAAATGGAGTCAATATCAGCATCTGACTACGGTAAAGAAAGTATTTTAAAATTAAAATATCACAACATATCTAATTTAAAAAATTGCAAATCACATATTATAAGCATTTTAAAGCCTGTGATTTTATTTTCTTAATTCAACCTTCAAGAAACTCAAAAATAATAGATATTCAAAATAGGTTTACTTTCCCCAGTTTCAAAAGGAACAATGAAATAAATCAGTACATAGCCAATGAATAATGGTGATTTTTTTAAACAAATCAACACTATTTTAACAAGTATTGGAAACTTCAGCAGTTCCTTATTCTGAAATAAAAGACAAGGCACGTGTTATACTGCCAATTACCTTACACGTGGCCGGGTTTTGTCTGGGTACACATAGTAATTATAGACTGTCATGTAGCCTACAGTCGCAAAGAGCGTAGCTCCATCCTTATTATACTTCTCAAATCTGCAGATAAAACAGAAAGCCAAGCAGGTCAATTACAGTCGCGCTCCCATGCAGTGTCCATTTTCTTTTCCATTCTCTGACTGAATTTTCAGTGTCAGCAAGCTACTCTGTGAGGGCCCAATGGGTACACCTGCTATGTTCTGAATGTACAATTCACTTAATTGGTGTGCAGCAACTTGGATAAATCAGACCTCTTTACATCACTTCAGTGCACTTGCCTATTATAAAGATGAATAGGTGGCAAGTAAAAGAAAACACAGGCAAAGCTCATTTTACTGTTTAAGCCTACATTCAGAGCTCTAACGGACAACAGCATTTAATTCAGCTCTATTCTCAAGGTCTCCCAAAGCATAATGAAGGAAAACTCAAGCCTCATAAACAATAGTTTTTCTTTCCTGGGAAAAATATCATTATACTGTCCCAATAATTGGGCTGCCACAATTAAAAAGCTGGCTTTGTGGAGGTAATAAGGTCTACTGTTGCTTTAGAACTGTACTTACACTAGAAAGTAGTGCCATCTTTCATCATCCACGTCAATAAAGCTAGCAGTTTCAATAAACCACATCAAAAAGGTCTGAAGCCTTTCATGATATTCTCGAAAGCCTGTACATGTCATGTCAGCCTAGGGAAAAAGCCAGGAAAAGTCAGGTGAAACTCATCACAGAGGTAAGTGCAAGTCTGCAAAACACAAAACTATCTGGTGGGAAAATGTTTACAAGTCTCAGATTAAATGTGTACACACACATGCACACACACAGAGGGGGAGAGAGAGAGGGAACAACTCTGTTTTTAATGACAAATAAAGATCTGTCTCCTGAAATTAGAAAAAACATTGAAAATAACAAAACTGCATATTAGCTTCAGGCAAATAGAGTAACTTTACCCAAGAAATATTTTTTCCTTTACCTTATAGATCTGAAATGTAAAGTTTTCTCCTGTGGGACTGAGAACCGAGTATGTATGCAGTAAGGTTCCAAATGGTTTGAAATCAGCTTCTTTTTCCAGCAAAGAAAGAAAATCACTTGTGTTTGTGCAAAATCCAGGAGGAATGATTTGTCTAATTTTGCCTTCAACATCATCTGCCTAAGAAATGGAGGAAAAGGGATCAAAATAAACCAATAAATAATAACAGTAAATTTGAATTTTTAGTTTACTTTCTCTGAAATGGACAAAACAAAAAAACAAAAAACTTCAAGGGACAAAAAGAAGTAAGGATGCAATGAACTGGAAAAGACTGAGTTTCACATGTACAAAGCACTGCCACATAAATTTGAGATGCGCATAATTTTAACACAAAAATAAATCAAAGGAGGCAGGTAGTCTAATACCAAGTGCAAGAATAAAAGCAATCCTACTGAAATTTCTGACATGATACAGAAAAAAACACTGACTGTATCTATTCATGACAACTGGAACTGGCCAAAACAAAAGGGTGCTTATTATTTTATATGTATCAAAGAGGTCAGTATGCACGACATGAAAAGATTACCAGCAGCAGTGAGGTTAGGGCTAGAGCCTGACCAAATGAATAGCAACCTCATAATGAACAAGTAGGTCACAACTCTCTCATATGCCAACTCACAACTAAGATGATCATTTAAAAATATATTCATTTAGGAAATACACAAATTATACGAATGGGTGTAGTATCCACTCATCTCTACAGTGTGACACAATTTTTACAGATCAGAATTTGTAGCAGTAAACAGTAAAAAAAGAGACTGGGCAACAAAATTAAACCGAGAGATTAAAACTAGCCTTGTTAAACCACCACCATGAATGTAGAACTATCAGCTGAGCAGACTTCATAATCCTTTTCAAAACCCCAAAAGACCACTTGATTGAATACATTTACTACTTCTCTTTAACCATGAATATTTGATGAAGTCTTACAATAAAGTATTACTGCTTCTCACCAGGCAATAAAACTTAATGAATTGGTCTCAACTTAACAAAACCTTATCCCTCAATACAGTCCCTAAAAGCCTGACATTACATTCAACAAAATGAGCTTGCATTCTATTGAAACTTTTTCCTGGACAATGAGGCCAGGTTTTTACTTAATGGAGTTTGCCGTGAGTTCAGCTGTAATGTTTGTATTGTATCTATTTCCACAAGGACTGACACAAGAACACTTTGTGTTAACTTACTAAGCAGCTCTTTCATACCGTTTACATGCATGATGGGTATTAGTTCTAAACCAAGACCCTTACTACTTAGCATTCAAAACAGGGAAATTAAGATGCTTAGAACAAAATACACTACAAAAGGCTAATACAACATGCTACTAATTCCTGTCCTTTCAACCATCTTTTAACTAAGTAGAAGCAATGCACCTGCAGATGAATAGCACTTTATTATCATTCAGTTACATTTCAGGATAGAGAACCAAGGGAGGAGTTTATCACAAACAAGTTTTATTTTCAATGTTCTGGTACTACCAACATGTATATATAATTTGTTGATAGCTGTAAAAATAAGTGCTATTATTTAACATATACTTCTTAAACATTTTGCGTGACAGTTTATTTCTAATGTGTACACCAGTTCCTGCAATTCACTTATCCTAAAGATCAAATGAACTGCATTTAGGGGCACTGTTCATTTAAAAATATGTATTTGATGAATATTTTTCCTACATGTTACAGAGAACAAATTCAGCATATTTGTCAATACAGTTTTAACTACATGAAGAAACTGTTAAAATAAGGACAGCTGTAACAGTTTGGTTGAAAAGCAATTAAAATCCATAATTGTAGGCAAATTAATTTTTTTTAATCAAGAAAAACTACTTTTAAAAAGAGGTTTACAATCTGTCACTTAAAAAGAAAATCACTTCAAGACATGAAATATATTTCAACTTTTGAAAACACCTCATACCCTTCTAAATAAGATGCTACACAGCATGATCAAATCATTTTTACTCAATATCTTGCACCAAATCAACTTTAAAGACTGCACAGAAACTCCAAGTTTCAAGTGCCAGTTCTAGTGAAAGGCAGAGCAAGCCAAAGATTTGTTTAATTTTCAGCCTTCAAAGGACATTTGCTGCAATGAATACCTTCAAATATTTTACTCTGAACAAGTTTATACATTATTTTAATAACATTTACAACAGGAGAGTGCTAGATAGAAGGCAGGGAATCTTATGTACATGTAAATATTCATATATACGTGTGTATCTCACTTACACAATACATGTAATTTGAACCACATGGTTCTTGATATACAGAATTCAGAACTTGACTTCTATAAAGGAAAAGTGCTTCTATTTCTCTATTAAATTCACTATTGTTTAAGAAAGATCCTATAACCACCATGTCTTCAGATAGTCTCCAAAATAGACTGTAGTCCAGTTAAATTTCAAAAATTCATTCATATTGGACAGAAAATAAATCATTAGAAGAAAAAAGCTCATCATAGCCTGGGTTGCATGGCCTGGGTCCTTTGCCCCTCCTGGGCAGTGGGAGTCAGGCCCAGGAGCCCTGGGGATGGGGAATCTGGCAGCACCCAGCGCTCAATGGCACCAGGCGAAGCCCACAGGCTACCTGGTGGCATGCTTGTGGGGACTTGGGGCTGTGCACCTGCTGGGGGTCTTGGGGGTGGCACAGGTGGGGGCGTGAGGGGATCGAAGGGCTCAAGTTCAGGATTGATGGACTGACCATAGAGTGCATGGATCAGAACTGGCCCTAAACCTTGATCCTTCCCAAGTTGAGATGAGAGAAAGAGAGGAAGGGAAGGAGGGAGGGAGGAAAAGCCCATCAGTTTTAGTTGAATGTTGAGTTAAAGATAAACTGAAACAAAGCCCTTAATTCTAACGAGTTGGTCTTTAAGTTACTTGTGAAGGTAACTGAAAAATTCTCTATCTTCAAGAGCATTATATTCTTTTAAAAATAATGATACATTGCATTATCTGCCAAAACTCAGATGATACAAAACAGACTCAAATCCAACACAGTGGACATGAAACTCCAGACTTTTTTCCACTTAGACCTACTTCTGCAGTCTTCCCTGTATCTGTTAATGATACCACCACTGTTTATGCAGGGGATGCATGCATCTCATCTAACTCAACATTAAAACCTACTGGCTCTATCTTCAACACAGAACCTGACAGTCACCGCACCACACCCAGTGTCTCCTCTAACACAGCAATGCTGTGATTTTGTTTTCAGTTACTCTTGTCCCCTAAGAGTGTATTTTGTGCATAGCAGTCAAAAATTTTTTTAAAAAATGTAAAACACATCCAACGACTCTTACTTTGAGCCTTTAATGGTTACCAATACTCTTATCCTGTAATTTAGCTTTGCCATCACTGTCAACCATCTTTTACTCTCTTCTCCATCACTCCAGTGATCTAACCACAGGGATATTTCTGTTCTTCAAAAATGCCAAGACTATTATCTTTTTTTTTAGATTTATTTTTATTATTTTTTATTGGAAATCTTTTTTTAAATTTTTTTTTTATTGGAAGGCGGATATACAGAGAGGAGAGACAGAGAGGAAGATCTTCTCTGGGTCTCCCACGCGGGTGCAGGGTCCCAAAGCTTTGGGCCGTCCTCGACTGCTTTCCTGGGCCACAGGCAGGGAGCTGGAAGGGAAGCAGGGCTGCCGGGATTAGAACCGGCACCCATATGGGATCCCAGGCGTGCAAGGCGAGGACCTTAACCACTTGCGCCACTGCGCCGGGCCCCAAGACTGTTATCTTTTTGGGGCCTTTATATTTGCTGGTCTCTCTGCTTAGTAAAGCTTTGCCCTTAGATGATGACATAGCTAACTGCTCCTTCGTTATTTTAAAACCAGCAAAATGCGTCATCACTCTCTTGGAAAGAGATAGAAAACACAAAGTACTCCAAATCTGCTATCCATTCTTTTTTACAAGGGGAAAAAAATCTTTGAATATTTAATATAAGTGATCTTTGACCATCAATCAAGTAAGTACCCTCACAAATATACAGAAAAGATTGATTTCTTACTCCTAGAGTATCTCTAAGTAGAAAAACTTAGCTCTCAAAAGTGGCAGAATTAGAAGTCAATGCAAATATATAGCTATTTTCACTGCATGTGGTATTTGAAAGATTTATCAATAACTAAATCAATCATTCCTTTGCGGGGGAAAAAAATCAATCCATCACCATCAAATGTAACAAAAAAAAGAAGGAACGAAAACAGCCCCTCAAACAGTAAATTGCAACATAAGCAAAAATCCACATCTTATTTTAATAATAGCTGTATTTAATAATAACCTGGGTTGATTTGAGAATTTATCAATCTAGTAAGAAAAATTTGATTATGAAAATATCCCATTTTAATACATATATGTTCAATGCTAGTTTATCTAAGATTAAATCTTTCCAAGCAAATCACAGCTATAGCATTATAACCATAACTGTAAAATTCGGAAGAATTTCAAGCTATTCAAGCTACGGAATAAAATATAAGTAAATTGGCAAGCAAGATCATCTCAAATATGGCTGGAAAGTAGAACAAAACAAGCAGACAAACAAAAGATGCCCAGTAATATAGTGTTTCGTGTACGAAGTTGATTAACAGGTAGCTCATGATAAATAAGTAACTGACATACCAATTACCTTGCTCGGATCATTATATATAGTACGTGTACCTGTAGTGACATACCATGCTGTATCCCATAAATACGCACACCAATGTGTCAATTAACATATTTAACGACTATTTCAGACCTCTTTCATATTACACACAATTTATTTTATACAAGACTCCATTAAGCTCACCAATATGGCATTGTTGTTTTTTGCTAAAAACAGAAATAAAAAGTAACAAGCTTAAGAGCCTAAACTCATTAGAAAAGGTCATAAATATTTCTAACATCTTTTAATCAAGATATTACTACATATTATCTATAATATCATTACTAGCACAGATGTGGGAAAACTGAAAGAAGCCCCTGCTTGCTGCCTTCCAGGTAGTACTAACAAGAAGCTGGACTGGTAGAGAAATTAGGACTCAACCCTAGGGACTTCAACTGGATGTGGGCGTCCCAAGCTCAAGCTGCAACACCACAACAGCTGCCCTCAACTTGGAAGTTGTTTTACAACTGATTTAATATTTGTTTGTTTATTGGAAAGGTAGATGTAGATAGAAAGAACACAACACAAAGAGAAAGATCTTCTGTCTGCTGGTTTACTCTCCAAGTGTCTGCAATGGCTGAAGCTGAGCCAATCCAAAGCCAGGAGCCAGAAACTTCTTATGTCTCTCCCACACAGGTGCAGGGTCCCAAGGCTTTAGACCGTCTTCAACTGCTTTCCCAGGCCACAAGCAGGGAGCTGGATGGGAAGTGGAGCTGCCGGGATTAGAACCGGCGCCCATATGGGATCCTGGCGTGTTCAAGGCGAGGACTTTAGCTGCTAACCACGCTGCTGGACCCCATAATCTGTTTTTCTATCATTCACTTTTTCCATCATTCAATTTTTCCAGCCTCTACCTATTTCAGAAAGTAAAGTTTACATTCTCAGTTATTTCTTGGGGTAACAATCCACTTGTTACAACAATCTGCATTAATTTCCTCAGGATGCTGTAATAAAAAACTGAATTTAGTCTTTAATAGTCTGGAGACAGTGTCTGAAATTGGTGTAACTGGCCCATAATCAAGGTTGCCATATTTCCTTTGCAAATGGGAGAAGAGAAAGCATTCTTCTTCTCTGCCACTGTCTACAGGTTCATCGATCTTTGCTCACACCCACATCACTCCGCTCCCGCGTGGATCCTTCTTTGGCTGAGAGCCACATCACTCTGCTCCCGCGTGGATCCTTCTTTGCTCACACCCACATCACTCTGCTCCCACGTGGATCCTTCTTTGCTCACACCCACATCACTCTGCTCCTTGTGGTCACACCTCCTTGTACTCTTCAGTCATTGAATCTCCTCTTGCAAACTTATTAGGAGTGATGTGATTACATTTAGGGCCTACTCATATAATCCAGGATAAATTCAAGACTCTTAACTTGATCACCTCTGCAAAGTGTGTTTTTGTGGGCTTTTTTTTTGGGGGGGGGGCAACATTCACAGGATCCAGAGATTATATTGTGGAGTAGGGGGCAGAGGGGGTGATAAAAATCCTTATCTAGCCTATCACAGATACTTTTTGATCACTCTTTGCCTTTACCCCCTTTGAAATTTTTGTTTCAAGTAATTTTATAAACACGTAATTATACATGTTCATAAAGGCCTCTGTGTGGTCAGAAATGTAGCAAGAAAAATTTAAGTAGATTCTCCAAGTTTGAAGTAAAACTAGATATTTCAGATATAGAAAAAGAAGTGATTTTCACATTCTCAATTAAAACACACAAAAGAAGGGAGAGAAGGCCTCACTGTGGCTTCTGTATGTGGACTCTGCCTGGAGTCCTGCATCCCCACCACACTGGAGTACTGGGATTGAACCTAGCTTCTCCACTTCCAATCCATCTTCTTGCTAATGCACATCCTTGGACTCAGCAGATGATGGTCAAAATGCTCAGGTCCCTGCCTTCCGTAGGACACCTAGACAGTTTTGGGCCCTGGTTGAAACCTGACTCAGTCCAGCTGCTGGGGTCATTTGGCGACTGAATCAGCACATGAAGATCTCTGTCTTGTTGCTCCCTTTCAAATGAAAATGAAAATAAATAAAAATTTATGAAGCCAGGATTGTGGTATAGCACATAAAGACACTCTACTTCCAGTCTAGCTTCCTGCTGAAGCAATCAGGAAGGCAGCAAATAATCAAATACTTAGGCTCCTGCCACTCATGTTATCAGACCAGACCAGAGCACTGGTACCTGGCTCAGGCCTGGCCCAGAGGTGGCTGTTATGGACATTTGGAGAGTGAACCAACGGATAAAACATTTCTTCGTCTCTCTTCAGCTCTATCCCTCAGCCTCTGAAATAAAGAGCCTTTAAAAATAAGTAATAAAAAAAAACCTTTGAGCTGGTAAATAAAATTCTTATCAGAAAGTGCAATTCTGGATGAGGACACCTGGCACAGCAGTCAAGATGCAGTATGAAGTTATCAGGGGCCTTGAGTGCCTAGGCTCACCACCTGGCTCCCTGCTAACCACTTGGGAGACTGGGTTGAATTTCTTTCTTTCTTTTTAAAGATTTATTAATTTTTATTTGAAAGTCAGATATATATAGAGAGAGGAGGAGAGACAGAAAGGAAGATCTTCTGTTTGATGGTTCACTCCCCAAGCGGTTGCAAAGGCTGGAGCTGAGCCAATCCGAAGCCAGACAGAAGCCAGGAGCTTCCTCCGGATCTCCCACATGGGTGCAGGGTCCCAAGGCTTTGGGCCCGCAACTGCTGACCTAGGCCACAAGCAGGGAGCTGGATGGGAAGCAGGGCTGCCAGGATTAGAACCGGCACCCATACGAGATTTTGGTGCCTTCAAGGTGAGGACTTTAACTGCTATGCTATCGTGCCAGGCCCTGGGTTGAATTTCTGGTTCCTGGGTTTGGGAACTAGTCCACAACAAGAGCATTCTGAGGTAGTGAGGGAGTGAATAAATGACTGTGAAGTTTCTGTATCCTCACTTATCAAAAAACAAACAAAGAAAACAACAACAACAACAAAAACCACAACTAAAATAAACCAAAACAAACAAACAAACAAAAAACCCAGAAAAGCAAAGCCAAAATTTTCAGGAAAAAGGTCCATCTAAGAAACAAACTAAGCATTACAATCATAGAGTTAAATGTAATGACAAGAAGGCAAATACTCTACAACTAGAGATCAAATATGTGATTTTAAATCTGCTACATACCTTCTGTCTTTCCTTTAAATTTTAAAACATGTCTAACGTAAATTGGAAAATACAGTTAAAAAAACTTACCTCCACACAGTCAAAGTTTTCATCTACTTTAGATGCATATTCAACACGGAACATTGTTGACAGGCTGCCAGCAATATAATATAACAAGATCTTCAGCCCTTTGTAACCAAAGGCAGTTTCACTAAAGCAAACAAAAACAATATTTAAAATTAATTTCTGCAAAGTCATCAGCAAGTACTAACCTACATATAAACAAATTTAACTTTATAAGTAGTTGCAAGATTTTAAACAACAAAAAGAAAAGCATTTGGAAGAAAGTCGAGCTTCAATGTTCATATGTAAAAAACACAATTTTTCGCATGTCTTCTTTGCACAGGTACCATGCTAATCTCTGCTTCATTCTAAACCTTAAGTAAATGTACTGCTGAAGCAAACACTCAAATACAAGGAACAATGGCACCTGAGAAGTTAGAGGGGCAGGTGCCTGGCTTTAGGGTTAAGCTTGGAGCATCTTTATCCCTATAACTGTGCTTGGTAGGAATCCCAGTTCTCTCCCTGTCATCCACATGAAGCCCTGGCTTGAGTCCTATACTTCTGGTTTTAGCTTGGCCCAGCTCCGGCCATTGTAGGCATCTAGGCAGTGAATCAAAGGATGAGATTTTTCTGTTTCTCCCTTTGGAATAAAATGAAAATAATTATTGTAAATGTTTTATTTTCATTTACCTGAAAGGCAGACTAAGAGAGAGAGAGAGAGACTGATCTTCCATCACTCACAAACGCCTGAACAGTCAGGCCCGGGCAGGCCAAAGGCAAGAGCCCAGAACTCCATCTGGGTCTTCCAAATGGGCGGCAAGGACTCAAATCCTCAAACTATCACCTACTGTTCCTCTGGGTACATTAACAGGAAGCTGGGCTGGGAAATGGAGTAGCTAGGACTCAAACAAAGAACTCTAAAATAGGATGTAAACATCCAAATGTCAATGTAACCCACTGTGTCACAATGCCTACCCAAAAACATTGGGGAAAAAAAAAGGTGGGCCCAGATGCACACAGGGGACATGACAGTCAACTCATCTAGGCCAGCAAGAGATGTCAACTGTCGTCAGAGGATGGAGAGCAGAAGGGGCTGGACAACTCTCCTGGTCAAGCTTTCAGTGTCTGGGTCTGTGGATGCACTAAGGTGCACTTGGTCAGACAACAGACATTGGAAAGATTTTCTCAACCCTGGAGCAACAAAACCAACAACTTCTCAGAACTATCAAAACCACTCAATAATACCCTTGGAACAATTCCCCACATCAGGGTCTCTCAGCTTCGTCAAATGACTGTTCCCCATCTCCAAGTGCTGATGTAGTTTGACAGCAAGGAACAGCCCCCTCCCATTCCCCTCTATCAGACTTGGGAGAAGAAAAAGAAAAATCCTGAAACATTTTCCTACCCACCTTCCAACATACCTCAACCCTCTGCATCACTGTCAACCATGCAAATAATATTTAAAAAAAAAAAAAAGACATGTACCTGGAGTTGGTATGGTGGTGGCACAGCTTGCTACTCCTCAGCCCTGTGGCACTGGGATCCCATATCCTGATCCAGCTCCCTGCTTATGGCCTGGGAAAGCAGCAGAGGACGGCCCAAGTGCTTAGGAACCCACACCCATATGGGAGACCTGGAAGAAGTTCCTAGCTTCAGACCAGCTTAGCTCTAGCCACTGAAGTCATTTGGAGAGTGAACCAGCAAGTGGAAGATCTTCTCTCCCTATCTTTCCTTCTCTCCGTAAGATTCACCTTTCAAATAAAAACAACCAAATCTTTAAATATATATATATATATATATATGTATATGTATATCCCTTGGGGCTGGCTGGTGCTGCAGCATAGTGAATAAAGCCACCCTCTGTGATGCCAGCATCTCACCTGGGTGCCAGCCGCTCCACTTCCGGCCTGAGTAAAACAGTAAAAGATGACCCAAGTGTCTAGGCTCCTGCCACCTGCTCGGGAGACCCACATGAGGCTCTGGCCTACCTGCAGACCTGGCCATTGAGGCTACCTGGGAAATGAACCAGCACTTGGAGGATGCATTTTTCTAACTCTCTCAATTAAAAAATGTTTTGTTTTTTTGAAGCTACACACACACTTATGTACTCAATGCTCATTCTTGGCTTCTTTATTCCAGCACCTGGGTCTCTTCCAGCCACATGGGAGAAATGGATTAAGCCCCTGGCTACAGCCCAGCTGTCTCAGCTACTGAGGGAGATGCACGGTGTGTGTCTGTTTTCATTTCTCTCTGTTTCACATAAATAAGAATTTGAAAAAAGTGACCACTTGTCACATCTGGAATAATCTGAGTATTAAAGAGAATAATCCACTGAAATAATTGAGGCATGGTTCTCCCTGAGTCTACACCACACTTCAGAAGCGTGCACTTTCATTTCCTTTGCATATAAAATACATCTTGACTTTCTTTTCACTTCTAATATAGAGTCTCTTCTAATATAGATAAGGGAAGAAGAGATGTACTTCCCTATAATAGACCGTCATCAAGTGACAGAATCAGAAAATCACCAATTTATAATCATCTTAGGAAAAATCTGATTCAGAAAAGAATCATTAATGGGTGTTAAAAGCACTGGGTAAATGTGATCAGAAATGGTATTTTCAGTCTCAAAGACTCACACCACAGATTACTTATAAATTACAAGAAAATGTTAACTCTACCGTGGAGAAACCTCTAGAACCAAGCAACTGAAGTTAATATAACGAACAATGGGACAAACTGGTGTCAAGGACTTGTTAGTGTGATACGGTGAGGACATCGGGTGGTAACTTCCGTAATGCTAGCACAAATATGCATTACCTGAACCTCATCCCAATGAGACTAACCACTCCAATCTGAAATAAGGCTGCCACTAAACAAACCTATACATTACTGGCACTTGGACATAGGATGACAATGTCACAAGCCACAGCACTGCTCCAGCAATAAATTTCTTGAGTTTCATCACTTTACCATGTATCTGTCCTTGTTTTCAGAAGACACATATGGAGAATTTCAGAAGTAACTGATCACAATTTGATTGCAAACTAATTCTCAAATGGTTTGACAATATTATTTATACCAGAAAAAGCAATTATTAAAATAATTGTGATTAAATGTTAAATAGAAAATTCAGGTAAAGAATCAGAGCTCATTACATTATACTTGAAATTTCATGAAAATATTACAGACTACAAATGTATTATGTAATATAATCAAGGTATAGTAACCCAAGAATCATGCTGAATCTCCCAATGTAACTAATTTAATCACAAAATAACTTGGGTTATAAACTTTAAGGGACTATATATTAGATACTATAAGCAATATAGCAGGGATTGGTGCACTGGCATAGCAGGTTAAGCCTCTTGCCTGTGGTGCTAGCATCCCTATGGGCGCCACTTTGACCCTGGCTCCTCCTCTTCTGATCCAGCGCCCTACTAATGTGCCTGGAAAGGCAGCAGAAAATCCAACTCTTTGGGTGCCTTAACCCACATGGGGGACCTGTAAATTCCAGGCTTCTGGCTTCAAAAACAGACCCAGCTCCAGCTGTTGCAGCTATTTAGGGAATGAACCAGTGGATAGGAAGATTCTCTCCCTCTCTCTGTAAATCTGCCTTTCAAATAGAAAAAAATCTTTAAAAAAAAATGACAACAACATGGCCTGGTGCAACAGCCAAGTGTCTAAAGCCCTTGTCTTGCATGTACCAAGATCCCATATGAGCACCAGCTCATGTCCCAGATGTTCCACTTGCTATCCAGCTCCCTGCTTGTGGCTTGGGAAAGCAGCAAAGTACGGCCCAAAGCCTTGGGCCCCTGCACCTGCATGGAAAACCCAGAAAAAGCTCCTGACTGCTGATCAGCTCAGCTCTGGTCACTGTGGCTACTTGGGGAGTGACCTAGTGGACTGAATATCTTTATATATTTCTTTCTTTCTATAGATCTAACTTTCCAATAAAAATAAATAAATCTTTTAAAAAATAAATAACAAAAAATGTAGTGGTTATGTGATGGACTCTAGAGTTCAAACTCCAACCATTCATATGTTCTTAGGGAATTACCCAACTGCACCAGTGTACAAAACAGCAGATACTACTACTACTGATACCGTAGTGAGAATTAAATAAACTAATACATTTATAGCACCAAACAGGAGGTAGTATACAAATCAAAATCTTATTGTGAAAAAAATATTGTGGTTCAGCAAGTGAAACTGCCATGTGGGATGCCTGTATTCATATCAGGGGGCTCAAGACTGAGTCCCCTTCTACTTCCAATAGTTTTAAAAAATATATTTTTAATGAAAGGCAGATTTAGAGAGAAACAAAAATCTTCCATCTACTGGTTCACACTCCAAAAGGCTGCAATGACCAGAGCTGAGCTGACCCGGAGCTAGGAGTATCTTTTGGGTACTCCACATGTGTGCAGGGTCCATTGGACTTGGGCCATCCTCTGCTGCTTTTCCAGGCCATAGGCAAATAGCTGGACTGGAAATGGAGCCACCAGAGTATGAACTGGCACTCACATGGGATGCTACACTTGAAGGGAGAGGATTAGCCTACTGAGCTACTGTGCCAGCCCCCACCATTAAGCTTCTTAAGAACACTCTGGGAGGCAGTAGATGATGGTATACATGCTCAGGTCCCTGCTACTCTTGCATGAAACAAAAATGGAGTTCCTGGCTTTGGTCTGGCCTAACCCTGACTACTGCAGGCATTTGAGGAGCAAAGCAATGGATGGAAAAACATGCATCTTCCTTTTCCTGTCACTCTGCTTTCTCAAATAAATAAAATCTTGTTTTAGAATAGTTGTTTCAAGATAAACTACACAAAAACCACTAGTTTGGAACAGATCTGATTATAAACTTAAAAAAAATTACTTCTAAAAAAGCTATACTGATTGCAAACATTTTACTTAGTTACTTACTCATCCCCAAAAAGCTGATGGGTATATTCAGGAAAGAAAGTTCTAATGTCATTCTCAAGATCTTCAGGAAAACGAACTGTTAAAAGAATTAAAAAACACAGATATTAAAAGTGACAGGTATTTTCATTTCAAGAATTTCATCAGACCTAATATATATCAACATTTTTCTTACTTCAGAGGCCACTCTCCATTATGAATTATACTCAATTTTTATGAGATTAAAAAGTGAAAATTATTTACAATGAATGCTTCAGTGTCAAAACTAATTATTCCAAGAATTAGAAGACTAGATGAGACAGGGTACCAGGTTTCATCTTTAATTTTGTGTCTATATGCACAATGCATAGCAAGAAGAAAAATTCAAAAAACAAAAACCAAACAAAAAAAAAATCAGAACAGAAAGAAAAGAAACTTTAAGAAAAACCACAGCATAGAGGAACTGAAAACAGAATGCTGTAAGAAGCATTTTGAAAACAATCAGTTGAATTAGATGAAGCCCATGTTATGGGCATCTTTTTGGCTGCTAGATGACATTTTTTACCACTTCTTTTTCTATTAAAAATAAACACAAGAAATCCCTGAGAGGAAGGGAGTTTGGGGAGGGGGTAAAGGAAATCCCAGAGTCTATGGAATTGTATCATAAAAAAAAATAATAATAATAAAAAGAAAACAATGCTCCTTGAGGCAGGCATTTGGCTAAGTGGTTAAGATGCCTGTGTCCCAGACTAGAGGACCTGTATTCACTCCCCATCTCCAACTCTCTATTCCAGCCTTTTGCTATTGCAGACCTTTGGAGGCAATGGTGATGGCACGAGTAGTCAGGTCCCTGCCACCCATGATGGTGACCTGAGTTACACTCCTAGGTCCTTAACCTAGCCCTGGTCACTGTGGGTACTTGCAGAGGCAACCAGCAGAGGGGAGCTCTGTCCATATACATGTTTCCCACTTCATTTCTCTGCCTTTCAAATAACAAAGTGAAAAGCAAACTTTTAAAGTAATCTTTTAATTACGTGTGTGTGACTGTACCTTTACAGTATACACATGGGAGAAATGTTGAAGAAGAACACTAAGTAGAGTGGCAAAATAATTTTATAATTACTGCTTAAATACCCTCTAAAAATACACTTACCAGATAGTACAGAAACTCCTTTGTCTCCTGTGTCCTTGAGAATACTCTGTGCCAAGACATTCTATAGCCTCAACTAGGCCAATCTAAGATGAAGTTGGGTAAGCTTCTGCCACTTTCCAGGTGGTCTAACTTCACATAACTTGTGAAGAGATCAACATCATAGCCTCTTGATTCAGTGTAGTATGAATATACAGTATCACTTATGATGTTTCCTTACCAAGAAATGTTTACCCTAAATTACTGAAGCATTTTACTTCCCAATTTACAGGAATTACAGAAGACAATAGAACAAATTACAGTTACATAACACAAACTCAGAATGCTGGTTCAGCAGCACTGTGCAGTGAATCTGGTCCTCCGAACAAACCAGTGAGGGTGGGGGCTTTTGGCACAGTGGTCCAGGTGCCTTTCAGGACATGTGCAACCCAAACTAGAGTACCTAAGTTCAAGTTCCAGCATCATTTCCAATCTAGCTTCCCACTAAGGAGTACTGTCCCTGCTACCCAGATGAAAAACCCAGACTGCACTCCTAATTTTTATAGGCTTCAGCCTGGCCCAGTCCAACTGTTATGGTAATACAGGGAGTAAACCAACAGGTGAGAGATCTCTGTTGCTCTGTCACTGTCTTTCAAATAAATCAGCGGCATAGGAGGAATAAAAGAAAAACTGCATGTGTTTTTCTGTTCTGCAGGGAAAAATTTTAAAGAACCAGGACATCTGCACAGGTTCTGTAATTGTGTCTAAGCTTATTTGAAAAGTTTATTGACTTATTTGAAACAGACAGGAAATGGCTGAGATCTTCCACCTGCTGGTTCACTCCCCAAATGGCTACAACGGATAGGACTGGGCCAGGCGGAGGTTGAGGTCAGGGACTGCATCCTGGTCTCCCACAAGGACAGCAGAGTCCAGTACTCATCCATTTTCTGCTGTCTTCCCCCAGGCACACTACTAAAAAGCTGATGGGAAGTAAACCAGTATTACAATATGGGATGTTGTTCACACAGCAGCTGCTTAACTACTGTGCCAGAAAACTGGTCCCTAAATAAATTACTATAGACTATTAAGGAATTTTAGAAGCAATCAGGAATTTTATGATTTTGAAGGATTACTGTGAATTTTTAAGGTGTGAATGGCTTCATAATCATGTATATGAGATGTTTATGTTTGTGCTATATCATTAAGTTCAGAAATCTATTTTTTAAAGACTTATTTAATTAGAAAAGCACATATACAGACAGAAAGAGACACAGAAAGAAAGCTCTTCAAGCCGTTGGTTCACTCCTCAAAGTGGCTACTTCGAAGCCAGGAGCCAGGAGCTTCTTCCTGATCTACCACACAGGATCCCAAGGCTTTGGGTCATCCTCTGCTGATTTTCCAAGCCAAGCAAGGAGATGGATGGGAAGTGGAGCAGCCAGGACCAGAACCAGTGGCCATACAGGATCCCAGCATGTCCAAGGTAAGGATTTAGTCATTGAGCCTTCACACCAAGCCCTAGAAACCTACTTTCAAATAATTCAGCAAAAATATACACACAAAGCAAAGATGGAAAATACTAACTCCTGAATAAATCTAGGTGTTGGATATATAGCAAGTACTGACCTATGTTTCAACTTTTCTACATGTTTGAAAATGTTAGTAATAAAATTTGAAAGAAAAAAAAAAGGCCTGGGCAAATACAAATCTTTAAGACTTGAAAAAGTAAAATAATAGATATTCATTAGTTTGTTGCATTTTCTTATGTTTTGTAATTTCAGTTAAAAAAGTGTAGTCCAGTATGCCTAGGCTGATTAGCCTAAAAATTCTCAACAGTTGCATCTCTAATGTTTAAAAACAGATATGCTGAAAAGATATTGTAATAAGCCCAGCCATGGTAATTATTTCTATATTTCAGATTGGCTTTTTGAGTGCTGTTGTAATCCAAATAATCAAGGCTTTACTATTTTGTCATTGAATCTGGTTCACATCAAACAAGAATTATAAGTTGGAAATGGGTTTAAGGCTGAACCAATTTGGCATATCTAAATGTACACTCTCTAAGAGGTCTTCAAAATGTACTATGTTTGGACTTAAAACATTTTTTGGTACTTTAAACATTTTGGTACTTAAAACATTAATTCATTTTGCATAAGCTTTTTGAAGCCTTGTTATATGAGAATACAAAGTACAAATTCTCTCCCAGAAGTCAGAAACATTAAATATTTTTAAGTCTTTGCCATGTACTCATTAGAGTAAAGCAAGCAAGCAATCCAAATGTCAAACAATGAGAAGACTAAATAAATTACAGTAAATACATAAAATGACTTCTACAACTAAACATCAAGGTTTTTTGGAATATCTACTGACAGAAATGGGAATATGTTCACAGGTACAATTGGGTGAAACATGCCACTGTAACCCCAATTTCATGAGAAATAGTAAAAAATATACAATTAAAAATACCACAAGGAAACACCCTACATTGTAATACAGAAGTGATTCCTTGGAGTGATACATTATGGGTAATATTTATTTCTTACAGACTTCAGGTACTCCTCAAATTTTCTGCAAAACGTGTACTATTACATCATGAAATAGAAGATTATGCTACCATCTGCAGTGTCTGCCTCGCATATGAGCAGTTTCAGTCCTTAGTGTTGCACTTCCTTTGAGATTCCTGATGAGGCTCCTGGGAAAAGAAGGCCCAAGGCCCCTGGCACTCATGAGAAACATGGCTGAAATTCCAAGCTCCTGCCTTCGGCCTGGCCCAGCTTGGGCCATTGCAGATATTTCAACAGTGAACCAACAGATGGAAGATTCTACTCTCACCACCCTCATTACTCTTTCAAATAAATATAAATGTCTTTTTAAAAAAATATATTTATTTATTTTTATTGGAAAGGCAGATGTATAGAGAGGAGAGACAGAGAGGAAGATCTTCTGCCCGATGATTCACTCCCCAAGTGGCTGCAACAGCTAGAGCTCAGCCAATTCAAAGCCAGGAGCCAGGAACTTCTTCCGGGTCTCCCATGCGGGCACAGGGTCCCTAGGCTTTGGGTCATCCTGGACTGCTTTCCCAGGCCACAGGCAGGGAGCTGGGTAGGAAGGAAGCAGGGCCACTGGGATTAGAACCAGCACCCATATGGGATCCCGGGGCATTCAAGGCGAGGACTTTAACCATTGCACTATCGCACCGGGCCCTATAAATCTCTTTTAAAATTGTTTCCAAAGGCATACATTAATACAATAAAAAAAAGTATACAACATAAAAAACAATTTAAAAACAAGCATTAACAATTGTTCTTACTGGAAAATCCAATTCACTGTTACTTTTGCAGAAAAACAGGTCCAGGGCCTAGACCACTAAAACAGGACCTTACTGCTACATATATCATAGAGCTTCCAATGAACCTTCCCTTTGAGTCTATTTCCTGCTACTTCTACTCCGATACATAGTTCTTGTGCTTCCTGGTTCTCAGAATCACTTATCATTGCTGTAGTTGTTAGATGAAATACATGAGAGAAGGAATCATCTATACATCTTCTGAACTAAAGCAAAACTTTAAAAATCACAAAAGAACATTAGTCAATATTTAAAAGTTTAATAGCTAAGGGACCAGCACGACCTGTGGCACCAGCACCTCAAATGGGTGCTAGTTCAGGTTCCAGCTGCCCAACTTCCCATCCAGCTCCCTGGGAAAGCAGCAGAGGATGGTTCGAGTCTTTGGACCCCTGTAGCTGTGTGGAAGTCCCAGAAGAAACTTCTGGCTCCCAGCTCTGGATCAGCTCGGCTTCCGCCACTGTAAACATTTGGGGAGTAAACAAGCAGATGTAGGAAATCTCTTTCCTTTTCTTGCAATTAAAAATGAAATAAATCTTTAAAAGATAAGTTTAAGTTAAATGTTTAAACATTTAACATATGTACAACCTGGTAACAGATGCTGATAATGCAGATACAAATGCTCAGAATCAGAGATGATGCCATATTTTCTCCATGTGTCCAACTATATTCTTTTTTTTTTTATTGTTGTTAACATTGTATTATGTGATACAGTTTTATAGGCACTGGGGATTTCCCCCACCCCTCCCATACCCCTCCCCCCATGGTGGATTCCTCCACCTTGTTGCATAACCACAGTTCAAGTTCAGTTGAGATTCGTTCCTTGCAAACACATATCTAGCATAAAGTCCAGCATCTTATTGTCCAGATAAGTTCAGTGGCCTCTTGGGGAGACCTTCTCTAGTCTGAAGATAGGGCTAACAGAGTACAGATCCGATCAGTTAAAAGCCCCAACAAAACCTCAGTATCAATATACAACATTATGGAATTAATTGATTGACATAGTATTGGGTAAACAATATGTTAAAAATAATGCAAGTTCCATTCTTCGAAACATCTGGGTTGAGACAGTGTCAATGACAGGTTCAAAAAATAACCAACAACCAAACAAAAATTACAAGTTAAATCAAGGCAAACATGTGGTATCTAACCTTTTGGGATTTGCTCATTTCCCTAAGCATTATAGTTTCCAGTTGGGCCCATTTAGCCACAAAGAACTGCATTTTGTTTTTTTTAATAGCTGAGTAGTATTCCATGGAGTAGATGAACCAAAGCTTTCTTGTCCAACTATATTCTAAGCTATATATAAGTTTCTTCATAATCATGTGTTCTTCAGATAATTAAAATCTTATTTGTTTTGGCCAGTACATCTTTCCCTGATCCACACTGAATTAAAAAAAAAAACTTTAAAAAGTTTTCATTTATAATTATGTATTGTAATTTATTTGAAAATCAGAACTGAGAGTGAAAAGCAGTCAAAGACAAGAGAGATGGTCCCTTTGCTGATTCATTATCTAAATGCCAACAACAGCCAGGGCTGCGTCTGACTGAAGCAAAAAACCAGGAATTCTACCCAGGTCTCCCTTAGGGTGGCAAAAGCAACTAATCCATCACCTGCTGCCTCTCAGGATACGTTAGCAGGAAGCTGGATCTTAAGTAGAGTAGCCTGAACTTGAACTGGAATTCTGAAATGTGATGTGGGTGTCCCAAGTGGCAGCCTAACCTGCGGCAACAGAATACCCACCCCAATTATATTAAAACATAAGAGTAGCCACAGTGTGTAGACAGCATTTTTCTCAGCATCACCAACTTACATTAGAGGTCTCAACATTATAAAATATGTCAGATGCCAGGGCCCAGCACCAGGGTTCAACTGGCTAATTCTCCCCTCCTGTAAGCACTACAGTCCCATCCATATGGGTACTAGTCCATGTCCCAGTTGCTTTTCTTTCCGTCCAGGTCTCTGCTTGGGGCCTTGAAAAGCAGTCAAGAATGGCTCAAGTTGAGGCACCTGTACTCACATGGGAAAAAAAGGAAGCTCTTGGCTCCTGACTTTGGAATGGCTCAGCTCTGGCCACTGCTGACATTTAGGGAGTGAACCAGTCGATGGAATATCTTTCTCTATTTTAGTCTCCCTTTCCAATAAAGAATTCTTAAAAAAAAAAAAAAAAGGCAACCCACACCCCAAACCCACACTTCTTTCCTGAATGCTGTCCTACTACTTTTTCGCTCTAACAGTTCACTGGTACACCTGGCTTTCTCCTAAGGACACTGTCTTCCTGAAAACCTCTCAAGCAATGACGGCTTTCTCTCCCATCCCTTCGTACTGCTAGAACAGGGTATCCTCCTTCTTCCTCATTGCTGAATTAAGACTAATAATTTCCCATATTGTAAGAAAGAAACAGCATTGATGCTTGTGTTTCATATCCTTCCCTCTTGCAATGAAGAATTTGGTTCCCACTCACTGTTACTCTCTCCTACAGTACATCTAAATCCTGGTAACTTCAAGATTAATGAAAATAGGGGCTCGGTGTGGTGGCCTAGTGGCTAAAGTCCTTGCCTTGAAAATGCCAGGATTGCATATATGGTGCCAGTTCTAATCCCAGCAGCCCTGCTTCCTATCCAGCTCCCTCCCTGTGGCCTGGGAAAGCAGTTAAGGATGGCCCAAAGCCTAAGGACCCTGCACCCCCGTGTGGGGGACCCGGAAGAGCTCCTAGCTCCAGGCTTTGGATCAGCACAGCACTGGCTGTTGCGGTCACTTAGGGAATGAATCATTGGATGGAAGATCTTCCTCTGTCTCTCCTCCTCTCTGAATATCTGACTGTGCGATAAAAATAAACTAATCCTAAAAAAAAAAAAAAATTAATGAAAATAAATTTTTCCGCCCAGCATCTGTTTCTGGATTTCTCCTCCAAGAAATGCTATCTTTACTGCATCTCAGGCATTTATTCCCATGACATGTTCTTAAGCTCATATCACCGACAAACATACACCCTGAAATGTTTACTTCAAATACTGTACCATTTAAGCATCACCTCTTTTATTTCCTGATAATTCTAACATTCCAACCCTTAACATGACTTACAACAAACTAATTTTTTTTTAAAGATTTATTTTTATTATTTTTTCATTGGAAAGGCAGATATACACAGAGAAGAGACAGAGAGGAAGATCTTTCATCCAATGATTCACTCCCTAAGTGAGCGCAACGGTAGATGCTATGCCAATCTGAAGCCAGGAGCCTCTTCTGGGTCTCCCACGTGGGTGCAGGGTCCCAAAGCTTTGGGCCGTCCTCTGCTGCTTTCCCAGGCCATAGGCAGGGAGCTGGAAGGGAAGCAGGGCTGTCGGGATAGAACCGGCACCCATATGGGATCCCGGGCGTGCAAGGCGAGGACCTTAACCACTTGCGCCACTGCACTGGGCCCACAAACTAATTTTTTTTTTAAGATTTTTTTTTTTTTTTTATTGGAAAGGCGGATATACAGAGAGGAGAGACAGAGAGGAAGATCTTCCATCCAATGATTCATTCCCTAAGTGAGCGCAACGGCTGATGCTAGGCCGATCCGAAGCCAGGAGCCTCTTCCGGGTCTCCCACGCGGGTGCAGGGTCCCAAAGCTTTGGGCCGTCCTCTGCTGCTTTCCCGGGCCATAGGCAGGGAGCTGGAAGGGAAGCAGGGCTGTCGGGATAGAACCGGCGCCCATATGGGATCCCGGGCGTGCAAGGCGAGGACCTTAACCACTGCGCCACCGCGCCAGGCCCAACAAACTAATTTGAACACAACCTCACCATTCCCCCAAAAGCTCATTCATATACTCACTTTTCTTCCCTTTTTCATATTAGAATTTCACGGCTCATCAATATTCTCATTCCCCCATAAACATCCTCAGTTCCTTTGCTGTAACTTGTCACAGCAACCTGGTAAAACCTCAAAATTTGATTATATACCCACCTGCTGCACCCCTGCATCCAGATGCGGATGATGTCACTTTACACCCACAAACTCTAACTTAAAGTAGGCCCTTAATGCTTGACAATCCTAACGTAATTCCCAAGCTCACTCAAGCTCCTACTCAACCTCTCCTGCTTTCCCAGGCCTTAAGCAGGGAACTAGATGGCAAGTGCAGCAGCAAGGACACCAACACCCATATGGGATCCTGGTTGTTGCAAGGCGAGGATTCAGCCACCAGGCCATAGTACCAGGCCCATGACCTTGTTTCTTATCACACTTATGACTCAGGAACATTCAGAAGAAATCTTACTCAGACTGCCACACCTCCATTTTCTAATTTACTGTAGCCATTCTCATATATTCTCCTTCTTGTTACCACAGTAGAAATTTTCCACACCCATATCCAAAGTTAATTCCTCTACTGATGAATAAACTATATTCCCATTATGTTCATAGTTATATCATTCTACAAATAACCTTATACATAATTCTCCCCTTCTCCAAAAATAACAGACATCAGCATAAGCATGATGTTTAACAACTTTGCATTGCTGTGTAGATATCTGCCACAGCAGACTTTGCTCAGTGCGAGGCAAGATGAGCTGGAGATGGCATCATAGCATGCCACACTAAGTCCCCACCTGTGATACCAGCATCCAATACCAGTGCCAATACTGCCAATCCAGCTTCCTGTTTATGTAGCTGAGAAAGTACTGGATGGTCCAAGCGTCTGGGCTCCTGCACTCAAATGAGAAACTGAAAGAACCTGCAGGTCCTGGCCGTTGCAGCCATTTGGGGAGCAACCCAGCCAATGAAAGCAAGTGCTCGCTCTCTCTGTAACTGTCTTTCAAATAAATACATTTTTTAAAATTTTATTTTTATTTGAGAGGCAGATTTACAGAGAGAAGGAAAGAGAAAGAAAGATTTTTCATCTGCTAGTTCACTCCCCAATGGCACAGCTGAAGCGGAGTCAACCAAAGTTACAAACTTTTAGCCAGGTCTCCACACAGGTGCAGAGTCCCAATGATCTGGGCAACCCTCGCTGTTTTCCCAGGTCATTAGTAGGAAGTTGTATGGGAAGTGGAACAGCTAGGACAAGAATATGCATATAGGATCCTGGCATTTGAGCTAACGGAGCCATTGCAGCAGCCCCAAAATGTCACATTCACCTTTGCAGCATGTGGTACCAGAGCAGCTGTTTTCAGTGCTAACTGAAAATCGCTTGGGTGCTAAAATGCTCTATTGATATGCAGCTCACATCACATCGCGCGATTATCTATAACCTTGGTTTGTGTGGGGTGCTATCTCTCAAACAACATTCCATGAAATATGAGGCCAGCTTTGTGGTGTAGTAGGTTGATGAATGGCCAGCATGGCATATGAGTGCTGGTTTGTGTCCTGGCTGCTGATTCAGCTCCCTGCTTGTGGCCTGGGAAAACCCTTGGGACCCTGTACCATATGGGGGACCCAGAAGAAGCTCCTGGCTTCATACCAGCTCGGCTCCTTGCAGCCATCTGGGAAGTGAACCAGCAGATGGAAGACTTTTCCCTCTGTGAAAATCTGCCTTTCTACCCACCTGCGTATGTGAGATCTGCCACCGTGAGGAGGCCTGACAGAGGAGCTTAGGAATTCCTTTGTCAGGAATGTAGTCCCTGTAGGTGAATGCAAGAACCGAGGCTAGGAGCAGCCCAGACCAGGCCAGGTTACTGCACCTACCAGTATACATGTGTTAACAGGCTGGACATAACACCTACTGGCAGATCTGAGAACCTGGATGGGATGGTTGCAACACCAGCCAGTCCACATTAGGGCTGGGGCTGGGGGCTGGCTGGGGGCTGGGCGACAGCATCTACCAGCATGAGCTGGAACTGGGGGCAGGATAGGCCAGAACAGGCTAAAGCAACTGCCAGTAAATGCTGAGATGAGGCAGGCCATGCCAGACTGGGCCACAGTATCCACCTGCATAAGTGAAACCGGGGTTTGTGGGGTATAAGCCTGGTAGGGAGCCTTCGGGGGTCTCTCCTGCTGAGCTGCTGCTCCCACTGCTGAGTGTGAGTACTGGAACCGGGAGCAGACCAGGCCAGGCACCTCTATAACACCTGTTGGCCTGCATGTCAGCTGGACTGGAGGGAAGAGCCAGGCTGGGCTAACTAACTGATACATGCATAGGCCAGAATAGGTGCAGGCTGCTTAGGCTTTGCCATAGCATTAGCTGACAAACCCCGGGATAGGCGGGAAAAGCCCTGTCAGGCAAAACTGCAGAACCACCTGACAAGTGCAAGATTCAGGGCTGGGAATGGGTCTGTTTGGGAAGGTGTAAGCACCTCTCTGATGGCCTACAACTCCCACTGGCGAGCAAGAGAATCAGGGCTGGGGGTGCACCTGGCTAGACAGGTGGTGGCATCTATGAGCATGAGTGTGGGCTGGACAGTGGGGTTGGCTGGGTTGAGCTAGGCTTCAGTGCCCATTGATGTGTTTGAGAGGTGAATGGGATACGGGACAGACTAGGCTATTCTACTGCATACACTGGCAAGCATAGGAACCAGGGCTGGGACCAGGTCTGGTAGGAGTTATTGGGGGTCGCCCCAACTAGGCTGCAGGTCCTATTAGTGAGCATGAGGGCAGTATGTGGTGGGCTGGGTCACAGTATATGCTGGTTTACTTAAGAGAAGTTGGAGGGCCTGGTGCAATAGTGCAATGGTTAAAGTCCTCGCCTTGAACATGCCAGGATCCCATATGGATGTCAGTTCTAATCCCGCCTGCTCCACTTCCCATCCAGCTCCCTGCTTGTGGCCTGGGAAAGCAGTTGAGGACGGCCCAAAGCCTTGGGACCCTGCACCCACGTGGGAGACCCGGAAAGAAGTTCCTGGCTTCTGGCTTTGGATCGGAGCAGCACAGGCCACTGCAGCCACTTGGGGAGTGAATCATCGGCTGGAAGATCTTCCTCTCTGTCTCTCCTCTCTGAACATCTGCCTTTCCAATAAAATAAATAAATCTTAAAAAGAAAAAGAGAGAGAGAGATGAAGTTGGAGATAAAACTGACCTAGTAATTACATCTACCACTGTGTGTATAAGTCGATGTGGGTGACGAACTGAGCTGGACCCTACACTGGCAATCATACACAACAGTCAGGTCTTGGATCACCTTAGATGAGGTCTCTTTAAAGATCCTCCCAACTGAACTGCTGGACTCAGAACTCCAACTACAGGGAGAATCACAGAACCTGTGGGTTGACTGTGGAATGCATGTGTCAGAACTGGACCTCCTAAGTAGCTAAGCTGGAGCACTGGACAGCATGCCCAGATGCACATGGAGGATATGGCAGTCCATTGGGGCCTGCAGAGGACATCTGGTAGTATGGCAAAAACCAATTGCTCAACTACATCAGTCAAGTGTTGACAGCAAATATCTGGACGAATGCAGACTCTGGGGTGGACTGTATTTGCAGATGGACCTTGGAAGGATTTCCTCATCTTTGGACTGGTGAGCTAGACAGCATTTTAGAACTACCAAACTACTTATGTGGAGCCCTTGAAGCACGCTCCACATCAGGACCATGGAATGGCATCAGGCAGCTGTTCCCATCCCCAGGTAATAGGGTGGTAGTGAGGCTGGGAGTAGCTTCTCCCCTAATTTTTCCCCTTCCCCCACATCCAGGAGGAAGAAGGGGCAAGATTTGGAAAAAATAGTCTCACTCTGATCAACTATGTAAACATAATAAAAAAATAAAATTTTTAAAAAATCTGCTGTTCCAATTAAAAAATATATATCTTTCCAAAAATTGAATGAGTTCAATTATCAATTCATGTTGAAGGCCATACATTCACACAAACTGTCTCTTAAATTTAAAAAGAAAGGGTGAGTTAGTCTGGATGCTGGTTCCAGTCCCATTTACTACACTCTAATCCAGATCTGTAGTAATGAGCCTGAAGAAGCTTCTGGCTCAGACATGGCTGTTGTGGCCATTTAGGGAGTGAACCAGTAGATAGAAAACCTCTCTTCCCTCTCTCTTTGTAACTGCCTTTCAAATAAAATTTTAAGAATAATACATTTAGAAAGAAAGATGACATACATGTACAGTACACATAGCACATATCACCTGGAAATGGCATACATACCTAACTTCAGCTCGATTGCTGTGTTGGTGTTACATTTGTACTCTGCCAGTTTCTTCTCCACTGCGCTCTTGTATTCTACTAAAAATTTTTCCATAGCACCAAATCCTAAAAAAAAAAAAGGTTTTTGAAAGGTTTGGTTGGAAGTGATTTAAATAGTCAAACCTTCTTAAAAGTGGAAAAAGGGTAAGCAAAAAGCATAGGTCAGTTTTTGCATATTCCTCAACAAACATATCCAGTACTATAAAACAGAAAATCACTTTAGAAACAGATGCTTATTAAACAGGCACGTTTTAAATAAGTGAATAAGCCTAAAAATTAATACTGACATACTACTTAAACTTCTGAAGACTTAACACTTACACAAATCAAGATTTTATAGCTGAGTAGCCTTCTCAAAAAACAAATATAATGCTGAAGGACCCCACTACTTCAGATCTAAGAATATCAGATATAAGAAACAAGGAATGTCAAAGTAATTAAGAAAGAACTGCATTTCTAATACTAGAAAAATTCTACCCAAAACTTTCCAGATCAACTAACTATAAAACTAACAACACATGGATTATCTCAAGGAGGATATGAAGAGGGATAAGAAGGAAAGTCTACTTTATTGCACTTTTTTTTAACTTTGGGATGACCAAATGCTTTTACTATAAAGTGGCCACCCATTACTATTTGTTTTCACAAACAGTAGAAAGAAAAAAAATCATTATGAAGAAAAACTTAAATAAAGACGACAGTAACTCTTCACAAAATGATAATTAGCAAAAATCCAGGAAATAAGAGTCATGAGCAGAAAGCAGGGGTACAGGGCACGGCGTGGTAGCCTAAGGGTTAAAGTCCTCCTCTAGCACATACCAGAATCCTGTTGGTTCCTGTCCCCACTGCTCCACTTTCCTTCCAGCTCCCTACTTGCGGCTTGGGAAAGCAGCAGAAGATAGCCCAAAACCTTGGGACCCTGCACCTGCATGGGAAACCCTGAGGAGACTCCAGGTTCCTGGCTTCAGATAGGTTCAGCTCCAGCTCGTTGTAGCCACTTGGGGAATGAATCAGCAGATGGAGTATATTTCTCTCTTTGAGTGTATCTGACTTTCCAATAAAAATAAACAAACCTTAGCAAAAGAAAGAAAGCAGAAGTACAATAACACACCACAAACTTCAAAAAGTGGTTAAACATACATAAAATGAAAATGGAAAGGACTTAAGACAGCAGAGGTTAATTAAGTCAGAACTCCTGGTTTCAAATCCAGACTTCACCATTACTGCTAGCTCTGTAAACACATTGGTTAACATGGATGGCCCAAATCTATGAAACTGAGATTCCTGCATCCACGGAAAGCATTTACGTAGAACCAATTTAACACATGAAAACATGTGTCAGCTTAACTAACACTTTCATAAACAGGTACTGTTATCAACTCCGCTTCATGTTCAGAAACTCATTTGCTAAGAGGTTTGTCTGAAAGCACTCAACTACTAAGTGCTAGAGCTGAGATTCGAATCTAGATGTGGTTCTTAAGATACGTACATCTAACCTGATCCTTCGGTGACACTAGCGTGCGCTAAGATCCCACAGTCCTGCAGAACAATCCTAGTCCCTTAAACATCCCTAGATCTCCCGCAAACCTATAAACCTGTTGCCGGACAACTAAAAGGGCAGGGGGCAGAAAATTCACCAACGACATAGACACTGTCCATCCCTTCGAACGCTGTGTTAACTGCGGGGGGGGGGGGAGATTATACCCACACCGAAACAGCGTTCACACACCTACACAGGGCCACTATACGTCACGACACGCTATAAACTGAAGCGACCCCACAAGAAAACGAAAAGGTGGGAGGAACAGAACGACACTACTTCCAGAAGTTTAAGACGAAGGGAGAGCGCAGGAATCTCGCGTCTCAAAGGAACATCTACATGCGACTCCGGGGAATATCAAAGTGTGAGAGAGCGAGGGGACGATGAAGAAGTCACTCGGGACCCCTCAGACAGCACCGCGCCGGACCGGCGAGGAACGCCCGCCAAGCAGAGAGCAACGGGGAGAGACGAAGCCCCGACAGCCGCCCGGGCGCCGCTCCGGTCCTCGGCCGCCGAAGCCCGGGCCGCGGGGGGCGGGGGCGCGGCCCGACAGCAAGCCAGCCGGAGAACTCGGCCTTTCGGAACACAGGGGAGAGCCCGAAAGTTCCAGTCGGCCACTGTCATCGCCGTCCGGCCGTTCTCTCCCGAGGCGGGCCACCTCCTCCCCTTGGTAAACTTTTTCCCGGGAACTTACCCGCCATTTCCGAGCAGCGAGCACCCGCGGCCGAGGAAGGACGAATCAACCCGCGCGCTCCCGGGCCGGAAGTGACCTCACCGCCGCACGCCTTGGTCCCGCCCACCCCAGCGTAACGCTAGCCAGTGAAGGGAAGAAGTTTCGAGTCGCGCAGTGGCGGAAGGGCCCCGAGGGGCGGGGCTCGCGCGGCGAAGGCGGCGCGGACTGTTGCCTTGACACCGCCAGTGCCCCTTTGCTGGGCTGCAGGCCTGAGGAGATAAGTGAGGCTGCGGCTGGATCTGCCTCTGTGGAGAGGAGGGTGGCTGCCGCTAGAACCTTCTAGGGGGAGGACGGGGGCTGCGGCTGGAACCTTTTCTCTGGAGGAGTACGCTGGCCGAAGGAGCGTCTCTCTGGAGTTGATTTGTAGCGCAGACACCTCCGGACTGCTTTCCCTCCTCCCCTCGCCCCCAAGAGATGTTCTGGGGAGTTGGTTGAACACTCTCGCTTATAGTCACGACCCTCCAGTTTACCTATGAGAAATGTAGGGGTTGAGTTTTCAGCAGCGAAGGAGAGGAACTTTTTCTACTTTTGCTGCAGATATTTATTTTTCAGTACCGCTTTTCTCGGATGTTTTTAACGCTATACAGGGCAATGTGTAGGCACTCCGCTCTCACTCTTAATGTAGCAGGCAACTATCCAGTAATGAAATCATTACCTAATAATTCCCCGACTTCATCTTTGGAGTTTCCAGTTCACAGTGGCTTGAACTACCGCACAGTTACCACCTGATTCTGCTGTTTGGCCCGAGTAGTAGTTAGCACTTGTTCACGCAGTTTCTCGCGGACCATACACCACGTTTTATAGGCACTTTACAGACATTCCCACGATTTTGTCTATACCAGAATCCCTTCTCAGAACAAGTGTTTGTCAAGAGGTCTTAGGATGATGCGTGCAAAAGCTAAAATGAACTTTGAGGATGATAGTCTGCAACTAATATGCCCTGTCGTATCTGAGAGAAGGAACCTAAACCCAGAGCAGATCAGTCGCTGAGTTTGCCTTCACGTACAGCCGGTGAAAGAGCCTGCCTCTCCCAGACTATCCAGTGCCTAGGATGACCTTCCTGAAGATCAAGACCAAACGAGGTACTGAAAATACCCAGATACTTTTTCTTTTAGATTTAGTGATACACAAGAAATTAGTCATAATGCTAAGGCATAAAACTAAAATCAACGGGTATCCATAGGACTGTGAAAGTGAAGAGAAAAACAATCATTTTTTTCAAAGTCACCCTCCAATAGCACCTTATCAGTAGATCGATTAGTAACTGACCAGCTGTTACGATCCTTATAAAGAATCACGCGGAATTTGTCTTACCTGTTGCAAATAAAAAGATGACTAGTCCTGAAAGATTTTGTTTACTTAGAGAAAAGAAATACGAAACCCACTCATCTTGCAGAACTGAAATTATAGTTTTAGACTATCCTTGTTGTAGAACTTTCAATATAATTTTTATTTTTTAAAAGATTCATTTTATTTTTATTGCAAAGATACAGAGAGGAGAAGAGACAAAGATCTGTCCGCTGACTCACTCCCCAAGCAGCTGCCATGGCTAGAGCTGCACCTATCTGAAGCCAGGTACCTGGAGCCTCTTTCAGGTCTCCCACGTGGATGCAGGGTCCCAAGGCTTTTGACTGTCTTCGCCTGCTTTCCCACAATTAGGGAATTGGATGGGAAGCAGGACCACTGGGATTAGAACCAGCAACGTCCATATGGGATCCCGGCATGTGCAAGGCAATGACTTTAGCCACTAGGCCACTGTGCTGGCCACCAAATATAATTTCTAAATGTCACAGAGCACATTATTATCAGGTACAATTTCCCTTAAATATAGTATAATGACTTTTAGAAAAATAATAGTAAAATTACCAAAAAGAAAAAAGCATTCTTATTTTGTTGTAGGTTTTTTTCCCCCTCTTAATTTATACTTGTGTTTTACCTTGTTCCTCAGAGGATTTGAGGAAGTGGCTATTACAACCATATAATAATATTTCTATAAAAGGAGGAATACATTCTCCATACACATGCAAGAGGCCAGATAGTTTTGTGAAAAATTCAGTGCCCTGCTGCTCTCAGTTTTACTTCATAGTTGTTTGGTTTTATTTCGTCTACTTAGTAGAGATAATAATGTATTTCCTGTCATAGCACTGAGTTGTTGTGAAGGCCAAATAGAATAATATTTATGAATTAACTTTGTAAGCTGTAACATTCTTTGTAAGTATGAGATGGTATTTAATATTTATTATGATAAGCTTGGGAAAGGGATTCTAGGGAAAAACTCATGTTATTAAGAAACAATTAGTAACCATATGGATGGTGCGGGCTTACGTGCATATGAACAGTATATTTTATCATTCTTTCTTGAACCCTCCAGGAGATTTTTTCATATGTTGCAAAAAATATATGTATTTTTCTGATTATATATATATTGTCAGAATATAGATGCAGAAAATATAAGATCTAAAAGAAAAATAGGTGTTTATGTCTTAAGAATGTCTTTATTTCAAAATATATACCTCTCCACGAACAAATAATAGGTAACTCATTTGTTTAGCTCATAATGTTAATGAAGTTAGGGTTATGAGTTCCAATTTCCAAAGCAGTTATCCAGAAACTTCTATTCAGCTAGAATATGAAACATAGAGACGGGTTTGAAATCTATAGCAACCTACACAGGAGACCTACATTGAGTTCCAGGCTCCTGACTTTGACCAACCTCTATCATTGTAGGGATTGGGGGAGTGAACAGGCAGCTGGAAGGTCTGTCCCTTCAGCTCGTGTTCTCTCTGCTTTTGAAATAAATAAAAATAGATCTACAGTTATGTTAAGTATATTCACAGTGTTGTAAAATCTGCTATTTTAATGGATTGGCTTTCAGCTAACTTTTTGTAACCTGTTTATAAAAGAAAATAAAATTCAGTTTTATGGTAGAATCAGTATTTTGAGGGACTATATAAAAGTGTAAATGAACTAAACCAATCAGTCATTGTCCATACAGAGAAAAGTCAAAGAAGTCTTTGTGAAAATTTTCTGGGGGTAAGTTTAATGTCATCAATCTCATCCTCACAGGCCCTTGAGACACCTTTGCCAGTCTTCAATGAGCTGAAAGGAAAGAAGGGTCAAGCCACCTGGCATCATATGACACAGAGAACCTGCTCCCTCCAGTAAGAAGGGTAAATCTGTACAGTAGGAGGCATTTAAAGAATGAAGGTTTGCTTTTTCATCTATTTACAAAATTAAACCTTGTGATTTATGAGGAAGGTGATGTTACTATGGATATGACTTTATTTTTTTAGGGTTTCCTTTTTTATTTACATACATATATATTTTAAAGATTTATTTTATTTTTATTGGAAAGGCAGATATACAGAGAGGAGAGACAGAGAGGAAGATCTTCCATCCAATGATTCACTCCCCAAGTGAGCACAACGGCCGATGCTATGCCGATCCGAAGCCAGGAACCTCTTCAGGGTCTCCACGTGGGTGCAGGGTCCCAAAGCCTTGGGCCATCCTCAACTGCTTTCCCGGGCCACAAGCAGGGAGCTGGAAGGGAAGCAGGGCTGCCGGGGTAGAACTGGCACCCATATGGGATCCCGGGCATGCAAGGCGAGGACCTTAACCACTTGCGCCACCGTGCCGGGCCCTACATATATTTTTTATTGCATTTCATTTTATAACAACATTTCATAGGCTTTGATGTTCTCCCTTTCCCTCCCCCCGTTGGTGGATTGCTTCACCTTATTGCAGTATTACAGTTCAAATCTAGTCTTGTTTCTTTCAATGCAAGCATGTGCCTTGCATAGAGTCCAGTATCTTATTGCCCAGCTGAATTCAACAGTTTCTTGGGGAGACCAACTCTGGTCTGGAGACATAGCTGGCAGGTTATCATTCTGACCAATTAAATGTCATAACATAACATCAACAACAGTTTCCAACATTATTGGGTTAATTAACATTGTATTGAGTGACTGATATGTTAGACAGTGCGAGTTCTTAACCACATCCTGAGACTACTTCATTAATGTTTCAATTATAGTTTGTATACAACTGGCTTCTATCTACCTTAAATTGGCTATAGGATGCCATTCAGTTATCTCATTTTTATTTTCATTTTATTATTTAGCAGTTTATTGTGTTGAAGCATAATTTTTACTGAACTTGGCAGATTTTAGGATAGTCTAAACTGGCTTATACCTTTAGCAAGGCATGTGACACCCATTGAGGCATAGAACACTGTTGGGAGGGGTGTGCAGAGAAATCCTCCATGCCCTAGTTAGGAGTAGTTTATTTTCATGTCATACCTAGTAAGGTATATGTGAGTCCCTACTGATCGTTTCTTGTCTAGTTCTAAGCTTTCCTTGTTGTTCTCTATTTTAATTTTTTCTTGTTGTTTGTTTGTTTGTTTTGTTTTGTTTTGTTTTGGGGCGGGCACCAGGGTGACCCTGATGGTCACTGCAAGAGAGGCTGGGGATCCAGTACTGGAACTGAGCAAGGACCAGAGAAAGCTCCTCTCCCTGGTTTCAGAGGGAGTTTATTGTTCTTCTGTTTCTGTAGACCACTCAGGGTTCCTGGCTGTTGTTCCAGTGACATTGGGCTCTGCAAGGAGGGATTTGGACTTATTGTATCCCATGTGGGAGATTCAAGTGGGAGTGGATGACCTCAGAGTACTTAGCCTCCGAAGGCACTCCAATTCCCCGTGGTCTCCTTGGCATTTGGAATGTAGTCCTTGGAGCTCATACTGATAGTCCTTGGCGAAGATCCGGGAGTCTCCAGGGTTGGAACACAAGTCTCCTCTTGTCCACCTGCTTCACTCTGGAATCCCCCTGCTCTGTGCATATGACCTCTTGTTAAGAAGTTTTTAGGATTGCTCTTGATATCTCCTATGTCTTTGTGGTTTTACTATTTTCTAATGCTGATTTGAGTCTGTTGGGATATGACTTTATTTTAAAATATAGTTTGAGAGGACACAGAGTTGTCCTTCAGCAGATTTTCTGTGGCGTTTTTTTATTTGAAAGGCAGAGTTACAGAGAAAGGATGAGAGAAAGAAAAAGTGAAATTGAATATTTCATTCACCAATTCACTCCCCAGGTGACCGCAACAGCTGGGCCTGCCTGGGTCAGGCCTAAGCTGGGAGCCGAGAACTTCCCATGTGGGTGCAGGGACCCAAGCACTTTAGCTGTCTTCTTCAGCTTTTTCAGGTTTGTTAACAGGGAGCTGAATTGGGAAGTGAAGCAATCAGAATTGGAACAAGCATCCTTATGGGATCCTACATCTCAGATGGCAGCTTAACTTGCTACACCACAATACCAATCTAAAAAACATCATAAAATATATAAAGAAAGATAGTTTAAGAGAAACAAGATACTTTGAATAATAAATTCAGGAATTCTAGGGTGAATTTATTATTTTTAAAAATATTTATTTCTTTTTACTGGAAAGTCATATCTAAAGGGAGAAGAAGAGATAGAAAGATCTTCCCATCCGCTGATTTACTTCCCAGGTGGTTGCAATGGCTGGAGCTGAACCCATTGAAGCCAGGAGCCAGCAGCAGCTTTGGACTATCTCCTACTGCTTTCCCAGGTCACAGGCAGGGAGTTGGATGGGAAGTGGAGCAGCAGGGACACAAATCGACACCAATATGGGATGCCAGTGTGTGCAAAGCGAATATTTACTCACCGAGCCATCATACCGGGCTCAGTGAACTTGTTTTATATTTTTTTAAGTTTCTTTATTATTATTTATTATTATTATTATCATCTTATGATACAGTTCCATAGGCTCCTGGGATTTCCCTTATCCCCTCACTAATCCCTCCCCCCACCTAGTTCCTCTATATCATTACTAAAGTATAGTTCTTTATACACTGTCATATGTCCATCATTGTGGGCATGAACAATGGCAGAGAGTCCAGCATCCTATTATCAAGATATAGTAAACAGTTTCATTATAAGTCCATCTTTGTCTGGAAGTAGAGATGCATACTACATTGTATCCTCACATCTAGATATGTTAGTCTCCATTTCACAGTTACTGTACATCCCCTTAAATGAAAAGTCACAACACAAAATCAACAATAGGAAGAAAAATAGAAATTTACAATGCCATAAAGTTAAATAACATGTTACTAGATATGATAGTCTCCATTAAATAACTACTATACATCCCCTTAAATGAAAAGCCACAAAACAAAAACAACAGGAAGAAAAAAGAAATTAACAACACCACGAAGTTAAATAACATGCTACTAAATGATTAATGTGTCTCTGAAGAAATGAAAAAGAAAATCAAGAACGTTCTTGCAGAAAATGATGCTACTCTATGCTCTATGAGTCATTGAATAATTTAATCAGAAGAAACTTTTGAAGAGATAAAACAAGATATCATTAAAATCCATGAGATATAGCTTCCGCTGATTTTTGTTGGTGAAATGTGTCTCTTCTAGACAACCAATAGATGTGTTTTGTTTTATTTTTTTAATCTAGCCTACTAATCTATGACATTTGATTGAGTTTAAGCTAGTTACTTTCAGAGTTAATATGTATGTTTGGTCCTGTCATTAGGTAATCTAGTCATCAAACATTTTTATTTGGGACACACATACATAAACACTTTAGCTCATATCTCCTTGTAAATATATGCAGATGTTTATACTACTGCTAATTCATCTAGTAAGTATTACTATTGTTAAATTATTGTGTTTTAAAAAATATTTATTTATTTTTATTTTCAAGTCAGACATACAGAGAGGAGGAGAGAGAGAGAAATATCTTCTGTCCGATGATTCACTCCCCAAGAGACCGCAACAGCCGGAGCTGAGCTAATCCAAAACCAGGATTAGGTCCCCTATGTGGGTGCAGGGTCCCAAGGCTTTGGGCTGTCCTTGACTGCTTGATTGACTGCTTTCCCAGGCCACAGGCAAGGAGCTGGAAGAGAAGCAGGGCTGCTGGGATTAGAACTGATACTCATATGGGATCCTGGCATGTGCAAGGTGAGGACTCTAGCCTCTATGCTACTGCTCCAGGCCCTAAATTATTATGTTTTTAAACAAAAAGGTGATGGACAGATGAACACATATTTTTCATATTTTCTACCTCAGTAGATCCCTAGGTACCTCTAAAATTCCCTGAGTTTCATACTTTTGCTTGAGGTAACTGAATTAATAGAGCTGATAACTGGCCAAGTCATCTCAAACCAGTCCTGTATTTTTCTTATTTATTGTTTTTCTTGTTGAATAAAGGGTTAATTTCCTTTTTTGAAATGCTCAGAAAAGTCACTATGCTTGGCACATATTTGATGCCTATTATTAAATGTTTGTTTAATAACTTTTCTGGGAGACTTAGAATTTCCCACTGCTATTCAAGTAATCCTTGGCTCTTAATATTGGAAACTTAAATTTTTTTTCATTAAAACATTCTTGAATAAGTGGAGTGAGGCTAAAAACCACCTCATCTATGTTAAGCTCATTACTGTCAACATGTGTATAACAGGCCTTTCCCTCTTACACAATTCATTTGTGAATGTCAGTAGGGAATAGCTTTGACCTAAAGTGTGTGTAAGCAATACGATTTTCAGGAGTCCTTTTTTTGCCAGCTGATTTAATATATAAGATTTTTCTGGGGGGCCCAGCAGCATGGCTTAGCAGCTCAAGTCCTCACCTTTAACGCACCAAAATCCCATGTGGGTGCCGGTTCTGGTCCTGGCAGCTCCACTTCCCATCCAGCTCTCTGCTTGTGGCCTGGGAAAGCAGTCGAGGACAGACCAAAGCCTTGGGACCCTGCACCCATGTGGGATATCCGGAAGAAGTTCCTGGATCCTGGCTTCGGATCGGCATAGCATCGGCCATTGCGCTCACTTGGGGAGTGGATCATTGGACGGAAGATCTTTCTCTCTGTCTCTCCTCCTCTCTGTATATCTGGCTTTCCAATAAAAATAAAATAAATCTTTAAAAATTTTTTTTTTCCTGGGACATGGGAGTAACCTTGCAGGCAAGCCCAGATTTACCATTGATCTTGGATTTCTCCCAGACATTTTTAACTCAGATTAAGCTTCGCTTTCCGGTGGGACTCTAAGGAAAGCCAGCTTCCCTTTCCTCCCCAAACCCAACCCCCCCAAAAAAAGCTTACCCTTCTCTCCACCTCCTTCTCTATCCTTAAGTCATCCAGCCACCATAAACTACCACTTCCCAAACCCAGAGTTCTCTCTGTAATACAGTTCTGGAAAGGGAAGGTTAACATGGGCAGATACGATATCTTTTTTGCTTTTCTCTCCGAATTTTCCCCTAAGAAGCAGAAATAAGCTCATGATGTTTCTGGCAGTAGCCCCGAGCTTTAACGAGGACATGTTTGTTCTTCCCTCATTTCTCTTTAGTTGGTTTCATCGAGGCCAGTTGTATCCAGGGGCTACTGTGTTCACACTCTGATCAGGCCTGCTGGTCACAGCAGAACTGCCTCCCTTTCTGATCTGTTCACTGGGCACAATTGTGAATCAACACCTTCTCTGCTCTTAACATTTATTTATTCCTTATTGACAACTCCTACAAACCTATGTGCAACCTTCATTGCTAAGTACTCACTTAACATGAAAAGAGTTTGCACTAAAATTTAGTCAGAATTTCTTTCTCCAGATGAACTGCTGTATTGATTACATCACTACATCTTGTTCCTGTTTTCTCTCAGGTTTCTTCCTCTCCCCTCCTTCCAACTCAAAGGGACAGTCCCTGTGAAAATGGAGCTATTTACTGATATACTTTGATGCTTTTTAGATTCTCATTTATTGACTGTTATCTAAAAATTTAAATGTAATTTAAAATAATCTCATTTAAGAATTAGTATTTGGCAAAATGAAAACTTCCATTTTGTAAAAAAGTGATAGTGTAAACTCGAAACCTTTTCAGACCTTTTCAAAAATTGACAACTAGGCTCAAGCACTTGGCACAGTGGTTGTGACATGGCACGAGAAGCCCACATTCCCTCTCCAAGTGCTTAGTTCAAGTTCTCATGACGTCCAGTGCAACTTCCTGCTGAGGTGTACTCCCTAGGAGGCAGGGGATGATTGCTCAAATACTTGGGTCACTGCCAAGCCACAGAGGAGACTGGACTGAGTTCCTACCTCCTGGCTTCAGCCTGGCCAAGGCCCAGCAGTTGCAGACATTTGGGTAATGAGTTGGCAGATGGAAGATCTCTGTTTCTCAGTCCCTCTTTCAAATAAATTTGAAAATAAATAAATAAATAATGTTTTTTTTAAAATAACTAATTTCTTAGAACAACTAACAAGTAAGAGTTGGCACTTGCCCTACAAAATACCTGTTGGGAAGCCCATATCCCGTATCAGTGAGCCTGTGTTCAAGCCTTGGCTTCATTTCTGATTCCACTTTTCTGCTAATGCTCACTGGGAGAGGTAAAGAATAATAGCTCAAATGGTTGGGTGCCTATCACCTGCCTGGGAAAAATAGATTGAGTTCTTGGTTCCTGGCCTTACCCTGGCCCAGCACTAGCTGTTGTGTGCATAAGGGGAGTGACCATCAGATGGGAGCTGTGTGTGTGTGTGTGTGTTTCTCACATTAAAAAAAAATTTAAATTAGTACACAACTACTGCACAACACTAACATTTTGTTTATGTAAACTTTTATTATCCCAGAGTCACAAAACTAGGAAGAAATTTTCTTAAAATTTGTGGCTACACTTCTGCATTGTCCTTGTGGTATGTGGACTTCCTACTGAGCTAAATTGTATGTTTCTTTCATTTGGTAAAGACTTCTATTTTTTCCCTTGTATGTGGACTTTAAAGTTCTTTTGCTCTCTTATTGTGAAGTTCACATTGTTCTTTTGAGTAAAATGAACAGAAGGACTGCAGCAGGGAGATGACAGTGTGCAGTTCGTTTAAATATTATCAATATGATTTAACTGTATTAACTTTTGTTTTCCATTTAAGTAAGTAAATTAGATTACATGTTTATATACCAAATGGCAATTTTATTTACTAGTACAAGATTTAATTGTATAGGAGCCTCTATTGAACCACAAATGAAAATTGCCTTGTTTTGTATTTTACCTTAGCACACTTTGATTTATTAAAGGTGGACAAATACTTAACTAACTCATTACGTGGCAGATAGGAGCAATAGGTATGATTTGAAAGGGCTATCCTCTGATGATATCTTATTTTCATGTTGTCTTATTCATATATTCAGAAGTACTTCAAAACATGGAAAATTGAAATAAAAAGATGATGTGCCATTTTCCATGCATATTTTAAACTGTTTATATTTTCTTTTAGCGTCTTATGGGGCTGAGACTTTTGAAAATGTAGCCATGAACTTTTTATATACTTCGAACCAGAGGTTAAGAAAGTGTTAGGACATTTCTAGGTATGAAATATATATACCGTAAGTAGTCCCAGAAAATTCTTACTTTGCTCCAGTGCTCTAAAATACTCCAATGTAGGAGGAAAACTTCATAAATCAGAGTGGTCTAACAAATATTGCCAATAACACTATAGAAATTGGAGTTAGAGATAGAATAGGTTAAGGTAGATGATTTCACATCAGGTGGGCAAAAAGAATCTTCACTGGAGGGCTCAAAGACATGTTCTCTGAAATATCGCCAATATTAACAATTATATGTATAGGCTCCCTGCAAACTGGAATGATTGCAGATAATGGGAAAAGTCAAGCATAGTACTCAGTTTTTAATGGAAAAGGGAGGAACAGAGGAATCACACTCTGTTTAGCCTGATTCTTTGAAATACTATGGTATTAATCCTTGAAAAGCAACCCCCCCTTTAAAAAAACACTACAATTTATAGGTCTATAGAGGGTAGCCATGTATGCATCGGATAACCAAGTAACCATCATTCAAATTTGGCTTGTGAAAAACAATTATGCTATAAATTTACATTGCATCTTGAACAAACAGATAGCAAAAAGAAGTAGGTCTGGTGAGATATATGATCATTTCTGGCGTCTGCAAAATGGTGATTTTGAAAACCTCAGCTCTATTCCAGACTTTTCTAACGTATTTGAATCACTCATCCAGTTGTGCTTACCACATGCATACATTTTGAAGTTCTGATTCATCCACTTATCATTATATCATTAACTATGTACAGCTCTTATAGTTATGTATACAGGTTACTAAGCATAAGATATTTGTTTTCGGGCCCGGCGCGGTGGCGCAGTGGTTAAGGTCCTCGCCTTACACGCCCGGGATCCCATATGGGCACCGGTTCTAATCCCAGCAGCTCCACTTCCCATCCAGCTCCCTGCCTGTGGCCTGGGAAGGCAGTTAAGGATGGCCCAAAGCCTTGGGACCCTGCACCCAAATGGGAGACCCGGAAGAGGCTCCTGGCTTCAGATCGGCATAGCATCGGCCGTTGTGCTCACTTGGGGAGTGAATCATCGGATGGAAGATCTTCCTCTCTGTCTCTCCTCTCTGTATATCCGCCTTTCCAATAAGAAAATAATAAAAATAAATCTTAAAAAAAAAATGTTTGTTTTCTCTGCTAACTGTTCCTTCTATGTTATGTTGAGTGACCTCTCCCTCCAGGCATATTATATAGTTTCCTGGTATTTTAAGTTACTTAAATTCTAGCCTGGCCTGGTTTAAGAATAGGGAGTTTCAAAACTCTCCACTGCTGGTCAGACTCTATAGTCCTAGACCTAAAATGGAAGATGGAGTACAGTGTATTATGGTTAGGTTAAAAAACAGTTTCTGATTCTAGAATGTTTCTTCCTTTTTCTTTTTCAAGGGGGTAGGTCCTCAAGGAAGAATAGAGAAGAAGTGAGTCTTGTTATTTACTGTTTGGCCATTCTCTTCTTCAGTTGGTATTGGCTATAAGTTCTTATAACCATTCACATGACATGCATTCTTAGTTACTGCAGTGAGCCTAAGGGATTTTCTGCATTGTGCATATTCTCTGATGAGAAAATTCTGGCTCCTTTCTGCTATGGTCTCTTTGGTCAGTAATCTCTCTTGTGTGGAGCATTCTAAGGGCAATTCAAGTCCAAGTATTCTCCTGGCATCACCTGCCCTGTGGGAAATTCTTGTGTTATCTTTGTGTAACAATCAGTGTTACCAATGTAACAGCCACATATACTTCTATCAGTTATATTATCACAGGATGATAAAATTTTAAATATCCAATGTAGTTCTCTTCTTAAAAAGTGTTAATTGGAGTTGAGATTAAGGATAATATAAAGTGCTGCTGCTGTTGAACCCCACTTCTCTAGATGGTCATGAGACCTAAATTCATAATCATACCTTCTATTTTCCAGTTCTTGTTCTGTATCCCCATAACCACATTGACTAGGCCTCAAAATGCTAATGACCAAAGTAATCTGAATCTACTTTGCATCCTTGGATTGGCTGTCTTTACTGAGTAACCTCAGTTGGTATTTGGACATACTCATCTATGTCCCATTATAAAGCAACACCTCAGGTTCCCCTTGATGATAGGGATTAACATGGCTGTTGTAATCTTTAGCCAGCTTTAATTTTGTAGCTTGAGGAAGTAAAAATGACCAAGGGCAGTTATAGTTTCTATTTCATGTGAGCTATGTGTTATTTTTTTAAGATTTATTTATTTTTATTAGAAAGGCATATCTACAGAGAGGAGAGAGAGAGAAAGATCTTCTATCCACTGATTTACTTCCTCAAGTGGTCACAATGGAAAGAGCTGAGCTGATCCGAAGCCAATAGTCTGGAGATTGTTCTGGGTCCTCCCACACAGGTACAGGGTCCCAAGGTTTTGGGCCGTTCTCTACTGCTTTTCCAGACTACAAGCAGGAAGCTGGATGGGAAGTAGAATATCCAGGACATGAACCCAGGTAGGTTCCTAGTGCTTGCAAGGTGAGGATTTAGCCACTGAGCCATCACACCATGGTAGTTTCTTGATGAAAGCAGTCCTCCCATGAATGTTATTAGCCTCAAAGTCCAAGGCTATGGGAAAAGTAAAAACTTGTTCAGTGGTTTATTTGGTGTGAAAGTTGGGAGACCATTTCCTGCTTCTATTCTTGGGTCGTGCAGCCAGGCAGCCTATGACAAATCCTCTTTTTAATCTCCAGTGTTCTGATGTTTTAAAATGTACCTTGGTATGGAACACTTGTTCTATGTACATAAAAGTTATTTTGAAAATGTAGTTTTTGCAGATTTCCATGTGCTGGTTCACTTCCTTAGACTGGGTCTGGCCAGTCTGAAGCCAAGAGCTATGAAATCTGGGTCTCTCAAGTGGGTGACAGGGATCCAAGCAGTTGAGCCATTCTCAAGGTGCATCTCAACAGGAGGCTGGAGAAGAACCCAGAGCCAGGACTGGAACCCAGGCCCTCTAGGTGGGATGTGGACATCCCAGGTGGCATCTTAAATCTTTGGCCTAGCACTTCTCCCTGAAACCTCATATTTTAAATATGAAAATCTGCTGATATAATTTCTTCCCTATCATTTAAAATTTGATTTCTTTGGAACTGTCATAGAAGTTAATGGGATTCCTATATTAGTTCTCTGTGTTTAAATATTTTTCTTCATGTATTATACTACATACTGAGGTATTTTTTTCACAACATTTTTGTTACAGTCCTTTTCTCAACACTTTAATGATCATTTACCAGCTGTGTAATGTCAAAAACTTTTTTAATCTCTAAGTCTCAGTTTTCTCATGTTTTGAATGGAGATAATACCAGATAGTAATCCTGTTTCAAGATTACTTTGAGGATTACTCCATTGAAAATCCTTAAAATATTATCTGACATATAGTAAGTACCTTGTAGGTATTAGCTAAACTTGGCTATTTAACATTATTTTATGACTTTTTTTTTGCTTCATTGGCCTTTAGGCCACTTAAAAGATGATTTCTGGGACTGGCATCGTGGCATATCAGGTAGAGCTGCTGCCTGTGGACCTATATTCTATATGGGCACACTGTGAGAGACGTCTGCTTTACTTCCAGTCCAGTTCCCCTCTGATGTACCTGGGAAAGAAGCACAAGATGGCTCAAGTGCTTGGGCTCCTGTACCATTTGGGAGATTCTAAAGAAATTGCAGACTCTGGCTTTTGCGCAGCCCATCCCTAGTCATAAGGGAATGGAAGACTGCTCATTCTCTTATCATCTCTTCCTTTCTCTGTGTATCTCTGACTTTAAATAATTTTTTTCAATGCTTTGTATCAGTATATTAATCAGTATTAAATAATTTTTTTAAAGATTTATTTTTTATTGCCAACTCAGATATACAGAGAGGAGGAGAGACAGAAAGATCTTCCATTCGCTGACTCACCCCTCAAGTGGCCACAACAGCTGGAGCTGAGCTAATCCAAAGCCAGGAGCCAGAAACTTCCTCCAGGTCTCCCATGCAGGTGCAGGAACCTTAGGCTTTGGGCCACCCCTGACTGCTTTTCCAGCCCGCAAGTAGGGAGCTGGATGGGAAGTGGGGCTGCTGGGATTAGAACTGGCACCCATATGGGATCCCGACGTGTTCACTGTGAGGACTTTAGCTGCTATGCTATCACGCCGGGCCCAATAAATATAAAATTTTTAAGATGATTTCTAGCTCAAGAACATCTAAATCCTGGCTTTCAGAATCGTGTCTCTCAATCTCACTGTGTACTTCAGACTCGCCAATTTAAAAGTTCCTTCTCTAGGTTTGCCTGTCTCTGTGTCAGAGCTTATATGTCTGTATTTTACTGTTACTTTAAGATTTTAAAAGAAACTTTTGTTTTTAAAAAATGGGAGTAACAGGTAATTTGTGAGGCTGTTCTGTTTTAGAAACATTTTTATTGAACAATGCTATGTGTCTAGATTTGTACTAATTCCTGGAGATTCAGAAGTAATTTTTGTCATTTTTTTCCCAGTTCTTATGTTGAGAATCTGCCATGGCCTGGAATGTATGAGTTCACATTTTTATTATAGTGCTTTAAAATATGAGTCATGTGAGGAAGTGAACCAGTGGAAGGAAGAGCTTACTCTCAGTCTCTGCTGTTTATAACTTTGCCATTCCAATGGGGGAGAAAAAAATCATGGGTCATGACCCGTGGTATCAGTTTAATATGTTGGAACCAGCATTAGAAAATTAAAAAGTAAAATAATACAAAATATTAAATACCAGAATATGTTGTGCAAAGTAACATTCAGTATTACTCCATGAAATGTTAATTTCCTTTTATTGATTTGAAAGGCAAAGTTGTAGAGTGAAGGAGAGAGAGAAAGAGACAGACTCTTGTGTGTCCTGGTTTGCTCCCAAATGGTCACAATGACCAGAGCTGAGCTGATCCAAAACCAGCAGGCAGCTTCTTCTGAGTCTCCCACATGGGTTCAGGTCCCAAGGTCTTTGGCCATTATCTGTTGATTTCCCAGGCCATAAGGAGGGAGATTAATGGGAAGTGGACTAGCCTGGAATGAACTTATGCCCATATGGGATGCCAGTTCCAAAGGTAGAAGCTTAGCCTACTATGCCATGTCACTGGCCCCTAAACTTTTCATTTCTATGTGTACTGCATAGTAAAAACAAAGTTCTACTGTATTGTTCTGTGTCAGTAAAGTTTGAACACCCCAAATAGAAAAGACAGTAAACAAAAAGGTAATTCTAATACAGTGTGACGTAGGCCATGCATAGAGTACACTGAGTGCTCAGAGGGGCTTTCCTACATGGGAAAAGGTTTCCAGGGATTGTTTTCTGGAGAAGGAACTGCTTAGTTGATTCTGAAAGGACAGAGAGTGCAGTAGATGTGGAGTAAAATATTCCTAGCTAAGGGAATAGCACATAAATTCAAAATTCTTTTGACTGAAGGAACAAGTACCAGAGTAGGAAGATGCATGGTATAAGTAATAGAAAGCAATAGGACACTCCTGTTCTTCACCATGTGCAGGAGTGTCCAGAGAAGAATGGAGAAATGACAGAATTCAGTTTCTGCTTTGAATCAAACATTTGACAACAGCATGAAAACTCGATTTGAGGGCAGTGACCGGAGGCTAGAGGAACTAAAGGCTCAGAGAGCAATTAAGCTGCATAACGAAGAGATTGCAAAAGTATTGAAGGGAATGGAAAATACATTCATGGATGATTGCTTGGGAGTGGAGTACATGTAAGAGTCCACCACCCAAATTTCTGACCCAGACAGCAAGAACAGTGGTAATAACCTTCACTTAGGAAGTACAGGAGGACTCATGGCTAGTGATAGAGTTACCAGCTGGGAAGGATGAAGAAGCATTTAAGTGGTGGCAGTTGAGCTAATGTCAGAAATCCAGACAACCGTAAGGACAGGAATAAATACAGGAGGAAAAACACAGTAATAAGATATACTGTGATATTACTGGATATTACACAGAAGTGCTGAATTCAAGAAGTGGTGAATTGTTTCCTTGAAAGCTAGATTCCAAACTACTTGAACCATTTTTTTTTGGCCTAAACTCTTATTGTATAAATTTGACACACAATTAAGCATGTTAATGTATACATTGTTACGTAGTAGATTTAGATGATTATTTCACTTCATATTCCCTTGTTAGAGGTATCAGTAAGAAGCTATAATGATATCATATTGCAGAGATTGATTATAATTTCATTGTCTTGTGCCCAGCATGATAGTGTAGCAGTTAAGGTCCTTGCCTTGCACGCCAAGGATCCCATATGGGCGCCGGTTCTAATCTTTGTGGCCCCACTTCCCATCCAGCTCCCTGCTTGTGGCCTGGGAAAGCAGTGGAAGACAGCCCAATGCTTTGGGACCCTGCATCTATGTGGGAGACCCGGAAGAAGCTCCTGGCTCCTGGCTTTAGATTGGCTCAGCTCCAGCCATTGCAGTTGCTTGGGACTGAATCATTGGACGGGACATCTTCCTCTCTGTCTCTCCTCCTCTCTGTATATCTGACTTTGTAATAAAAATAAATAAATCTTTAAAAAAAAAGAACTTCATTGTCTTAAACAATTCTAGAAAGTGAAGCATCCCACATTGCACATAGTCTTTCTAGTAGGTGTCTGCAAAGAGGGATTTGTCTCAGACTCTGGGTAGTTGCTTCTCTGTGATCTGTTCACATTTGTCACCACTGTTATGCTTTGGATCGCATTCACTTAGCTGTTGCTGTCAGGTGGAACCCTGAAGCTGCTGTCTTTGGTGCAGTGAGGATGCTGTTACTGCCATGTGGATCTCAGCCAGGGTGTTATCACCGAGGAAAGCTACACTTCCATTACTGCAGCTTAATTTTCTTCCAAGTCATCAACACAAAACTAGGTCACAGATAAAGTTATATTGAATGGTCACAGGTGATTAGAGAAATTGTAACTGCTGATTACCTATTATGTCCTCCATCTTCACTGGGAGAATTAGCTGATCAAGCCCATCCACTCAGGGTAACAGAAGAGTGAGCCAACACTGACCATATCTGGGACTGTTTTTATATCATGGGGAATTAAAATACGTGTGGCTTAACTCTTAGTGCCTTTTGGCTTCGTGTTCAGTTGATTTTTCTTATAATACTGTCATTATCTTCAGAGTGGGTATTCTGTTGTCAGTACAACTGACAGTGATATAAGCTAAGAACATTTTGGTCGAGATCTTTGATTCTTCTTGGTCAAGGTATATTCATATTTTTAGTTGTCTTTCTCTTCTGATTAAAAAAGTATGTTAACCATTCCCCAATTCTATCCACTTTTCCTCTTGAACTTGTCTTTCTCTGCAAGGTCTAACTATCTCTCCCCAAGGATTGATTGTATCCCTTCATTCTCCAGATCTCTTACATTTAACACTCCTGTTTATTCGTCTGATCAGGCATGTTAACAGGTCACTGGATCAGAAGTGGGCCAGCTGGAACTTAAATTGGATGCCTAACATGCTGCACCACAACATCAGCACAGTTTTCCTGATAACTTCATTAACATGTTCAAACATTTAGGAAAGTTGAATCTTTTCATGAACTCTTGTAAATCCACCCCAATAAATATCACATATCTATCTATCCATTGAAATATCATCAATACCTTTATATTACTCTTTTGGTGCTTTTCAAAATAGTAAAACAATGCTAATATTCCTTGCCATAAATATGATACTTCAGAAAGTTCATAGAAAATATGTATTATCTTTCAAATCCATCTTCCATGAACATTTTATAACTTCCTTATTCTTTGTATCATTAGCCCAGGACTCAACATTTGTTCCCAGTATTTTTTTCTTATGAAGAAGTATTTGCACATATTTATATTGAAATGTACGAACCTTAAGTGTACATCATTGACTTGAAAAATGCATGCCCCTATAACCTAAAGCCAAAGCAGGACACAAACTATTTAATATCTTTGCAAGTTCTCTCATGTCTCTTTCCTCTCTTTGGTAATTATATTTTTTTTTCTGACATGGAACAGTTTTGTTTATCCTAGAACTTTTTCCAAGTATAATCATACTGTATATTCTCCTTTGTGCTACCTGATTCCATGTAAGGCTGTTTCCACTTGGCATTGTGCTCTTAAGACCTACCAGTAGTTTATTGCTCTCAAAATTATGAATAATATCCAGGATGTGAATGTTCTGTTTGTTTACACATTCTTGTTGATGGACACCTGGGCCATTTTCCATTTTTGATTAGTATAAGTAAAGTAGCTGTGAAAATTCAGGTATCAATCTTTGTATGAACATTTATTTTTGTTTGTATCAACATTTATTTCTGGCAAATATCAAGAGGCAGGATTGCTGGTTCATAGGGTAGGTGTTTGTTTAGTTTTATGAGAATTCTTTAGACCTTTTTTCTCAAAGAAATGACTCCATTTTACATGCTCACTACAGTCGATAGTCATAAATTTCTAATTCCTTCACATTCTTTCCAGTAACATATATTTTAGTAATTCTAATTGATATGTAATAGTATTTTTTCTTTAAAAATTTTAATTTTTTTTTAATATTGTCTACATAGTTGAGAAGGATGCATGCCCATGTGGATTTCTGTTTAGAGTAGAGAGGTTCAGGTCCAGAGAAAGGTGGGTGGGACAAATGTTTCAATTTTATTTATTTATTTTTCTCCTGTGTCCTTTCTGTCAAACTACATCAGAACCTGGGAATGGGGAATGGTCATTTGATGAAACCAAGTGTGCTATTTGAGTAGTACTAAGAAGTTGTTGGTTTCATTGTTTCAAGGTTGAGAAAATCTTTTCAAGGTCTATTGGTTGACCAAGTGCACTGTAGTGCATCCACAGTTCCAGGAACATGTTGCAAAGCTTGTCGAAGAGAGCTGTTCTGCTTTCCCCTCTCTGATGAGGCACTGAGGCACTCCAATGTCCTCTGCTGGCCTAGATGAGCTGTCATGTCCACCATGTGCATCTGGGCATGCTGTCAGTGCACAAGCATCTGCAACTTAGGAGGCTCAGTCCTGATACATGCACTCTAAGGTTGGACTACACTCCAGTGATTACCCTTGTGGCCAGGATCTGAGTCCAGTGATCCAGCTGGGAAATCTCCCAAGATCTCTTGTCTGGGGTGACTTCAGACTTGACTCTTATGTGCACCAGCCAGTGTAGGGTCAGGATTGGTCTGTCACCTGCACTGGCCAACATGCTTGCTGATGGGTGCTGCCGTTTTACGCAGTTTATTCCATTCACAGCTCTGGTTCTTGCATTCACCAGTGGGAGCTGCAACCCAACAGGGAAGTACCCAGAGTTCCCCTACCAGGCTCCTTCCTAGTCCCGGGTCTTGCATGTGCTGTTAGGGGGTCTTGTATATGCTACCCAGCCTGGCATGGTCCATACAGCTCTCACTGGTGGGTGTTGTAGCCTAGCCTAGCTGAGTTTGGCCCACATCCTGCCCTGGCTCTTGTGAGTTCAAGCAGGTGCTGCAGCCTGGCCTGGCCCACCCCAACCCCAGCTCTTGTGCTTCTCAGTGGGAGCTATAGCTTAGTAGGGAATTTCCCCAAATTTCCCTACCTGGGCTGCTGCTGGCACCAGATCTCACCTATGCCAATGGGAGCAGTAGCCTACATGGCATGGTCTACCCTCACACCCAGCCCTTGTATGTGGCAGTAGGTGCGGCACCCTGGCCCCACCAGACCTTCTCCCAGCCATACCACAGAACTCACCTGACAGCAACCCACTTTTCCTAGCTGGGTATATAATTGTCAGGTGGGTTCCTGTCAGGTGAGTCCTGTGGTCCAGCCTGGCTAAGTCCATCACTGCCCTCAGTTCTGTGCATAAATCAGCAGGTGCTGTAGTCCCACAGAGGCAAGCCAACAATTCCCTGATACAATCTGTCCCCAGATCCAATTCTCTCATGTTCTAGTGGGTGCTGTGGCCCAACCTGAAATGGCGCATCTCCTGCTCTGATACTCACTATGGGGGTACTGCAGCCTAGCTCAGGCAGGCATGCCTTCCAGTAACAGCTTTCACAAGTGTCAGTGGACAGTGGCTTATTCCATTTAGTTCGGTCCAGAACTCACACATGGTTGGGTACCTTGCCTAACCCAAACATGCCTTCCAGTTTCCTCCTTTTCAACCACTCCATGTCAGAACTCTTGTCCACCTGAGTGTAGTGGCCTGGTCCATGGAAGACCCCTAAGTCATTCCTTCCCTGTCAGACATGCCCTCAGTCATTCCCACTTCAACATGCACTCAGACCGTCTTTACCCAGACAATCTGCAGCCGTTGCCACCAACCTGGGGCCGGGGTGGTATGTCCCCGGCCCAGAGTGACTCATCTTCTCCACTGTCTTAGAAAATAAGCAAGCAAGAAGGAAGGAAGGAAGGAAGGAAGGAAAGAAGAAAGGAAGAAAGAAAGTACAACTGGGGAAGAGTATTTTTAAAATTTTGTTTAATTTGCCTTTTCCTTATGACTAATGATGTTTTTCGTGTAGTTATTGATCATTTGTATAGTTTCTTTTGTAGGTGTTTGTTACAGTCTTCTCTCCATTTTTAATAAAGATTTATTTATTTATTTGTATTGGAATGTCAGCTATACAGAGAAGGACAGACAGAGAGGAAGATCTTAGATCCTCTGGTTCACTCCTCAAGTGGCTGCAAATGTCAGGATAAGCCAATTTGAAGCCAAGAGCCAGAAGTTTCTTCCAAGTCTCCTACACTGGTGCAGAGTCCCAAAGCTTTGGACCATACTCTACTACTTTCCCAGGCCTCAAGCAGGAAGCTGAATGGGAAGTAGAGCAGCTGGGACAAGAATTGGTGCCCATGGGCTCGGTGTGGTGGCCTAGCAGGGCAAAAAGTCCTCACCTTACACAGGCTGGGATCCCATATGGATGCTGGTTCTAATCCTGGCAGCCATGCTTCCCATCTAGCTCCCTGCTTGTGGCCTGGGGAAGCAGTAGAGGACAGCCCAAAGCCTTGGGACCCTGCCCCGGTGTGGGAGACCTGGAAGAAGCTGCTGGCTCCTGGCTTTGAATTGGCTCAGCTTTCGCTGTTGCAGTCACAGGGGAGTGAATCATCGGACAAAAGATCTTCCTCTCTGTCTCTTCTCCTCTTTCTATATCTGACTTTGTAATGAAAATATATACATCTTTTTTTTTTAAGATTTATTTATTTGGGGCCGGTGCGGTGGCGCAGTGGTTAAGGTTCTTGCCTTGCACGCTCAGGATCCCATATGGGTGCCGGTTCTATCCTGGCAGCCCCGCTTCCCTTCCAGCTCCCTGCTTGTGGCTCAGGAAAGCAGTCGAGGATGGCTCAAAGCTTTGAGACCCTGCACCCTCGTGGGAGACCCGGAAGAAATTCCTGGATCCTGGCTCCTGATCAGCACAGCACCAGCCATTGTGCTCACTTGGGGACTGAATCATCGGATGGAAGATCTTCCTCTCTGTCTCTCCTCCTCTCTGTATGTCTGACTTTCCAATAAAAAAATAAAAAAAATAACATACAGAGAGGAGGACAGATAGAGAAGAAGATCTTCCATCCAGTGATTCACTCCCCAAGTGAGCGCAACGGCTGACGCTATGCCGATCTGAAGCCAGGAGCCAGGAACCTCTTCCAGGTCTTCTACACGCGGGTGCAGGGTCCCAAAGCATTGGGCCGTCCTCGACTGCTTTCCCAGGCCACAGGCAGGGAGATGGATGGGAAGTGGAGCTGCTGGGACCAGAACTGGCGCCCATATGGGATCCTTGGGCGTTCAAGGTGAGGACTTTAGCTGCTAGACCACGCCACCAGGCCTGAAAATATATAAATCTTAAAAAAAAAGAATTTGTGCCCGCATGGGATCCTGGTACCTGCAAGCTCAAGATTCAGCCATTGAATCATCTCACTGTATGCCTTATATCCTTTTTAAAATTAATCATTTAGCATTGTATTTGGATTTTTTAATATTCTGGATTGTCAATATGTGTTAATAATATTTTCCCAAATTTATGGCTTGCTTATTCATTTTGTTAGTACTATATTTTGATGAACATTAGTGGTTAATGAACTAAAATATGTGAGCAATTAATTTATTATTATATTGCTTTTAGTGTCCTAAGAAACCTCTTTCTACCTCTAAGTCTTAAAGCAACTCATTTATGTATTCGTAAATCTAAACGGAAAAGGAAGCTTTATGACTTCAGCTCTCACACTTAGGTGTCAGATTTTCATGTATGTTGGGATGTGGTGGTTAGAATTCATTTATTTTTGCACATTGATACCTGGTTATTCTAGCATCATTTTTTGAAGACTCGTTGTTCCCATTAAATTGCTCTGACACTTTTATTAGAAATGGCTTTATAATTTTTGGTGTATTTCTGGATTTTGTACTTTGTTCCCTTGATCTATTTACTCCTCTTTATGCCAGCCAATATCCCATTTTACTAATTTTTAAAAACTTTCTGGCTAGGTAATATAAAACCTTGAATTTTGTTCATTTCAAATTTGGTATGATCATTCTTGGACCTTTACGTTTCTTCCTTTTTTAAAAAAAATTTAAAATGTATTGAAAAAAATGAAAGTGTGCCTATTCCCTTTGCTGATTCACTCTGCCCCTGCTGAAGCTGAAGGCAAGAGCCCTATGCATTACTGCCTCCCAGAGTGCGTACTGGCAGGTAGCTGGGATTAGAGCCAGAGCTAAGTCTTGAACTTTGGCACTATTGGTATGGTACACCAGTGTCCTAACCACTAGGTTAAATATCCACCCCTTTTATTGTGGTTTTATTTTACTTTATTAAAGATTTATTTATTATATTTATTGGAAAGTCAGATATACAGAAAAGAGGAGAGACAGAGAGGAAGATCTTCCATCCGATGATTCACTCCCCAAGTGACTACAATGGCCTGTGCTGATCCAAAGCCAGGAGCCCAGATCCTCCTCCAGGTGTCCCACACAGATGCAGGATCCCAAAGCTTTAGCCTGTCCTCAACTGCTTTCCCAGGTCACGAGCAGGGAGCTGGATGGGAAGTGGAGCTGCCGGGATTAGAACCGGCGCCCATATGGGATCCTGGGCGTGTTCAAGGTGAGGACTTTAGCCGCTAGGCCATGCCACCGGGCCCTTATACAGGTTTTAATTGTTATTTCCCCAATAATTGATCATGTTGAGAACCTTTTCATTTACTTGTATTGCATTTTGGGAGAAATTTTTGTAAGTCTCTTGCTTAATTCTTATATTTTAAAATACTTATTTATTTGAAAGTCAGGGTTACAAAAGAGGAGACAACAGTAGGAGAAATTTTCCATCTGCTGGTTCATACCCTCTTTGGCCATAACTGAGCTGAGCCAGGCTGAAGTCAAGAACTTCCTGTGGTCTCCCTTGTGGGTAGAAGAGAACCAAGCAGTCTTTGATGTGTTTTCCCCAGGTGCAGCAGAATCAAAAGTGGTGCAGCCAGGACTCAGACTAACATCATATGGACTGCCAGACTGCAGGTAGCAGCATTACCTGCCACAATGCTGGACCCTATTTATATTTTTAAAAAAGATTCATTTTATGTTTTTTGAAAGGCAGTGTGACACAGAGCAGCAAAGAGTTTTTCCACCTGCTAGTTCACTCCTTAAATGACCACAGCAGCTGGAGCTAATCTAGGCCTAAGCCAAGGAGGTAGAACTCCACCTGGATCTCCCGTGAAGGTGTTGGGGTCTGTCTTCCTAGGAGCATTACCAGGGAGCTCGGTCAGAAGCATAGCAAATAGGACTGGCACTGGCATTTCAGTATGGAATGTTGGCATCACATTTGGTGGCATAATCCACTGTGCCACAACATTAGCCCCCTGCGTATGATTTAATTGGGTGATTATTTTTTTTTTCCTATTGACTTGTATGAATTCTTAATAAATCTTGGTTATTAGTCCAAGATTTGGACTATTATTTGTGATCTATGGTTCACATTTTCCCCTAACCTATAGACAGCCTTCTCATTATGTTGATGATTTCCTTTTGCTATACAGATTTTAAAAAATTTTGATGTAGTCTGATTTATTTTTTTTGGTGTGTTGTTTCCTGAACTTTTGGTGTAATAGTCAAGAAACTTGCTGAGGCCAATGTCAAGGGGTTTTTCCTATATGTTATTTAGATTTTTATGCTTTCAGATCCTACATTTAGATTTTTCATCAGTTTTTTTTAGTTGATTTATTCCTTTGCATGTGGAAATTTGGTTTTTCCACCATCATTTAATGAAGAGACAATTTTTCTTACCATCTTTTGGGTGCTCTTATTCAAAATTAGTTGGCTTCCCATTATGTTCCATTGGACTATATGTATGTTTTTAGTAGGACCATATTGTTTTTAAGATTTATTTTTATTGAAAAGGCAGATTTTACAGAAAGGAGAGACAAAGATTGTCCATCCACTGGTTCACTCCCCAAGTGACCGCAACAATCAGAGTGCAGCTGATCTGAAGCCAGGAAACAAGAGTTTCTTCCAGGGCCACCATGTGAGTGCAGGGTCCCAAGGCTTTGGGTCATCTCTTTTGCTTTCCCAGGCCACAAGCAGGGAGCTAGAAGGGAAGTAGAGCAGCTGGGACACAAACCAACACTCATATGAGATTCCAGCACCTGCAAGGCAAGGATTTAGCCACCAAGTTATCGCACTGAGCCCTGAACATATTGTTTTGATTACCATAATCTTGCAGTATAATTTTAAATCAGGAAGACTGATGCCCTTGATTTCTTTTCTTTTTTGCTTCCCAGAAATACTTGGATATTTCAGGATCTTTATTTAATTTTAAATTGCTATATCATCTCCACTGCAGGTAGATTAGTACCAGTTGAAATACTCAAAAATAAGCTATTTTGAATCATGAACATTTTCACTGTAGCACGACAGTACCTGTTAACTGCCTATTGTGGTGAGCTTTGCTTAATGTTGTGTTGCTCATTAGGAATGGCCAGAATTTTCACTCCAACAGTACGGATTTGTTCAACAATATTTCCTGTTGAAAATACTTACTTCACTTAAATAAGTTTCTATTGTAATTTAATCTGAAGGAGTTTGTTTTACTAAGCAAGCATCCTTCACTTGTAACCCAAACCTCATATTTTTACTTAAGAAAAAAAAATTAGGATATCAGGAACATGAGAAGCTGGTATGACAAAATGTTACAGTGTTTAAAAACATTTTGAATACACTAAAGAAACATGTAGTAGTGCTAAGTAGTAGTGATAGTCAAAATGTAGAGAAAAAAGTTCATCTTAGGAAGACTCCTGGTAAGCATGACTCAGCAGCATTTTCAATTAGCCATTCCTTTCTCCTCAGTTCTCTCAACTTTTTTTTTTAAGATTTATTTTTATTATTTTTTCATTGGAAAGGCGGATATACAGAGAGGAGAGACAGAGAGGAAGATCTTCCATCCAATGATTCACTCCCCAAGTGAGCGCAATGGCCGATACTATATGCCGTTCCAAAGCCAGGAGCCTCTTCTGGGTCTCCCACGCGGGTGCAGGGTCCCAAAGCTTTGGGCTGTCCTCGACTGCTTTTCTGGGCCACAAGCAGGGAGCTGGAAGGGAAGCGGGGCTGCCAGGATAGAACCGGTGCCCATATGGGATCTTGGGCGTGCAAGGCGAGGACCTTAACCACTGTGCCACCGCACCGCCCCGTTCTCTCAACTTTGATGCTTAACATAAATAACTGTTGATGAGACTGGATAACAGGGAAGCCTCTTGTGTTTCACCTTTGGAAATGTAGAAGAAGGTGGAGAAGCACTAGAGAACTAAGTGAGATTAAGATAAATCTGGCAGTTGTTAGGCTGCCCTCCCAACCACAGGAGATAACCCCAGGTGATTTCAGGGTTTAAAGACACAGATAGGGCCCAGGTGGCTAAAGTCCTGGTAGGGATCCCACATGGACGCCGATTCTAATCCCAGCAGGCCCACTTCCCATCCAGCTCCCTGCTTGTGGCCTGGGAAAGCAGTCCAGGATGATCCAAAGCTTTGGGACCCTGCACCCCTGTGGGAGACCTGGAAGAAGTTCCTGGCTCCTGATTTCTGATCGGCTGAGCTTGAGCCATGGTGGTCAATTGGGGGAGTGAAATCATCGGATGGAAGATCTGCCTCTCTGTCTCTCCTCCTCTCTGTATATCTGACTTTGCAATAAAAATAAAATAAATCTTAAAAAAAAAAAAACCAGACACGAATACATGTGTGGTTAGGGCTCTGGGGAAGCGCTGACCATCAGTAAGTTCCTAGCTGGTAAGCACAATTGGCTAACCATGTTCGCTGTTTACATCCAACAGTTCAACAGATCTCCATGGAAAATACTGGGGAAAATGAAGTATCTGCAGTGAACATGTACAGACATCATTGGTCATTATTTCAAAGGTAAATACAATGTAACAACTATTTACATTGTATCAGATATTATAGGTAAGCTAGAGACCATTTAAAGCTAAACGAAGCTAAACGAGAGAATGCACATTCAACATGAACGACTTGAGCATGCAAAATCCAAAGCAGTTCCTAGGAACAGACCACTCTAGATACCAAGGGAGGGCTGTATGTGTTGTTTACCTTTGTATTCTTTACAAGCAAGACTGTACCTGACATAAAACAGATGCATAGTAAAACTTTAAATAAATCAGTTTGTGGGCTAATACAGTCTTAACAGTAAAACTTATGGAGAGACTGGTTTCATTCAAGTAGAGCTACGGTTTCTAAGGCACCCCAGCATACAATAGAGAATGACTAGGAGCAAGAGCTGGGATTCATTGTCTGCCCTGACGGAGACAAATGGCGTTTTCTCCATGTGTATTTGTATCCCATCTCTTCACACAAAAGATCTGGGAGATCGGCGAAGTGGAGTGAGTGTACTTCTAACAGTATTCGTCCATTGCCAATCTAGGTCGTTATTTCTTCACTTCCTAAGTGGAAGAATAGCTGGAATAGGTTAGCTGGATTTTTTCCCAGCGATTGGTTCCCTGTCCTGTGTGCATCTGCCATTAATTGTCATTAACTCGTTATCAGTGAAATGTGCTGCTCTTCGATCCCTTGAGATCCTGCTCAATATAAAACCCCAAACGTGCCTTTAAGCCTCGAGAAGGGAAAGACTTCGGTAGCGCCCAAAGCCACACCCCTAGGAGGCCCTAGAAAAACCCTGGGCTTTCCTGGCGGCAACTCGGCTGTAGCAACCTCGCGGCGTGTCGGAATCCCAAGGCTCGCACTCCCGTCTTCGCTCGTGGGAGGCTGTGCCCTTCGTCCACCCGGCTGGCAGGCGGGCCCGGGACCAGCCGCCCGTGTGGCCGCGGTGCCCGGCGCTCTCCCTTGGGCGGCGTGTCCCCTGTTCATTTGCATAGGGACGCGCGCGGCGCCGGCGAGCCGGAGGGCGGGCGGGGAGGCGGCGCGCGCGCGCCCTGACAGCTCGGCCCCGCTCGCTCACTTGCTCGTCCCCGGCTTCCGAGCACAGCATGGCGGTCAAGGTGACTCCCAACTCTCTGCAGCTCTTTATTGCATAAGAGAAATTCCGAGGGCCTTGCTCGCGGCCCCTCGTCTTTCCCCATTTCCTTCTTAACCTTGTGCTTAGCCTGTCCTGGAGCTGCAGCTCCGCGGGTTGGGGAGCTGTGCAGGGCTTGGACTGAAGGGATGCCCAGCTGGGGGAGGGGAAGGAGGGATTGTGAGTGTGAGAGCTAGAGAGGACCATGGGTCGGTGAAGGAAGAGTCGTGTCGTGCCTTGAGTGGCGTGGGATTGGGAGTCCAGGGTTGTAGGGCATGGAAAGGCGTGTGGGACAAAGTAGCAAGGAAAGCCGCGGATACCTAGGGCATCTGTGCTTTGCGGTGGGGGAAGGGGCGAGTGTTGAGTAATTGGCCTCCGTTGGGGCCCGAGGGCAATGATTGACACCTGCTTTGTAGGTGCAGGATGTCAAAAGTATCTGTGCGGCAGCTCTGGTGCTGGAGGTTGAATGGGGAAGGAGAGGGGCGCGGAGATAATTATATGCTAGGATTGCTTTCCGTCGGGAAGAAAGGCTGCTAGGCCATGCGATTAATTTGGGTGTTTTCACTTTTCTGTTGCTCCACTCGTGCTGGCCTCTTGATTTGAGGGTGGGTGGGTACTACTCTTGCTAGTGAATGTGGAGTAAAGTAAAAGATTGATACTCAACTGCTTTCCTTTTCCAGTCGAGAGAAGGCACTGTCAGTAAATTGCTGTATCTTAGGCTGTTCACACCTGTGTTTCCACCCTCTGGTCACAGATCTCCAATTTGACAGTTGTTATCAGCAATTAGGCTTTTCCGTTTGTTTTAAACTAAATACCTCTATAAAAGATAACAGAGTTGATTGTTACTGATGTGAAGTCTAATCTGAAGAGATTGTATAGTGTCTAGTGAAGCATTAACTTTTTTTTCCCTTACAGGTGCAAACAACCAAGCGAGGTGATCCTCAGGAGTTAAGAAACATATTCCTACAGGTAAATTGGCAACCGTAGTATATGGCATTGAATAAACCCAAAAGGCATTTGTGCTTTTCAGACCTTAACTTTGAGGAATGTTCTCTTTTCATGTTTTCTTATAAACATGGCTAGATGGTATAGCTTATTGAAATTTGATGGAAAGTGCTTATTAAGGATTGATAAATTTCTGGTTTCTTTGCATGGCTTAAGTAAAAAAGATTAACAAGGATTTTCAGCTGAGCGGAGGCTAATTCGCACTGAGGCTAAGTTTTTTTTGACATTCTGGCATAACTAATAGGTATATAATGGCTAAACAAATATTTCTTCCTTGAAAGTTAAATGTGAAATTTTCCTACTTATGTGCAATCCTTTATGTAGTTATTTAAGGCCATAAAAGTATTATAATGGTCTTAATTTATATGTCTTTTCCCCTTATTTTTGCTCCCAAATAATGATACAAACATGGTAGTCTGATTCTTGCAAGGATCTGTTTTTGGCTGAGCTTGTAGGATAAGTTACTTTACTGGCATTAAAAAGAGGTTGACTTTTCATTTTTTTACATTTCTGAACTTCTGTATGCAGGAAGTTGTACTTAAGAAGTAGCTGTAAAAAGGGACTCAGGTGGAGCTATTTCAGTAAATCTTGTGATTTTTTTTTTTTTCCTCCTGAGATCTTTTGTTATGAGAACTTCTTATTCTGAAGCTGGGTTCTTATGTAGATACTTTCTGACCTTGGGCAGCTCCCTGCTGAGTATTATTTTCCTCTGTAAAATGAGAGGTGACCTTCAGGGTTCCTTCCAATTTCAAGTCTATGGCTCTATATTAGGAACAGATTCTGAGATATGCTGATGAGCTTGGAATAGATAACATTTTTATTGGAAACATGTGGTTGAAGCTTGTTGTGGAGGAGGCTGTATAGATGGACATACATATGTATAGTTCATGAAAATGAATGAATGGAAGTGGGAACCTTAAGTTATTTTAATATCCAGTGAGGAAAATGTATTTTCCAGAGCAATGAAGTTGTAATAGAAACATGCACTTATGGCTTGAAACCTTTGTTTCTCATAGATAAATATGCCATATAATTGTCAAAGAGTTTATGCAGTGTGGTTTTCTTTTCCAGATCAGTTAGATAAGGAAGAAACCTATTGAGATGGTACATGATATAAGAGGTCAGCAACACCAGGTCATCCCCGACCCTTAGCCATCTAGAGCTTGTACCCTTAGGCTTATTGTCCCCTCTTACTGGTCTCATCCACAGTGGGACACAGGAAATGGAAGCAAGGTCATTCCAGCTTTCACATTCCCTGGGTGAATAAATCTGATTTCTCAATGGATTTGTTTGTTTGCTTATTTATTTTGAGTAGACTGGGAAGAAGGTGTTGTGCTGTTGGTAGCTGGAGGTAGAAGGAGAGAGGCGGGAACTGTATCTTGCTTTTACAACTTTAAATCTTAGCTTCTGCTTTAATGTTTTGTATATTGTCATCTTTTTGTATGCTATTTTGATGATGCTCTTATTTGGATGTTAACGTTCCTGGATGCCATAACTGTATTTAGCACTCAATTTAAAGTATTGACCTAAACATTATTAATAAAATAAGATTGAACATAGATAATTTAAAAGGGGGGGAAGGAAATCAGCGAGAAAGAGACAATATAGCTGGTTCAATCAACAGGAGATGAGTTACCAACTAATGATTTTTATTCTTGGCTTGAATACTTTAAACTGCAGTTACTTGAAACAGTAGGATACTATGTAGACTCAGTTTTATTACAGATTCATGTGATTTCTTAATATTTTACTTATAAATGAAGAGAAGAAACATGCTATTTATTTAGCATTTAATGTATTTACCTATAAATTCTTACTAAGAACTGTTTTGCTGTGTGCTATGCACTTAGGTTTATCAATACTAAGAACCATGTTGATTAATTACGGGGGATAACTGAGACAAGACTTAAATGATGATGGGCATGTCATTAGTCTAACTCCTTTTATGGACCATTTCAGTTGAATTGATCTGTGGTTGAAGTAGTCAAGATGAGTGTAGACATTCATAGCCAGTGACAGAGCAATCAGGTTGGCTTGCCTAGATCACGGTGACCATGTGATGATGACAATGGCTAAAATGTATCGATCTTTTAGAGAGTAATGGAAATCAGCCTGATGTTTTAAGGATAGTATGGTTTCATAATAACCTTGTGAGCTAGGTTTAGTATTCCTGTCATGTAGATGGAATTAACGATTTGGTTAATATTATAATGGAGATTCGATTCTAATCAAATTCTGGAACCCATATTTTTAACCCTTGTATTACTCTATTTGTGGGATCTTGAAATGGAGAAGCTTTTGAAAGACTAAGAAGCAATGTTTTCTTAAGTTTAAAAAAACTTGCTACTTAGGAATAAAATTTAAAAATGTTCTTATTCTGTGACTGACTGGAACAGTTGCCTTAGGAATTTGAAGTAGTGGGAGGATACTATAGATTTCTGAGAAGGCACATTGAAGTGAATTCTGTCAGCTTTTTTTGTGTGTTGGATAAAGCATAGAGATTGGAAGTAGGTAAGGCAATCAGTCAAGAGGCTATTGAAATCATAGGTGTGGGAGATAATGACATGGGCTAGTTGATGGCTGGGGAAAATGGCCAAGAAGGGTCTTTGTAAGAGATAAACCTTGAGTTTGATATTGTATATGGAAGTCAAAGAAGGAGTAGTGAAGCTGATATTTTAAAGACTAGATCTTAATTGATAAAATATGCATTTTGGGAATTTTGGAGGATGTTAACAGTAAATCTGTTCTAAGTTAGTCATATTTGGACACACATGTGATGATACAGGTGGTGGGATGCATACTTGTGTTAGGGGAATTGAATACAAAATAGATAGGACAGAGGATCAAAGATTGATTTGTAAGAGATATCCACAACTGATGTAAGAAGGAGGAGGAGAAAAACAAAGGGGAATAGTGAACATAGTAGTTTCATAGGGAGGGTATCTTCAAAAGCTAAAACATACATTATTCTGTTACTACATTAAGTAGTATAACTTGATTTGTTAGAATTTAGGAGTCACTGGGTTCCGGTTCATTTGAAAGCTCTGCTTTGTAGAATTTAGATTTACGACACTAATCATCTATGTTCACAAATAATGAATGTGGACATGGATATTTGAGAAACTAGCATCCTGTTTTGGAGAGCCTAAGGTCAGGCACCAGTTCCACTCCCATTTTCATCTTTTTGCTACTGTGCACCCTGGGAAGCAGTTGGTGTTGATAACTCAAGTGCTTGGGTTAGCTCACCCGTGTAGGAGACGCACACTGAGAGTTTTTGGATTCTGGCTTCCTTCTGGTCTAGCTGCAGCTAATTCAGGTAGTTGGAGAATTTATTAATAAACAGAGGACCTCTGTCTTTCTGTTTGTCTTTCTCCCAAATAATATCTAAATATTTTTTGAAAATCCACTATTCAATACGGCTCATTTTCTGAAAGAAGAAAATATTTCTGCTTGAAAGTAGGATTTATCCATGCTTAGTGGAATTGCAATGTTCATGATCAGAGCCTTATATGAATAAAATGTTTTTATTTTGAATATAGGGGAATACGTTTATTTATTGTGTTCTTCATTGCTTCTCAGATTTTGATGAGTTACATTTTCTGCTTTATTTTTTTTTTTAAGATTTATTTATTTTATTGGAAAGGCAGATGTACAGAGAGGAGGAGAGACAGAGAGGAAGATCTTCTGTCCAATGATTCATTACCCAAGTGACTGCAATGGCCTGTGCTGCACCGATCCAAAGCCAGGAGCCAGGAACTTCTTTCTGGGTATCCCACATGGGTGCAGGGTCCCAAGGCTTTGGGCCATCCTTGACTGCTTTCCCAGGCCACAAGCAGAGAGCTGGATGGGAAGTGGAGCTGCCGGGATTAGAACTGGCGCCCATATGGGATCCTGGCATGTTCAAAGCGAGGAGCTTAACCATTGCGCTATCGCGCTGGGCCCATCTGTTTTATTTATTTATTTATTTTTATTTATTTATTTTTTTAAAGATTTATTTTTATTATTTTTTCATTGGAAAGGCGGATATACAGAGAGGAGAGACAGAGAGGAAGATCTTCCGTCCGATGATTCACTCCCCAAGTGAGCGCAACGGGCCGATACTATGCCGACCCGAAGCCAGGAGCCTCTTCCGGGTCTCCCACGCGGGTGCAGGTTCCCAAAGCTTTGGGCTGTCCTCGACTGCTTTCCCAGGCCACAGGCAGGGAGCTGGAAGGGAAGCGGGGCTGCCCGGACTAGAACCAGCGCCCATATGGGATCCCGGGCGTGCAAGGCGAGGACCTTTAACCACTTGCGCCACCGCGCCGGGCCCAGGGCCCATCTGTTTTAAAAAAATGTTTTCACTATGATTTTTTTTTCCTACTGTCACAGATACCTGAAATGAAAGTACAGTAAATGAATTTTTACATGCTAGGCTTTGTTATGATTTTACAACCAATTGTCAAGCTTTTACTATTGCTACTCTAAGAACTATCATTTCCTATCTCTTTGTTCTGTTACCTGTCTCACCCACCCACACACTTCCATTGACCCCATTTCGTAAGTGTGCAGTAGCAAAAAGAAACTGCGAAGAGAGATGAGGTAAGGCAAACAGGAAGGGAGCAGGTCATTGGCACAGCCTGATAATGTTCAACATGGAGGGTTCATGCTGTCTGCGCTTTGTGGCAAAGTAGATTAACAACAACACTTTCAGTGAATGACTTTTTCAGTTCTCTTTTTAAAATTTATTTGAAAGGCAGAGTTACAGAGACAGAGAGAAAATGAAAATGAATGAGAATCATGGTCTTGTTCACTCCTCACATGGTCACAGTGGCCAGGGCTGAAGCCAGGAGTCAGAAGCTTCTTCCAGGTCTCCCACATGGGTGTGAAAGTCCAGTGACTTGGGCCATTTTCAGCTGCTTTTACAGTATTAACAGGAGGGTGTATCAGAAGTTGGGCAACCAGGATACAAACTTGTGCCAAGCTAGCAGTTTAACTTGTTATTCCACAGTACTGGGCTCATTAAGACCTTTCAACATTTTGTTTAAGTTGATTGATTTTCTGCCATTCATTTTTCAGCATGGCCAAAGGGCATATATTAAAACTATATATGTCAGTCCAAAACATTACTGGAATGTCAGAACTCCAATATTGTTTTGATTCTGTTTTTTTTCATTATTAGCACTGTAGCAGTGAAGAGCATGTACCATATGAAGTTACAAATATGCATTTTTTCTCTTAGTTAAAAAATTACTTTTAATATTTAATATAATTTACATATTTTATATTAAGTTCAATAATTTATTATTGAAAGGCAGTGACAGAGGAGAGCTTCTGTCTGCAGGTTCATGCCCCAAATGCCTGCAACAGCTAAGGCTGTGCCACGCTGAAGCAAGAAATCAGGAACTTCAAACAGGTCTGCCACATGGGTGGCAAGAATCCCTGTACCTGGGCCATCACCTGTCTTCTAGGTGCATTAGCAGAAAGCTGGATTGAAAGTGAAGGTGGGACTTTACCATGTGTTGTGGTACAGCAAGCTTAACAGCTACCTGTGGTGCTGGCATCTCATAGGTCTTGGATGCTCTCTCTTTGTAGCGGTGCTTTTCAGATAACTAAATTATAAATCATTTTTTTAAAGTCTCCATGTATTAAACATTGAGCATATGGATGACTTAAAAGTAAGAATTTAGTAGTTCAGAATCTGAAGTGGAAAGTTTCCCAGGATGAAGTGAATTGTATAAACCTGGTATTGGACACATAGAAAAGAATCTATAGTTTTATTGGTAATGCTGGTTAAAGTTTTTCACTAGCTCTTCAAAATACAAGAGTTTAAGATTATTTTTTGTTTATAAAATGTTCACTATAAACTCTACAAATTTTCAATGGATAAATAACTTAGATATTAATGGCAATCTAGACTGTAATAAGACTTTATTCTAGTATCAGTTGGAAGGGTTGGGGTTGAAAAATAATTGCAAATAGAAGGAAATTAGTGTTATTAAGTGTATATTGTACTTCTGGTGAACACAGTTTCAATTTCCTGTGGTTGGCTCTATATTTGTGGTGATAATATAGAGAAGCATAGAGGGAGTAGGGATAAGCAGACATAGAGCCTCACATTCCACAGATAAGACAGTTAAAAGCCCATGAAAGAAACAGTAGCAACAAGAGATTAACATAGATTGAAAGGGTCATAGTTTTTGTTTTGTTTTATTGAAAATTTATTTTTTTTTTATTGGAAAGGCAGGTTTACAGAGAGAAGGAGAGACAGAAAGATCTTCCATCTACTGGTCTACTCAAGTGGCCACAGTGTGCCAGAGTTGAGTCGATCTGAAGGCAGGAGCCAGGAGATTCTTCCAGGCTTCCTAAGTTGGTGCAGAGTGTCAAAGCTTTGGGCCATCCTCCTCTGCTTTCCCAGGCCATTAGCATGGAGTCTGATGGGAAGTACAGCAGCCAGGAGATGAACAACCTACATGGGATCTGGCACTTGGGAGTGGAGGATTTCCAGTTGAGATAATGCATCTGCCCAAGTAGGTAATTTTTTTGGAAAAAATTATTATTCTAGAATGTAACCAGGAATGGCACTTGACAAGATGATACAAAGTTGAGAACAGAAAGGTCAGTAAGGGTTAGGCAATGGAGAGAATCCTAAGGATCTCAGTGTCAAAGGATTAGATATAAATGAGGGTTTGGAGTGTTGAACTTGCAGGAGGGAGGCTCACGTGTCTGGAGCATTGGTCTTGAGGGCTGATGGGCTAGCAAGAGATAAAGGGGAAGGAGCCACACCAGGAAGAGCCTGCGTGTAGTTACAGAGAAGAGTTTAAATTAGTTTGCATAGATCTTATTGATACATAAACTGTACCTTCTGTGCATCTGTGTTTGGTAGATCACTGTTTCTCCCAGTTCCTCATGTCTGTAGGATTCATGGAACTTCTTAAGCTGGATGAAACTCTTCATCCAACAGATAGCAGATTGCCGCTGAGGCCTTCATGGGCTTTGTAATAAAGCTTGGGTTTAAGTCTTGACTTGGTCCCCTTTTGCTGTGTGGCCTCAGGTTTACATTACTTTTAGAGCCTTTTTCTTCATCTGACTACACGTAGCACATAGGGGTGTTATAAAGGTGACAAAAAATAACATGTAAACTATGGAGAATAATAGATAAAGCTTAGTTTTTATTCCCTGTTCCCTTTCATCTCTTCTTGGTTGACACATGAATTTTGTCTTTTCTAAACAAGATCTGGCCCTTTGTCTTCCCCAGACTGGGTCTAATAAAATAACCAAATGTTCATATATATTTATTATTATATACAAAATCAAGTACGTTTTTGAAACATGAGTCTAAAGATCATCATAAATCCCTTTTTCAGAAATATCAGCAAAAAACAATTTCTCGCAAGTCTGTAAGGTTCTGCAAAGAGTTACAGCTTTGTCTAAGTCTGGGAGACCCGAGAGCTGGGAAAGATCCTGATACAGTTTTCTTCTGAGCCCTTGTTGGTCAGTCTGGACCAGAAAAGGAATAGCAGTCTAACCATGAGCTCCGAATATCAACACAGAGCTCTGGAAGATAACCTTGTAATTCATTATATTTTGTAGCATTTTGTTTTCTTTGTTTTTTTAAAGTCACCATGTCCCTGTTCTGTCTTTGTCTCTTAGTTTTGTGGACATTTCTGAAAGTATCTTCTACTGAATTCATTGCTGTGGTCAACACTGGCTTTTTAGAAATATAAGAAATGCATTTTGAAGATATGCTAGGCAAGACAGTTTCAGCTTTGAGTGAAAGATATTCAGTAAGCACTTGATTGAACCCTGAATATACTGGCTTTAGTTAAGATTTGGGTCGTGAGCTTAATTGATATCACAAGATATGTCACATGTGCTTTTCAACCCTTTAGATTCCTTTGTTCTGCCTTCATTCAGCTGCACTGGCTTATTTTGAAGCGGGTCCTAGCCATCCTACTGCAGCAGACGTACATATTTTAGTGTGTATCTCTGAAAGATAAGGATTCCAGAAAACTAACCAAGCCATGGTACTATTATTGCATTTTTAAAAATTCCTTAATATCATCAGTCTCTATTCAGTGTTGAGATTTCCCTGATTGCCTTGTGTTTTAAAAAGCAACCTTATTAAAAACAGAATCCAAGCTATGCTTATAAAGCTTTTGACTAATCTCTTAGATCCTGAATATTTTCTCTCTACTATGCTAAAAGTCATTTTTGTATGTTAAATATTTTTATATTTAATCAAGGCTTACCAACAATTAAGAACCCCTCTCCCCCTGGGAGCTGCACCTTGATTGTCAGGAAGATGTGATTTGCACAGACTGATAAATATATATACTCATTGTAAGTTCCCATGGTTACTTAGACCAAGAGATTGAAGTATGTATTTAAAGAATAATGCAAATTAATTATTTAACTTGATTTACCCTGGGAAGCATTCTAATTCATGTTATTGGGTTCTCCAGGAATCATTATTTTTATTTCTAAGGACTTTGGTCATTTTAAAGGGGAAAATTATTTTGTAGACTTAGTTTATTATAGTAGTTTCATTTGATTTGAGTGACTGGCAAAAGTTTTGCTCTTCTTTACTCCGTTGGGAAAATGAACAATCAATAGCTGACAGCAGACTTGCTATAATGGACAACATGTGAAAATACAGGTATTGAAGCCAATAGAAAAGTAAGCATGTAGCATTTTATGGAATCCGTTAAGTTAAAAAGTAAAGATTCTGGAGAATTCTCTGCCAAATCAAACAGATTTTGTTTCTGGTGTGCAAAGTATGAAACTCTGAGTGCTAATTAAAATTAGAGGTGCGAAATTGCTTTTCCATGATGTTTTATGTGATTGGTTTAGTAATATTGGAAGATTTTAACATTACTAATTGAAGTCCCTATTAAAATTAAGATGGCCATAATAAAGTTGCTAAATTAAAAACCATTCTCATGTGTAACTGTTTTTCTCATCTCATAGTACTGCAATAATACAGTACTCTCATTTTAGTAGTGCCACCATACTAAAGTAAGGTAAATTCATGTTGTAACTGGGTTTGGATATTGGATCTATGTGGTTTTTGCTCCGGTGCAGAGTGCTGGTATAGTGAAAGGGCACGAATTCCTGACTAAATTTGGCTTCCATTGGAATAAAGGGCAGTAGCAGTGAAGGGGGCAGCAAAGGAACTCACTTTTTATGCTCACTCTTGCCTTGGTACATATTGTTCTCTTTGTCACAGAGTTCATTTTCTCTATATGGGAATTCACTCTGTGATCCTCTGTAGTTACTGAACTATGTGACTTTGTCATTTGAGTTACTGAAATCACAAGATGTTAAGGTCCAAAAATGTCAGTTCATCTCAGTTGGAACAGAGTCATGGAGGAATGCTTTCGCTTGACTCATGTTACAGCCACGTGTTGGACAGACGGAGATGAAGCTGCCTAGACCAGTCAGGGCCTGTGTCCTGGGGAGCCCGGCAGTACTGGAAGCCAACTCCAAAGAAACATTAGTCTGGAGAGACATGAAGAATTAGAACATTAAGTACTTCATGTTAGGACAAAAGCAGAAAGCGAAAGGAGGGCAGAAAACTGGGATCTTGGGCATTTCTGTTTAACAATAACTATTTCAATATACACATATTCTCATTTCTAAGTTCTGTGATCTTCAGAATCTGTCTTTCCCTCCATAACATGTTAGCTGTTAAGCTGTAACTCTCCTGCATTTTGTTTTGTTTTCTGTTTTTAAGAAGCAGCTCGGAGAAACTGAGTGTTCTACCTGAACATTGTCAGTGGCTTGGTGGCATAGGGCTTTGGAAGCCTAGTTTTCTGGCGCAGTTTCAGCCTCTGTCATGTGTCGTTTCTGAACTGCTTGATGGAGGAACTGGTTCATACTGATCTCTGCACCCCAATGCCAGGCAGAGTGCCCACAGTTATACAATGAATACAGAATAACCCAAAAGGGTGGATTTCAGCAGATTTTTGACTTACTGTTTCTAGACATACTGCCTCAGTTTTGGTGTGTTTACTTGGAAGAAAATCCTTGATCTTGGTAACAGTGTAGAATTAACAAGAACAATATTTTATTCACATCAAAATTTTCCTTTATTATCGTCTCGGGAATGTCTTTTAGAAATATGAAGCATCAAAGTGTCTGTTTCTGAACTTAAGCCATTTAAAGAAATAGTTTATATCATGTAAATTATTTGGAATTTTTTTAACTCATTCAAATAATTGAATTTTAAGTTTTTTTCTTAGTGGTAATTCAGAGTTGTAAATTCTATGTAATGTGTAATTTATATAGTTAATTGTGAAGTAGTTGATATATCCTAAAGGTTGCTTCAGGTTAAATTTGGCAAATTGCAAAGGAGTAGTGTATTACAGTCAAGTGAGGTCTTGACATGTTAATTTGCTGGCTTGATCACAAGAAGTTTCTAGATGATATGATCTTGTTTGGCGATAAGCTAGTTCAGTGTAATTACAATATATGTCTATGAAATCTGTCTTTTAAGGACAATTTTTATTAAATAAAGATTTTAATCTCTTATAAGACTTATTTTTCAGGTTTCAGCATGTGTGAACCATGTGTGAACTAAGTGTAAATTTAAATATTATGGAAATGAAAAGATGTGTACTTTGGCCTTTTCAAGTGGTTGAGTTGGGTTTTGGAAAGGTTTCGGCAAGAAAACAGGCCACTTATTTTAGTCCTGGTACCGTCACCTACTCTTTTTCAATGTCTTTCATGTGTCCTTGACTTCTTGCCTGAGAGGATTTACAACTGCTTGAGAGACATCTTTGAAATGGCAAATGATTAACTCTAAAGTTATTCAAAGTGTGAACATAAATTTTGATTAATTTCACTTAAAATCATTGTAGTTCAGTCTTTGAAATGGAAGGAATAAAATGGAAATGATGTTATGAAGCTACTAGATGGTCTTATATATTAAATCTTTAGCATAAAATTTTGAAAGATTTAAATTGCTTTTTATCATTTTTAGTGTAGTTATTTAAGTCATTTAGACTAGTAGCAAGAAGATACCTCAATAAAATCACTTAATATTTTCTTCTAGCCTTAAATGCTACTTAGGCTATGTTTACTTTTTGAGAATAATCTGTTAAAATATTATTACCCCATCATTAAAAAAGCATTAAAAGCAATTGAGTTGTTTAAAGTAAGTCATTTTTCATTTGAGTATGGTTAAAATACATTTTAATTTATTTGAAAGGCAAAGAGAGATCTTTCTTCCCATTTCATTTCCCAGATTCCATCCCACAGTTAAGATTGAGCCAGAGCAAAGCCAGAATTCCAGAATTCAATCTGAATTTGTCACGGGGGTGACAGGGATGCAAGCACTTGAGCTATCTTCTGTTGTCTCCCAGGGTACAGTTAGCAAGAAGCTCAGCATGAAAGTGGAGTGGGGACTTGAGCCCTGGGCACTTTGCTAGGAAATGCAAACTTTTTTTTTTGAAGACTTATTTATTTTTATTGGAGAGGCAGATTTACAGAGAAAAGGACAGAAAGATCTTCCATCCACTAGTTCATTCCCCAAATGGCCACAACGACCAGATCTGAGCCTATCTGAAGCCAGGAATTTATTCCAGGTCTCCCATGTGAGTGTAGAGTGCCAAGGCTTTGAGCCAACCTCCACTGCTTTCCCAAAAAGCTGGATGGATGGGACACAGAGCAGCCAAACGTGAACCAGTGCCTGTATGGGATCCCAGTGAAGATTTAGCCATTGAGAGACATCATGCTGGGCCCCTGGGATGTAAACCTCTTGACTACTATTCCAAATGCTCACTCTATAAACATTGTTTTTTAGAAAAGATTTATTTATATATTTGAAAGAGAGGGAGAAAGATAAACTGTTGCATGAGCTTGTTCACTCTTACATGGCTGCAAAGGCAAGGCAGGGCCAGGCGGGAAGTCAGGATCCAGGAGCTTGTTCTGGGTTTTCCACATGGGTGGAAGGGGCCGAGTACTTGGCTATCAAATGCTGCTTTTCCCATGCATTAGGGAGCTGGGCTGGAACTGAAACAGCTTGGGTTTGAGCTGATGTTCATATTGGATTCTGACATCTCAGGAGGCAGCTCTGTCTGTTACACTAAAACACCAGCTCCCTAAAATGTATTTTTTTTTCTTCTGAAAAAGCATTTTAAAAGCTGTTTCAGTGGATTAAGCTGCTGCTTGGAACGCCAGTATTCAATCTCAGAGCTGGTTTGAGTCCCAACCCCTTGGCTTCTGATCCAACTTCTTGCCTGGGAAGCAGCAAAAGATAATCAGGTCCTTGGGTTCCTCCTGTCACCCATGTGGGAGACCCTGATAAGATTTTTAGCTCCTGGCTTTAGCTTGGCCCTGCCCTGGCTTTTGATGGCATTTCATAAGTGAACCAGCAAATGTTAACATCTGTGTGTTCCTTGTTCTCTGTCATGGGGCCTTTCAAATAAATCAGTCTTTAGAAACATATTTTTGGCTTAAATTTATCACCCATTTTTGAGGGACTAACTTTTGTTTTAGCATAATGCCTAAAATGTTTTAGCGTTTGACTGATTGTGGGCAGATTTTAGTTTCAGTTCTGCATTCTCTGTTTGGCTGTGTCCTTTCAGGCCACAAGCTTACTGACATTGACAAGTAATTGTCTCTAATTTAATGAGTTACTTAGTTAATTGTCTCTTTACAAGTCAAGTACTGACTCCTGGTGGATGAGAGGACTTATGTTTCATTCCTCTAAGCTATACACACTATCCTTCAGTTAAAATCAAGTTCAAATGGACTGGGAGAGCTGGGGAAAACACTGACAAAATACCTCAGGGTAATTTGTTCCTTGGCATCATTTGTAACTCCAGATACTGGCAAAGCCTGTTTCGGTACATGACAACAAAAGCATTTGTTTTCCTTGTTGTCTGCTGCAGCCTTGATGGTTTGTGCCTCTAAGGCTGCTCTGTTTCCTGATAGATTTAAGAGTCACAAACATTGTGGAATCCAGATGATTCCATATGTACTGATACACTTTTCCTTTTGTGTTCTGAATATGTAGTGGGGTTTTTTTTTTATGATCAAATTCAGGTTTTAGAGAATAAACACTTCTGGTGAAAAGCAATGGACAATCACTTGCGAACTTTGTTAGTCCTACCTCTGAAATGTTTTCATGTTCTTGTTGTTTTGTCATCCTCTACTTAAGGACAGAAAGGCACACTCTGTCTGTGGGAAGTGATCTTATTTGTATTTTGCTTTTAGGTTTTTTTGTAAAGGTTTATTTTACTTATTTGGAAGTTGTAGAATGAGAGAGAGAGAGATCTCTTATCTGCTGGTTCTCTCCCCACAAATAGCTTTATTGGCCAGGGCTGAGCCAGATGGAAGCCAGGAACCAGGATCATCCTCTGGCTCTCCCGGCTGGGTGGAAGGGACCCAAGCGCATGAGTCATCCTGTGCTGCTTTCCCAGGCACATTAGCACGGAACTGGATTGGAAGTGAGGCAGCCTAGTTTCAAATTGGCATCAATATGAGATACCTGCATTGCAGATGGTGGCTATTCCTGATATACCATGGCACTTGTCCCAGTTTTTTCTAATTTTAAGTAAATTAATTGATGTGCTCACTTTGGCAGCACATATATTAAGTAATTAATTGAGATCAGGCTCAAGAAATTGTCAGAGGATATGAGCATTTTTGTTTTGTATTACATGTGTGCATATAGTACTTAATGGGTGTCTTCAAAAGATTCATAAAAATGCATATTATGGCAAGTATGCATAGATTTCAACTTTTGACACCAAGACAAACATCTCCTTTTAAAAATATTTTATATTTATTTGATAGGCAGAGATGGAATGGTGTTCCTAGCTGTTTCTTTCCTCCAAGACTGTCTGCAAGGGCTAGGCCAGTAGATAAGAACTCAGTCCAGGTCTCTCACATAAGTGATAGGAGCTCAACTAATTCTTGCTTCCCAGGATCTGCACTGGCAGGAGGTTGGCATCAGGATTTGGAGCTGGGAATCAACCAGGCACTCTATTGTGGGACCTGGCATCCTAATGGGTGCCTTCATCATTGGGTAGAATGCCTGTCCCAACTTACTTTTGTTTGTTTTTACTTGAGAGGCAGACAGAAAAGGAATGCATGTTCCCATCTGTTGGACCGGTCCACAGTGCTTGAATTGCTCTGGATTGAGGCAGAAGCTGGAAGCTGGAAACTCCAGCCAAGTGTCGCACACTTGGTAGGAACCCACACAAGCCGTCATCACTCCTATGACTCCTCCAGGGTCAGCATTGTCAAAGGAAGAGCCAGTATGGAATCCAGGCATTTCAGTATAGGATGTGGGCATTTAAAAAAAGATTTATTTGATTTTTATTGGAAAGTCAGATATACAGAGAGGAGGAATGACAGAGAGGAAGATCTATGTGTTGATTCACTTCCCAAGTGGCTGCAATGACCAGAGCAAAGCTGATCTGAAGCCAGGAACCCGGAGCCTCTTCTTGGTCTCCCATGCAGATGCAGGGTCCCAGGGCCCTGGGCCATGCTCAACTGTTTTCCCAGGCCACAAGCTCAATGGGAAGCAGGACGCCAGGATTAGAACTGGTACCCATATGGGATCTCAGAGCATTCGAGGTGAGAACTTTAGCCGCTAGGCTACCATGCTGGGCCCAGGGGATGTGGGCATTTTAATTAGTAGGCCACATATCCACTCCCAGCTTTTGTTTTAATTCCATTGTTCAAAAATGTCTTCATGTGCCTTAATATTGCTAAATAGCTTTTTTTAAGAGGGCTGAATTGGAAAAAAGTAAAATGTGCAGAACAATGTGAATAATGTATCAGCATGATATCTGTATAAAAGAAAATGAGGTATATACATCCTGAGAAATGAACCAGGAGGCAGTTTCCAAATAACAAAGTGTACTTACACAAACTAAAATGCTTGCGCTGTCACCAGTCAGTAGAATCTCGTGGAACCATTATTGACAATCTATTGACTAAAATATTCATAGGCACTTAATTAAGTATGATTTGCCTATTTATGCATAAACATTTCTAGAATAATGAAGGTACTTTATAAAGTTTGTGGAAAAATGGAATTTGAAATGTTTATTTTGGTGTAAGCAATTGATGTGTGTATTCATCATAATATGCATTTTTTTTTCATTTCCAGTTTCCTTAAAAAGTGAGGAGGTCACAGACATAGGGCATGTTTGGGGGTGAGTGAGTTGGGAGGGGTGAGGAAGAATGAAATGGCTCTGCCTTCCATTCTGTGTCCACGGGAAGACAAGATCGTCCCTCATTCAATTTCCGTGAGTTTTTGGATATTTTTTTCATTTTTAATTTCATTTTAAAATTTATTTATTTTTTTATTTACATAGTTGATCAGGACGGGAAGGGTCAAGGGTTTGGGAAGAAAAGTGGGTGAGATCATTGTTTCCAAATTTTCTTTTTCTTCCTCCTGTAACTAGGGGAAGGGAAGAGATGAGTAGAGAAGCCAGATCCAGACTCCCAGCCACCTTAGTACCTGGGGATAGGAAATTGTTTGCCTTTGGGGTGGGGTGTTGAGTGTGGAAAAAGGTACCAAAAAGATTTTTCACTATGTATGCTATTGTAACTTTTGAATAGTATGAACTTTGAGTAATAAAAGCTGTTAGCAGTGGGTAACAGTCTTTTCTCGTTTTCCACTTTTGTTGCCTTGGTTTAGTCCTCAACCTGGATCTTGTCAAGCACCACCAGTTGATCTCCCTGCTGCACTCTGTTCCTCTCTTTTGATTTCTCCATCTTTTACAGTGCTACCAGATCAGATCAGACTCTCTCTTCCTCTAAAAGTTTTACTGATATCCTAAAACGCACAAAATACAGTTCACGCCCTTCAGTGTAGCATTTAAAGTTTCTTCTTCCATTTTCTTCTGTCTCTCTCTTCTTTTTAAGATCTACTTATTTTTATTTTAAAGGCAGAATTTGAGGAGAGACAGAGATCTCCCATCCACTGGTTCGATTCCCAAGGGGCCACATTGGCTGAAACTGGGCCAGTCCAAAGCCAAGAGCCTGAAGTTTCCTCTGGTCCCCAATGTAGGTGCAGATTCCCAAAGACTTGGACCATCCTTCTTTGCTTTTTAGGCCATTATCAGAGAGCTAGATCAGAAGTGGAGCTGCCAGGAGTTGAACTGGTGTCCATGTGGGATGCCAGTGTTACAGGTAGAGGATTAACATGCTACGTTATGTTGCCAGCTTCCTCTTTGGTCTTACACTACTTTATCAGCTTCACCTTCACTTACACATGTCTGCATATTCCTTCTTTAGTATCATTTCTCTTCTGAGACACTTGAGTGTCAGGGCCAACCATTTGAACCAACACTTCTGCTCCCAAAGATACTTATCAGCATGAAGTTGCAATCAGGAGTGGATCAAATTCAGATACTCTGGTTTGTAGTATTAATGTTCCAAGTGGTACCTTAACCACTGCACCAAATGGTGTTTTATTTCTTGATGCTTTTGGGAGCAGCAACTGGAAAAATATGCCCACTATGGGCAGCTACTTAAGCAGTTGCATTGATAGTCTCTGCTTTTTTCCAGAATAATACTAAGGAAACAAATTATTATCTTGCTGATAGGGCAAGTGGCTTGGTGTAGTTAGAATCACATTTGTAGGAATTTGACATACTTAACCCAAAAGCAAACCAGTGCTGCTTTACACAATTCACCACCTGTCTTCCCAAAAGCATCCACTTGTAGATTTCTTATTGATTGTAGTATAGCTCCCTTCATATTTCTATATTGCTATTTCTAGACATTTTTACCATGACAATAGTTGAAGACTTAGCTTCCTTATACTATTTCTGCCTGTACTGGTTTACTAAATTTATCATTTTTATTAAATTAAGATTTGGTATCTTCATTATTATGAGTATAATCCTTTTTATCTTGAGCCAAGTCTTACATTATTATAATATTTTCTATGTTTGTACAGCAAAAGTACTTTAAAAAAATTAGTTGTTTTTATTGGAGAGGTAGATTACAGAGAGAATGAGACAGATCTTTTACTGTTTTTTTTTTTAGAAATATCAACACATTCTTTTTTTTTTTTTAAGATTTATTTATTTTTATTACAAAGTCAGATATACAGAGAGGAGGAGAGACAGAGAGGAAGATCCTCCATCCGATGATTCACTCCCCAAGTGAACGCAACGCTGGTACTGCACCGATCCAAAGCCAGGATCCAGGAACTTCTTCCGGGTCTCTCACAGGGGTGCAGGGTCCCAAAGCTTTGGGCCGTCTTCGACTGCTTTCCCAGGCCACAAGCAGGGAGCTGGATGGGAAGTGGAGCTGCCGGGATTAGAACCGGCGCCCATATGGGATCCTGGCGTGTTCAAGGCGAGGACTTTAGCCGCTAGGCCACTGTGCCAGGCCCATGAGACAGATCTTTTGTCTGCTGGTTCACTCCCTAAGTGACTACACAGCTAAAGTTGAGCTGATTTGAAGCCAAGAGCTTCCTCTGGGTCTCTCACATGGGTGCAGCGTCCCAAAGCTTTTAGACATCCTTTACTCCTTTTCCAGTTCACAAGCAGGAGGCTAGATGGGAAGTGGAGCAGCTGGGATACAAACCGGTGCCCATATGGGATCCTGGCATGTGTGATGTGAGGATTTAGCCACTGAGTCATCACACTGGGTTCTGAAGTACTTTTTCACAGAGCTAAAAGTTACCAAAATTCTCATTTGCTTGTTTGTGTACCTGCAACTCCTATTATCAATTTATTGATTTAATAAATATTTGCTCAGTGTCTGCTTGTGCCAAGCAGTGCTCTTGGTGTTTGGAATACATCAGTAATGGCCTGGCACCATAGTGTAGTGGTTAAAGTCCTCACCTTGCATGTGCCAGAATCCCACATAAATGCTGGTTCTAATCCTGGCAGCCCGCTTTGCATCCAGCTCCCTGCTTGTGGTCTGGGAATGTAGTTAAGGATGGCCCAGGCCCTTGGGACCCTGCACCCATGTGGGAGACCTGGAAGAAGTTCCTGGATCCTGGCTTCGGATCGGCGCAGTACCAGCGTTGCGTTCACTTGGGGAGTGAATCATCGGATGGAGGATCTTCCTCTCTTCTTTCCTCCTCTCTGTATATCTGCCTTTCGAATAAAAGATAAATAAAATCTTGTTTTAAAAAAAGGAATACGTCAGTAAGCAAACTACGTAAAGATTCTTCCAATTGGGAAACAAACAATAAACCTGGTATTAAAAAAACCCCAGCATTAAAAAAAAAGGCAGCATAAGGGTATTTGGGAATACATATAAAAGCTGAGTTGTAATACTAAATAATGTTGTAAGGATAAATCTCATTGTAGGTGATATTTGAGTAAAGACTTATACTCCCTTTAATGTTATCATCTGCATAGCCAAATACCCTGGAAAGCAGACCTTATGTTTTCCCTGGGGCTTGCTTCTTGGAACCTTCTGTGTGCCCTATCAGGATTAGCCTCCTGAGACCCAAAGCATAGTTGTCCTAGGATTTCCCTTGGCTACTTCCTTGGGCTGAACCATTTGTTTTTTGGAGCGCATGTGTTTTTTACTTGAAACAAATTCTCGTGTAACTTTCAGAGAAACAGTGCATGAAGAATGAAAAAAACGTGCTGAACATTGGTGTCTCTCAGTACTTTTGACCTAACCTCATATTTGATTCAAAGTTTGGCTCAGTGTAGAGTTTCAGTTGTGCAGTTTCTCAGAATTTTCAAGGCCACACTCCATTGGCTTCAGGATCGCAAGGTTACTGTTGAGGAAACATGATGCCCTTGATTCATGATGCTTTGTATGTGACCTGGTTTCTCTCTCTGAAGACTTGCCGGTTTTTTTTCATCCTTATGTTCTGTAATTTTGTGATGATGGGCTAGGCCTTGGTGTGGATTTTCAAAAACTTTGTGGTAACCAACTTAGTGAGCTCTTGTAGCCTTCAGTTGTAATAAAATTGCTTTGTTGACTGAAGTAACTGATTTGATCTGCTATAGTTATCAGAGAAGGGCTTTTGGTTGTTCATGTTTGATTATGAGTGTGAAGCCTGTAAAATACATTTTTTGATACACTGGTATAATGTTTATTTAAAAATAGACATAAATGATGGAATATTTTAAAATTTATTTCTATTTTTTCAGCCATTATAACTTGGATCATATACCTGTGGTGAAAGACCTTGCTCGTTATAACTTTCTCACTCATTTCGCTTCTAAGATTTAGCAGATTATGCCAGGTCCTTTTTCCAGTACACATTTACTCTTGAAGACAGACGCCTTTAGGAATCTACAGAGGCTGTTTTCCTATTTCCACGTCCTGGTCATCCTTTTGCTTTTCCTAATCTTTTACCCCTTAGCTTTCTCTCTCTCTCTCTCATACTCAGACAAAAGACCTCTATAATAAAGGCAGAGTTACAGAGCAATTGAACACACATTTAAACAAAAAGAGGAAGAGAGGGAGAGGGTTGAGAGGGTGAGAGAGAGACATAGGAAGAGAGATAAAGAGAGAGATTAGATAGAGGTATCTTGGCTACAACGGCTGGAGCTGCTCCAGGCTGGAGCCAGAAGCTTCTTACATGTCTCCTGGGTGACTGGCAGGGGCAAAAATACTTGAGCCATCTTTTGCTACCTTTCCAAGTGCATTAACAGGGAGCTGGATTAGAAGTGGAGCAGCTGGAACATAAACCTGTACCCATATTGGATACTGGTGTCTCAGGTAGAAATTTAGCATGCTGAATTATAACACCAGCCTTTATCAGTATATTTTTAATTGAGATAGAATTCATATGATGTTAGAATTCTTTTAAAAAAGATTTATTTATTTTTATTGGAAAGTTAGATATACAGAGAGAAGGAGAGACAGAGAGGAAGATCTCCAAGCAGCCACAGTGGTCAAAGCTGAGCCGATCCAAAGCCAGGAACCTGGAGCCTCTTCCAGATCTCCCATGTGGGTGCAGGGTCCCAAGGCTTTGGACAGTCCTCGACTGCTTCCCCAGGCCACAGGCAGGGAGCTGGATGCGAAGTGGGCCCACCAGGATTAGAACCATATGGGATCCTGGTGCATGCAAGGCAAGGACTTCAGCCACTAGCCTTTCATGCTGGGCCCAACATTATAATTTTTTTTAACAATTTTACAATATAAAATTCATGGTTTTTTTGCACATTTGTGATGTTGTATGACCATCACTGCTGTCTAATTCAAGAATATTTTCATCATCAAAGAGAAGCATACCCATTAAGTTATCATCCATAATCCTATTCTAGCTCCTGGTAACCACAATTCTGATTCTATGATTTGTGTATTTAGGACATTTCATGTAAATAAAATCTTAAAATATATGGCCTTTTGTATTTGGTTTCTCTTATTTAGCATAATGTTTTTAATGTTCAACTAGTTGAAGTGTGTATTACTAGATGTTTAATTTCCTACTATCCAGAGAAAAGTTTTATATTAGAAATCTGTGATTTTAATCTTTTCTTAATTTACTTTTAAAATTTTTACCTAATTTCACCAAAAAATATGGTATTGAATAATTTTAATTGCAGTATCCTTTTTTTTTTCTTTTTTAGTATGCCAGTACTGAGGTTGATGGAGAACATTATATGACCCCAGAAGACTTTGTACAACGCTATCTTGGACTTTATAATGATCCGAATAGCAATCCAAAGATTGTACAGCTCTTGGCAGGAGTAGCTGATCAAACCAAGGATGGGTAAGAACCTTTATGCATTTTCTGAAAACTTGTGTTCTGGAATATCATCAGAAATAAAAAGCTAAGAATTTACCCATAAGTAACTGGATTTTTTTTCTTTCATATGATTAACTTTTTGTCAAAGTTTACAAAAGCATTTTTTTTTAAAGATTTATTTTTATTATTTTTTTTATTGGAAAGGCGGATATACAGAGAGGAGAGACAGAGAGGAAGATCTTCCGTCCGATGATTCACTCCCCAAGTGAGCGCAACGGCCGATGCTATGCCGATCCAAAGCCAGGAGCCTCTTCAGGGTCTCCCACGCGGGTGCAGGGTCCCAAAGCTTTTGGGCCGTCCTCAACTGCTTTCCCGGGCCACAGGCAGGGAGCTGGAAGGGAAGCGGGGCTGCCGGGATTAGAACCGGTGCCCATATGGGATCCCTGGCGTGCTAGGCGAGGACTTAACCACTTGCGCCACCGCGCCGGGCCCAAAAAACATTTTTTTTTATTGTTGTAATCAAAGGTACTAGAATTTCTTTCTGGAAAAAATTACAATGGGAAATACTGTTGTATGTTGAATAGTCTGAACAGAAGAGTCCCAAATAGCCATTTATTGTATTAATTTATTCAGTAAACACCAAATACTTACTGTGTTCAGGAATTGTTCTTTGTGCTAGGATACATCAATGAACAAAACCACTCAAAGATAATAAAGACAATAAGGGAAGACGGTAAGGGGAAGGTATTTGGCTTATTCGTTAGGATACCCACAGCCCATGCTGCAGTGGCTAGGTTTGATTCCCAGCTCATCTCCTGATTCTAGCTGCCTGTTAATGAGCATCATGGGACACAGTGGTAATGGCTCAAGCAACTGGGTTCCTGCCACTCATGTGGAAGATCTGGAATAAGTTCCTGACCTTTGGCTTTGGGGCCATTGCAGACATTTAGGGAGTAAACCAGCAAATAGATATGTGCTCTTTGTCTCTTTCTCTCTCTCTCATCCTCTGTTTTTTTTTTTTTTTTCTAATTTAGTTATTAGCATGTTAGAAGTTGTGAGTACTAGGAAGAAAAGTAAACCAGGAAGAGTTTAGTTTACCTGCATATATACTTTGCAAATATTAATTGAAAAACCATTTCCTAGATACCATAGGACCTTAAAAATACAGAAATAAAGAAAACGAGTTTTTTGAGCTCAAGATGAAACTCATAGTCTTGTGATAAAGAACATAAGCAAATGGCCTCACATGATGGCTCAGTGGCTAAATTCTCGCCTTAATAGGCACCTAGATTCCATATGGACACCAGTTCATGTCCAGGCAGCCCCACTTCCCATCCAGCTCCCTGCTTGTAGCTTGGGAAAGCAATAGAGGATGGCTCAAAACCTTGGTACTTTGTGCCTGCATGGGAGACCCAGAAGAAGCTCCTGTTACTTGGCTTTGGATCGACTCAGCTCTGGCCATTGCGGCCACTTGGGGAGTGAACCAGTGTATGGGAGATCTTTTTGTCTCTCCTTCTCGCTGCAAATCTGGCTTCCCAATAAAAATAGACTTACATATTTTTTACAATTGACCAAACAAAAATCAGGTGCTGTACTAGACATGTATGAAAAATGCAACAGGCACCCAAGGAAGTACAGCTCACTCTGTTGAGTTGTCAATAGCGCATTATTGATGATGATAGTTGAGTGATAGGAGTAGCAGGAACTTGCTGAGAATTGGACAGATAAGGAGGACAATTCCTGAATAGGGAACTGTAGTGGCATCAAGGAACACTAGTGTTTTATTGAGTGGTGGTGGGTGGGAAGGTTGTATTGCAGGTGTTTTAAGTGGCTGTGGTATTTCTTCTGTGCTGTAGGAAATGGAGTTCCTTGTGTGCTGGTCTTTGTATCATGTAGGCTGTGACTGTCTTGCAGATATTTTTAGCCTGATGGTGTATGGGTGTATGAAGTCGCAGAAGTAACAGGTGCATCTTACTAGAGTGTCAGTTTACTCAGCTCAAGGAGAAAGCACCACCATTATGTTTATTAAAGTTACATCTGGACAGTTTATGGAGGAACTGCAATATTTGTACAAACTATATTCAGACGATTTTGGTTTGTTCTGGTGCTTTCAAACTATATTCACATATCTTGGGCTCAGGTTCTTTTTGCAATCTATAGTGAAAAACCTTGAAAACCAGACAGTAATTAATATTTATTCTTTATGATTTAAAATTTATTTTATGCTTTTAAAGGGAAGAGAGGGAGGGGTAGACTAACATAGGGACAAACAGATTCATTCTCCAAGTGCTAGCAACAGCCAAGGCTGAGACTAGGCTAAAGCCAGGAACTGGGAGACCAATCCAGGCCCCCCATGTGGTGGCATGAACTCCACTCTTGGAGCTGACACCTGCTGCCTCCCAGGGTGTACACTACAGGAAGCTGGACTCAAGCATGGAGCTCAAAACCAAGCATGATGACATGGGAAATGGAACCCTCAAGTGGCATCTTAAGTGCTATGTGAAATACCCACCCGAGGAGTCTTTCAACTTCCTTTTATTACCACAGCCATGATCAGGTTTAGAAAATGACATATGGGAGTGGGAAAAGAGAAACATGCAGTGAGAATCAGTTATGGGCAGCTATTACAATGGTTAAATTAGAATGGTATCTTAATTCTTGGAGGCCAGGATTAGTACTCTATTAATTTGGATATTTATTACATACTCAACATATGTTTGAAAGATTATTTTATACCTTGAAAATTTTATGTATTATTAATAAGTGGCAACTATTGGAGAAATTGTGAACATTTTGTGTCTGATGTTTAAAGAATGAGGTTGGTTGTACTGGCTTATCAGAGTCTCTCAATGATTAGACAGTAAGATATTTGAAATATTTAATGATAATTTCTTTAAAATTATTAAAGGTAAATAAGCACTTAGATATTTTCAGAGTATTTGTTCTTATTTTCATCTGAGACTTCTCAGAAAATCTTTTGAAGATCTATTAAAACTCATACTCTAATGTCATTTTTCATGAGCTTTTGGAGTACTCTTTTTTTTTTTCTAAGATTTATTTATCTATTTGAAAGAATTATGGAGAGAGCAAGAGACAGACATCCATCTGTTGATTCACTGCCTAAATTGTTGCAACAGGCAGGCCAAAGCCAGAAGTTTTGAGCTTTATCCAGTTCTACCACATGGGTGCAGGGGCCCAAACACTTGAGCCGTCTTCTGCTTTCCATGGTGCATTAGCAGGGAGTGGCATCGGAAGCTGAGCAGCTGGGTCTCAAACTGGTGCCCCCCTTGGGATGCTGGTGTTGCCCGTGGTGGTTTTTATTTTTAAAAAAATTTTTTTAAAGATTTATTTATTTTATTGGAAAAGCAGGTGTGCAGAGGAGGAGGAGAGACAGAGGGGAAGGTCTTCCATCCGATGGTTCACTCTCCAAGTGACCGCAATGGCCTGTGCTGCCCCGATCTGAAGCCAGGAGCCAGGAATTTATTTCTTGGTCTCCCACGAGGGTGTAGGGTCCCAAGGCTCTGGGCCATCCTTGACTGCTTTCCCAGGCCACAAGCAGGAAGCTGGATGGGAAGTGGGGCTGCCGGGATTAGAATTGGTGCCCATATGGGATCTCGGCACATTCAAGGTAAGGACTTTAACTGCTATGCTATTGTGCCAGGCTCCTATGTACTGTTTTAGAAACTTCTTTTATCAGTCTAAGTTAAAAAAAAATTGTATTTTTTTCAGATACTTATTTTGTGATCATTTCCCTACTTCATCTGAGTGTATCTTTTTTTGGAGCTTCCTATAGTACTGGCCTGAAATGTGGTCATTAAAGTAGGATGTTTTCATGTGGCCAAGTACAATCAAAAGCTTTAATCACCAGATCACTAATGTACTTTGTACTTTGTATAGTATCATAAAATCTAATAATCCTTATTAATGCATACTTCGTTTTTAAAAATAAGTTTTTAAAATACCTAGCTTAAAAAGAAGTTTTAAAAATACGTAGCTTGCCCTGGCACAGTGACCTAGTGGCTAAAGTCCTCGCCTTGAACGCGCTGGGATCCCATATGGGTGCCGGTTCTAATCCCGGCAGTTCCACTTCCCATCCAGCTCCCTGCTTGTGGCCTGGGAGGGTGGTAGAGGATGGCCCAAAGCCTTGGAAACCTGCACCCACGTGGGAGACCTGGAGGAAGCTCCTGGCTTTGGATCAGCTCAGTTCTGGCTGTTGTGGTCACTTGGGGAATGAATCATTGGGTGGTGGATCTTCCTTTCTGCCTCTCCTCCTCTCTCTATATTTGACTTTGCAATAAAAATAAGTAAATCTTAAAAGAAAAACCTAGCTTACTTTGTAAAACAATTTTTAAACTTCATTTTCTCCTGATCTTTGGAATGAGTTAGATTGAGATTAAGCAAATATCTTGATTCATAGGGTTACATCTTGAAGTATAAATGAATATATAAAGCACACATTCTTTCTAAAGCAGAGACAAGGTGGAATTTTCTAGAAGCACAGGGATTCTTAGCTTCCTCTCCATGAATAATCTTCCTGTAATATAGTGAGAATGTATGGATTTGTGTCAGCATTTTTCTCCGTTGAGATCATAGGTTTTCCTAAAGGTCTATGCCTCAGTCTATGACTCTTCTGTAAAAGGTTCTCCTATAATTTTTAATTCAGCAAAATGAAGACTTTGATAATATTTGACTTATTTCAGGAAACCAATCCTTCTTCATCTGACAATTAAGGAAAATAAGATTCAAGAGTTTGATTGACATGTCCAGTAATATAGAAGTTTTAATCTTCTTTTTTTCTTGGTGAAATTATAATGTTTTCTGTTTTATACCCTTTATTTAGAATAGTGATGAAAAATTCTAATAGTTCATTTAGTATGTGTTTTTCTTAATTCCAAGATCTGTCCTTGGTCTAAGGTCATTTATGTGTAATGACTCCTGGAAGTATATCCCTTGAATGGAAACCCATCAATAGTACTTCTAGTCATCTGACACCAAGACTGAATGGGAATAACTGGCAAAGAGAAATGTAAATAATCTGGCCAAATGTGTGGGAAAAGTGAGCTTAAGACTTACTTACAAGTGCCAGGGGCTCTTTTGTAATGTGACCCCCACTTCCCATGTTTTCTAGTCTGTGAACTCCTTTTCTCTTCCTCCCCGTCTTCTTCCTCCAGATGACAAAATAAGCAGCGTTGTGTGATACAGGTACACGCTGCGGAAAGCCAAGTAAAAGCAGCACTGTGATATAAATAGCATGCTGGGTTGTTTAAAAGTTAAAGCCATTACCCAATTATTGTTTGTGAGATTGTGGTTTAAAGTTTGATGTTTTTGCCACATAATGAAAAGCAAAACACTTTTGGGAATTAAATGCAGATTTTAGGCAATATTACTATGTGATCTGATCTAAAATATTTAGACACTTGTTTGTTTGATATTAACTTCTAGAATCATAGTTTCTATGTTACAGCCTGGTCATAATTTAATTTTAAGCTCTGTTTCCCAATAATGCAGAAAACTAGTTTTCCCTTTTTTGGAGGTGTGGAGGTGGAATGTTTTCCTTTTGGTTGAACGTGGGTACAGAACCTTTTGTGCAGAAATTGATTGCTTTAAAGAATTGCAAAATTAATTCATTAATGTTTTGGCAATTTATTAATTTCCACTCAGTAACTTAAAAAGGGATTTATAATATCAGGTGTGTGGCTCAATGGTTAAGTCGCTGCTTGGGACACTTCTATCCCATATTCAAGAGTTTGGTTTGAATCTCAGCTACTGTTTGAGCTAACTTCTTGCTAATTCACACCCTGGGGTGCTGCACTTGGATCCTGGCCACAGATGTGAGAAACCCAGATTGACTTTTGCTCTCCTGCTTCGGCCTGGCCAAGCCCTGGCTGTTGCAGGCATTTGAGAGACTTAACCAGTAAATGAAGATTTCTGTGTTTGTCTCTTTGTCTCTGTGCCTTTCAAATGAAAAGAAGATGAATAAATTTAAAACATTAAAAAAAAAGATCTTATAGAAGAATTTTAAAATACACACTTAAATAGCAGACTGATGGAATTGTAACTCCGTATGAAGGAATGTACTGTTGTGACAATATGGGAAAAATCATTTGGGGAGTTGGGAATTTGGGGGAGGGAAATCCTAGACTATGCAGAACTATATGATAAAATTCAAAATTTAAAATAGAAATTTTTAAGATTACACACCTTGAAATTAATAAAATATATTATTTATAGTAAGTTATAAAATGAATGCATATTTTTGTAAACAGAATATGAAAGTGCCAATTAATCTCCATTAAAAGAAAAAAATTGAGGTGTGAACTCATTAGTGGTTTATGCATTCAGCATTTATTAACTTATTTATGCATGTTCAACTAGAAAATTTCTTGGGCTCTTCTAGTGATAGGAAAATCTGTGGCAGAATAAAGGAAAAAGTTTTAAACATTATTCTATAGCATGTTGCTCTGTGTTAGCAGATAAGCAAGCCTTTTCTTATTTTCTGAAAAATATTGTTATAGTATAATGTGGTGAGTAATGCCTTAGGCTTGAACTAGGTGAGACTGTCTACCAGCCCATACTTCCCTATCCCCGCCCCAAACCTTTCATTCTTGAAAATTCCCAAGCGTTCAGAAAATTGAAAGAATCTTATAGTGAGCACTTATATATCTACCACATATATTCTACCACTTATATTTGACCGTGCTAGCTAGCTTTTCCACATAGCTCTCCATCTTTGTATTACTTCATCTTATTTTGAAAAAATACATTTTAAGTAAATTATAGACTCTGACATTTTAATATTTCAGCTTGCACATTACTAACTAGAATTCAATATTTAGAATATTTTTGTTTAGGTATAAAATTACGCATAGTGAAAAACATAGATCTTAAACAAATATTTGCCGAATTTTGACACATACACAGCTAAGAAACCTCAGGTGACTTTTTGTATTAAAATATATGTAAGGTAAAATTTACTATTTCTGCTTCTTCAAAGAATAGAGTTTAGTAGCCTGAAGTACATTTGCATGATTGTGCAACTGTCCCTAGCATCTATCTCTAGAACTTTTTCGTAATCCCTTAATCAAACTCCATTTTCTTAAACAATGGCTTCTTACGTAATAATATTTTCAAGGCACATGCAAGTGATAGCATGTTGTCAGAAATTCAGTTTTTAAAAAAAATTTGTTTATTTTTATTGCAAAGTCAGATATACAGAGAGAGAAGAGACAGAGAGAAAGATCTTCTGTCCATTAATTCACTCTCCAAGTGACTGCAATGGGCAGAGCTACACCTATCCAAAGCCAGGAGCCAGGAGTGTTCCAGGTCTTCTACATAGGTACAGGGTCTCAAAGCCTTGGGCTATCCTCTGCTGCCCTCTTAGGTCACAAGCAGGGAGCTGGATGGGAAGCAGGGCTGTTGGGATTAGAACCAGTGCCCATATGGGATCTTGATGTGTGCAAGGCAAGCACGTTAGACAATAGGGTGCTGCGCCGGGCCCAGAAATTCATTCGTTTTTATAAGGCTGAGTATTGTGTTTAGGTGACATATTTGAGTTGCTAATACTTTTGTGTGTTTTCTTAATGATTTTCTTTTTTTTTTTTTTTAAAGATTTATTTTTATTATTTTTTCATTGGAAAGGCGGATATACAGAGAGGAGAGACAGAGAGGAAGATCTTCCGTCCGATGATTCACTCCCCAAGTGAGCGCAACGGGCCGATACTATGCCGATCCGAAGCCAGGAACCTCTTCCGGGTCTCCCATGCGGGTGCAGGTTCCCAAAGCTTTGGGCCGTCCTCGACTGCTTTCCCAGGCCACAAGCAGGGAGCTGGAAGGGAAGCGGGGCTGCCGGGATTAGAACCGGCGCCCATATGGGATCCCGGGCGTGCAAGGCGAGGACCTTTAACCACTTGCGCCACCGCGCCGGGCCCTCTTAATGATTTTCTTAAATAAGTCACCCTGTATAACAGTACTCAGGGATTGGTGAGCATTTTCCTGAAAACTTCTTGTAGTGGCAGAACATCAAACTGAAGGCATGGTTAGGAAACTATTCATAGGCCTACTGATTTGTTGTATGTCTTTATTTATTAGTTTAGATTTACTTATTTATTTTAAAGTCAAATTACACAGAAGAGACAGAAGGAGAAGTCTCCTATCCAAATGGCCTCAATGGCCAGGGCTTGGTTACGCCATAGCCAGGAGTCTGGAGCTTCTTCCTGAGCTCCCTGCAGATGCAGGAACCTGAACACTTGATACATGTTCTATTGCTTTCCTAGGCATACCAGCAGCGAGCTTGGTTGAAACTGGCTAGCTGGACCTTGAACTGGTACCCATATAGAATGCAGTTATTGCAGGCAGTGGCTTTACTCACTATCCCCCTAACATAGCGCCTATTGAATGTCTTTGAGGAGATGCCTTCTTTAAACTTTTAAAGAATCCTTTGACTCTTAAGTTGCTTGAATATCTAATGTGCTGACAGCTAAAATGTAGATATTTAATACATTCCATAGACTATTTTGAACAAAGGGCTACTTATTTCCTTCAAATCCCAAAGAGCAGGTGATCTGTGCAAAAGTGTTAAGCCTGTCTCCAGGGAGCTGGTGCTAGTTGGAACCAGAAGATTGCAGTTTATCAAGGGAAATCAGAAATCTGGATTATATATGAAAGCTTGTGATTTCCTAATGTAGCCAATTAATACAACTACAGAAATAATGCTTTGCATGCCAAAGTAAGCATCTGTGAGCTAAATTCAGTCTGTCCCCTGACAGTTTAAGACCTTGCTGATTGAGGAAAAAGAGCTTGTTTCATAAAATACAGCAAAAGTCCCTACTGCTGAGCACAACTTTTTTTTTTTTAAAGCTACACGATTTGTATTTCAGGGTAATTATATTTTTTGATATTCAATTCCTGAGACTATTTTGGAAAAAGATGTTTGATTGTTTGCATGCATTATCAGCTTATTTTATTTTTAAATTACTCTCATATCAGAAGAATGTTGACATTGTGAAAAAGTTCAGACATGTGTGAAATATGTTGAAAGTGAAGGTTTTGTGTACCTCTTGCCCTGCGTCACTGTGCTATTTGTATTATTTATTCTTGTATTTGCATACCATTGATTTGTAATTTTCTTCAGAGTTTAAAACCTACCTAATGAGGTCGTGGTGATACCTGGTAAGAGTTTGTTATAACTTAGTTTGTTTGAATTCTTATAAATAATGTTTTAAATTTTCTTTTATTTATCTGAAAGGCAGTGTTGGAGAGAAAGGGGTGCAGGGCAGAAAAATAGAGAAAGCAGTCTTCCATCTGCTGGTTCACTCCCTAAATGGCAGCAACAGCCATGGCTGGGCCAGGCTGATGCCAGGAGCCAGAAGCTTCTTCCATATCTCCCTTATGGGTACAGAGATTCAAGGACTTGAATCATCTTCCATTGCTTTCCCCAGCATATTAGCAGAGCTTGGTCAGAAATGCAGTGGCTGGGTCTTGAACTGATGTCCATAGAGGCTATTGACATTGTAGGCCACTACTTAATGTTATGCCACAATGTTGATCCCACTTCATTTGTTTTTGCTTCCCTAAAATTTGTGCAGTAATAATTACAGTTTGTATTTTCATATTTTCAAATTATTTTATTTTAAAGACAAAAATTGACAAAGATATCCCATCTGCTTATTCATTCTCCAAATGCCTGCAATAGTTGCAACTTGGATCCCTTTTAAGCCAGGAGTCAGAAACTCAATCCAAGTCTCCTGTATGGGTAACAGGGTTGCAACTGCTTAAGCCATCACCTGTTGCCACTCAGAGTGTGTGTGTTAACAGAAAGCTGTAATGGAAATCAGAATGGGACTTAACCCTAGGCACCTGGATTTGGGATGTGGGCTTCTTAACCACTGTGCCAGATGTGTACCCCATTGCTTTTTTTTTTTTTTTAAGCAATACGCCAATGCAAAAAGTGCATTTTTAATGTGCCCTGACAGACAATTGCAGTTACTGGCCATACTTCCCAGGATTCACTAGCCTTTCAAGCACCTAATATTACCAAAGATTTTTTTTTTTAAACACAGGCACAGTAAAGACATAGTCTGTACTGTCATGATGCTATTCCTTCAATAAAGGCATCATTGCTTTGGATAGACTGTAGCTTTGCAGTTTGAGCATATTTCAAGGTGTTTTAGGTAACAAGTTGCAGGTTTGAGTGTCAAAATGTTTTAAGTGGATGGTAGCAAAAAATAAATATAAAATTACATTCGCTTTTGTATTGTATCAAAAGTCATATATTCTCAGATCAAGAATATCCTATTTTTTGCCTGAATTAAACCTATGCTATATCTTTCTGGAATGGAGATTCTAGATAATTAACCTTTAAACAATGAATTGTATGATTATTTCAGTTAAGTGTTGTGCAAAGAGTACTGAAAGGACAATACATTGCTGTACGGTATGCCGTGAGGGTTGAAGTCATTTGGGGCTCTAGGTTGATTCTCTTGAAGAAATGATATTTGAGCTGACGTATGTTAGTATCCAGAGTAAAATGACTGGGTAAGAGCTTGAAGGTGGTGGGGACTATTGTGGAGAGAATTAATTACCAGGCAGTGATCCTGAGCTGAAAGAACATGGCTGGTTCTCGGAACTGACAGCAAAAGGGCTAGATTTATGTTTAAAGTGACCCCGCTGATAAATCAGACACAGAAGGACAAGTCACACAAGAGCTCATTCCTGTGGAATATAAAAATGTTGATCTCGTGGGTGTAGAGAGGAGAATGGTGATTGGGTAGTTGCAGGTAGGGGAAATGGGAAGATGTTGATCAAAAGACATATAATGTTAGTTAGAACATATGGATCAGTGTGGTGGGGTTCAAGTTCTACCTGCAATGCTGGTATTGCATATGGGTACCAGTTCATGTTGTGGCTGCTCTACTTCTGATTCACTCCTGCTAATCTTAGCACCTTAGCATCCTCTACCTGAAAGCAGTAGAGGATGGCCTTAGTGCTTGGACCCTTGTATTCAAATGGGAGAACTGAAAGATCCTGGCTTCTGATTTTGGTCTGGCCCAGCACCTGAGAAAGCAGCAGAAGGTAGTCTAACTACTTGGGTACCTGCATCAATGTAGGATATTCTTTAAAAAAAAGCTTCTGGCTCCTGAGTTTAGTCTGGTCTGGCCCCAGCCAATGGCCATTTGAAGATTGAACCAGTGGATGGATTTATCCCTGTATCTTCCCCCACCCCCAACTTTGTCTTTCAAATAAATACATCTTGGACAAAAAGAAGAGGGCTGGCACTGTGGCTCAACATGCTAATCTTCCACCTTCAAGTGCTAGATCCTGTATGGGCACTGTTTTGTGTCCTGGTTGCTCTACTTTCCGTCCAGCTCCGTGATTATGGCCTGGGAAATCAGCAGAGGGTGGGTCAAGTCTTTGGGCCCCTGCACCCACATAGGAAACCTAGAAGAACCTCCAGGCCACTGGTTTCAGATCAGCCTAGCTCTTGCCATTGTGACCATTTGGGGGAGTGAACCAGCGGATAGAAGATCTTTCCTTCTCTTTCTCCTTCCCTCTGTAAATCGGCCTTTCCAATAAAAACAAAGCACCCAAGTATCCACAATGGTCAGTATTAAGCTGATCCAAAGCCAAGAGCCAGGGGCTTCTTCTGGGTCTCCTACACGGGTATAGGGTCCCAAGGCTTTGGGCCATCCTCTACTGCTTTCCTAGGCCACAAGCAGGGAAGCCGGATGGAAGTGGAGCAGCCAGGGCACAAATTGGTACCCATATGGGATCCTGGTGTATGCAAGGCAAGGATTTTTTTTTTAATTACTGGATTGTGAGTAAACTGTGTGTTATCTGAATAATTTTGAATAAAAACTAATTTTTAGAATAAATTAAAAAAGTTCCCTCTGGCTAAAGTTGGAAGAATGAGTTAGAGGAGGGCAGAAAGTATTCAGGGCATTAGTTACATGGTTGTTGCCAGTTGCAGTTGATAGGAATGATGCTGTATTAGTAGATATGTTTTAGAGAAACAGGAGTTTTAATGTTTTCATTGGATTGGAGACCGAGTAAATGGGACTCAAACTAGATGCACTGATGTGGGATATGAACAACCCAGTGATGACGTAACTAATGTGCCACATGCCTACCTCATCTTCCAAGGTGTTTTTATCTTCCCTTGTCATTGTTTTCTTGCAACCACAGATTGATTGTTTTGTAGTTGCTTGCAGTTAGCATTTCTATAGTGGTGGTCAACATTTTTTTAATCCCTCCTATTTTTCTGTAAGTTGGTTATATTTGGATTAGTGATTTCAGTGCAGTACTTTGCTCTCCAAGAGACCTTTGGTGATGTCTGCAGACATGTTTAGTTGTCTGGTGTGCGGAGGCCAGGGGACTGCTGGACATTCAGCTGTGCACAGGAGAGCTCCCTGCGCAAGGCAGAACTTGCCAGTCCAAACTACCAGCAGCGCTGAGGTTGGGGAGCTCTCCTCCAGAGCCTTCAATTCAGAGTCTGTTGGTTTTGGTCTGGTTTCCTTTGTTTTTGTGAGATTAGGTACTCCTGTTTACTGTATAAGTCCACTAATTTATTAGGCAGTTACCAAAGAGTGACAGTCTAATCTTTTTCCCACCTTTCCTCCTTTCCCTCGTTCTCTGGAATACTTTTTGTAAAGAGAAACTACACTTCATCATCAAATAGTTGATTATATAGTATAGGCAGATTACATACTTGATTCTTCTTTTTGTTTACCAGTTAATATTTTATATTTTATTTCAGGTTGATCTCCTATCAAGAGTTTTTGGCATTTGAATCTGTTTTATGTGCTCCAGATTCCATGTTCATAGTGGCTTTCCAGTTGTTTGACAAGAGTGGAAATGGAGAAGTGACATTTGGTAAGGGGAAGAAAAGATTATAAGTGATAAGTAAGTTAGTTAGTGATGCCAGTCCAGTCTGTAATTGCTATGTTTAGTAACTGATAAATAGATTGTGTTCACTTAAGACATAGCAAGTAAGTGAAGTTTTAATTTCCTACAATGATTTCTACAAATAAGAAATGACTGTATTTTCTTCATCAGGCTTTTTATAAAAGCACTAGACTATTATAAATTAAGAAATGTAGGAATATTATTCAGCTCATTCCAGAACGTAACTGGTATAAAATGTTCTTATTCTGGGATAGCATAAGTAAACCTATAGAACAATCTTCTTACTCCTTTAAGAAAGTTTTGATGGGAAATTCAGAGCTTCCTATAGCATTTCTTGCAAAATTGCTACTATGTCATTTTAATATCAAGAGTGAGAATGAAGAAGAGTTTTTGCAGAATTAGCATTCTCAAAGTCTCTATTTTAGATTTTTAGTATAAGAAAACAAGCTAAAATATTAAAATTTCCATCTGAGTTGGATGTGAAAATTGATTTAAATCCTCTGGTAGACATACAATCTAACACATTGTTAATATCTCACTGTGAAAACTGGGATTTTTCATTTGTAGCAATGCAGCAGTTTTTAAAGATGCTTATTTCTAAAAATTAGTTTGTTTAGTGAAAGAATTGTCTCATTTTTTTCCTGCAACAGACTTTACAATAAAAACAGTGCAGTATTTCAAGAATCCTAAGGCCTTCCCTGTTTTTTTATGTTTGAAATTTTTTATTGTAGCAAAAAACTAAAATTCACCATATTAATTAGTTTTATAAAATTTTGAATTTATTTGAAAGACAGGTAGATCTCTGACACACTAGTTTACTCCCCAAATGCTTATAACTACCCAGGCTGGACTAGGCTGTGCTGAGAACCAGGAACTTAATTGGGGTCTACCATGTGGACGGCAGGGCCTGAGCCGCTGGATCAGCCAGGCTGCCTCTCAGGAAGGTGGAATGAGGGGCAGAGCTGGGACACAAACCCAGGCAGTCTGATATTGGATGTTGAGCACCTTCCCCAGTAACCATTTTTAAGAGTACAGTGGTGTTAAATATGTTCACATTACTGTGAAACATATCTTTAGAACTTTTTCATCTTGAAACACTGAATTTTGAATGAATTGGAGTGAATGTTTATATATATAATCTTGGAAAATTGGGCTTTTCCTGAACTCAAAATTTCTTCACTGCTGTGGTTGAGTTACAAAACAATGTCCTTTGGTTAAACCTAAATTAAGCAGTATGTCAGTAATGGCAACAATAATGATAGAGTAAATAAGTTGGCAGGACCAGTGTGGGGTGCCTTTGCTCTAGCCTCCGTGGGCACATTTATGGCTTGGCACTTAGTATTCCCTTTATTCTGTCTGCTGATCCAAGTGTCTCAGTATGAGAGGACTTCCCTAAATAAATACCATTTACATATAAAACTCTATATTTCTGCTTATATTTTGGAATTCTCCTTGCTTTGTCTCCTGAAGAATGTTGAGTTTCCTCAGAAACATCTAGATTTTGTTGTTTAAAGCATGAATTCCCTGATGTTTCATTATTTGGCATTAGCCCTATACTACCAGTAATGCTACATTTTCCATTTTCAGTAGATAGCACTCGTGCTTACATGTCTCACTTCAAAATGTGATGTAGAAGAGCTGAGGAAACAGTTTGTTTATAAATGTCTGTGTTAGTGATGGTAATCTTGTGTTTATATCATGTGGTTTAAAAATGATTTCTCTAAACCAAATTCTAATTTATTTTGTACTGTGGTTCTTTGTGTCACATCCATTTGACCACTTCTTACAGTTTGTATTTTAAAAGCTAAGTCACTTGAATCACTTCATCCAATGGATTAATAATACATACGAACAGTACAAACCCTGACATTGTTGTTTGGTAGATGAAAATGAGGCTAGAAGTAGCTCTGTAATTGGTTTTCATGTGTCTTTATTGCATTCCAACGAAAGCGTACAGTTGTTAGATCCCAGCTTTATGATTCTATAAATATTTTATTTTTCTCTTGAACCAGAATGTAAGATAGGATTGCAATGAAATAGAATTTAAAATAGAACAAATCATTCGTAGTTTTGATAGTACCTGGTTTGAACTGAAGAACAAACGAATGCTCCAAAATCTTGCTCTCATTCTTTCACTTCGTAATCTACAGAAAAGAAGATTATAATGGAATAAGAAAAAGCTGTTTTCCCTTTTCAACGTTGTTCCTGGGATCCCTGGCCAGCTGGATGGCTTTCTCAATGGTGCTCACTCACTTTCTCAGGACCTTGACCATTTCCTCTTTCTGTCCTGTCTTCCTTGTTTTAAGGATTCATTTCTAGACAAATTTCTTATGATGAATCATCATGAAGGAGGAATAGTTTATATTTTTAAGAAAGGAGAAAAATCAGTAAAAATCTGACCTATAGCAAATGCCATTGAAAGAGATTTCCAAGGTCCACTTATTTCAGTCTGTATCCAAAACTTCAGAATTTCTGCATGAGGAAATAATTAACTTGCTGTTTATTTTCACAGAATTTTGGATTTGTGATGAGGGTTAGTTTTCATGTTTGTATCCACCAGATAAAATGAATTGTGCTTACATATTTATAGACACATATTTAGGTAAAAGGAAATTTTAGATTTCTTTCTAACTAGAATTAAATTCTTTTCACTTAAATGGCCTTATGTTTTCTAGTTTGGAGCTACTTAAAATGTAGACTTTGCTTGTGAATATGAGGAATGAAAATTGGAAGAGAATATTGGATGCAAGGTGCAGTGAAAAACTGACGCCATCAGTCTCTTGTGAACTAGGAAAATAATGTTGTCTGTGTACATGTATATATTCTCATTTATGGCTTTTTAGATATGCTTTTTATTCACATCATATTAGAGTTAAACTTGTACATCTTTGCAGATTTTATATAAACAGTAGTATTGAACAGCATTTGAGTGCTGGACAGGTGCTTTTGTTTAATAGAGACGTCTCCATCCTGGAGAGAGGAGCTGCATTGAGGCCTTGGTAACCCACTGGAGAACATGAAGGCTCAGGAAAGGGTCCTGGAGTTTTTGTTTTTAAAAAATAAATGAAAACCGTTAGTTAATTATCTGCTTTTTGATGTTCTTTTAATAAAATTTCTAATGCATGCTGTGAAGAATTACTTAATGGCTTGAGTATCTGTTACTGCCAGGTGCACGAGCCTTATAGAGGTCATTGCATGACAGATGTGTGCTAGATATAGTATAAATTTGCCTTGGTTTCCATATTATGCACTAGTGTACTAGATACTATGCTTGATATAATTGGATCAAGTAACCTAGATAAGCAGTAATATTACATTGTGTTGTTGAAAGCTACCATGCATTTGTCCCACATTTTTAAAAAGGACTGTTGCTTTGACAAAGATATAATCACTCTAAGCAAATCAAAAAGCCCTCTTAACTCTTAACTAATAAATGAGTATGAAACATGTTGTCTGTTCTGGACTGTGCATTAGAAACTCACAAACCTATGTTCCCAAGTGTTTGCCTAGGAAAGGAAATTCTTCAGCGTGAGCTTTTGCAAGGGTACATCCTCATCCTCTGGAGAAACTCAAAAAACAAGGATTCTTTTTTATTTAGTGCTGTGTTTGACAATTAACTTGTAAAACAAATTTAAAAATGTGTTCCATTTATACCTCTAAAATAGGCTTTTTTCCCTAGAGGGAAAAAATGTCTTGGGATAGATTAGGCATAACCACTGCTCTGATTGAGCAGAGGGTGCGGAGCCTTTGTTCTGTCAGAGTCATTTGGATATTTATTATATCATTCATGGATCATACAAAATTATCAACCTGAAAATTAGTCTGCTGTAAATTTATTAAATTTCAGTTGAGGGTGCTTTGGCAGGGCTGTGCTGTGGGCTTTATATGGTCCATGGGTTGGATGTTCTCCACTCCTGACTTAAAGGAACAGAAAATCGAAGTATAGCTGTGAGAAATGTACACTTTTTAAGGGGACACAAAGATTTGGACGTGGAATACTATGCAATTCTATGGCAATAAGCCCCTATTAGATAGATTAGATAAGACGTAGAGCGTTGCCCGAATACCCAATTAAAGTGAGTTTATGAGATTCTTTGTTTTGTTTTCAGAATATTGTAGAGATGATCATTTTTAAGAAAAAATTTATAAGAGTGCTATAGTTTGAAGTAAAATAAAAGTGTCCCAGTATTAATCTTTACACCCTTTGGTGATAGACTATTGGAGCATACAGCTTCTTTCAGATTAGATTTGCTCTTTAAATGTGAACTCACATTTTCTGAAAAATGGATGTTTACATATCATGTGTTTGGCAGCACAACTACTTTGCTGATTGTGCACTAGGCCTGCTGGAGGTAGGTAAAGGGCGAATAAAAATAATTTCCTGCAGTAAAACAGAGGTCTTCCAGGAAACCATTGACCCACCTGGGAACAGAACCCGGAAGTCTAGGACTGAGTTTACAAGCTAGATTGTTTGGAACTTGTACAAGTTCCTGTTGTTGGTCTTTCTGTGGTCGTCTTCGTTTGTTTTCCTTTGTTTCCTTTTTTGATCTCCTAGTTTTTCCTTCTCTTTCCTTGCAATTTTTCCTTCACTGAAAAACTCTTCACTTCCACTAGTTTCACCACTGTGTTTGTTCAGTTACACACAAGGATATTCACTGTTGATGGTGGGAAGTCCTAAAAGCCTCTCTGACTTCACTTTAAGAGCCATACAGGTGAAACTCAGCTATTGAGGACTTTTCCCCCCAACATGACAATAAGAATATTTGGCCTCAAGCCTATAAGTTGGAAGCAGTGGCTCCTGCTGGGCTGGAATCCTTGGCATCAGGATGTCGTTGGGCTGCTGGTAGGTGGGCTGTGTCACAGGGCTGATGGCTTGTATACCTACAGGAGGAGTTCTCTGGCCACACCGTTGGTACAGCAGCTCCTTCCAGGCTCATTCATGGAACAGGCATGGTGGCAGTCTTGGAGAAGAGTGCCAGCCCCGGTCAGAGGTAATTTTGTACTGCAGAAAAAGGTGAAAAAGGCCAATAGGAAGCTCCCATAAGAACCCTGGGAGGGATGAGGGTGGATGAGATGGGGAGACATAGTGTGGGCTGCTGGGGAAATTAAAACCTCGGTTAAGACGTATTTATATAAAATCAACACTGTGATGTGTATTTCATCTAGAACAAGCATTTTAAGTGACTGATACAGCTAAGCTGACTAACATTATCTATCTTCAAACACTTAATCACAGTTGTGACCATTACCTTGCTTCCTGACAGATCAGTGCACTCCTCTTCTTTGAAAAGAGAACATACGACAGGCTACTTTTGTATCTGGCCACAGTTCCCATTTCGGTAGAGTTGTAAACATCCTTTTCCTAAGTGCATGCACTGCAGGAAGTGAAAAAGTTGTCATTTTCTGTTAAGTTAAAGAGAATGGATTCCTGTTTCCTAGCAATGCCAACCTAGTGTATATCATGATCTTGCTGCCAATAAGATGTATGGGTTAAATCCCTTTCTTTGAGGCCAGCATTTTTAGCCTTTGTTTGCCACTGGAAAGACGGGATTCTCTCTCAGGGGAAGTGTTCTATGCAGTTCCAAGTAGATGTATTGAGGATATTTGAGATGAATGATGTTGCTTTTCATCTCATGTAGGACCTGCCGAACTTGAGTAAGAAAGAGCATCAGGTGTTTGAGGAATGGGCCGCACAAGTATATGTTCTGCAGTTTTGGAACTTTAATATAATTTTCTTTGGGGATAAGCTTATCCTGGTAAAAGCAGCAGTGGTGAATATGAAATGGTCTTAAAAAACTAGGTGAATAAATGATTTCTGTGATCCTCTTGAGCCAGTCTTAGGCAGCTGGTAGTGGAAGCAATTTACAGAAGGGAAGGAGAACATATCTACAAAGGTGCCAAAGGTTTGGAATACAGCTGTATCCTGTGACATGACTAGCTAATAAATCATAACATATGGACCCAGCATGGTAGCCTAGTGGCTAAAGTTTTTGCCTTTCACGCTCCGGGATCCCATATGGGCGCCGGTTTTAATCCCAGCGGCCTGGCTTCCCATCCAGCTCCCTGCTTGTGGCCTGTGAAAGCAGTTGAGGATGGCCCTAGGCCTTGGTACCCTGTACCTGCATGGGAGACCTGGAAGAGCTCCTTGCCCCTGGCTTCAGATTGGCTCAGCTCCAGCTGTTGCGCCACTTGGGAAGTGAATCAGTGGACGGAAGATCTTCCTCTCTGTATATCTGATGTTCCAATAAAAATAAATAAATCTTTAAATAAATAAATAAATCACAGCATGTATTAATGATCATAATAAAACCACAGGCAAAGCAGCCAAGTGATCATTGAGAGAAATAGGAAATGTTCAAAGAAAAGGTTGAAACAAATGACACTTCTGAATTTGTGATAATTACTGCGAGACATTAAAGCCATGATTTGAATAATTCCAGAGACATTCTGAAATTGCATTTAAATATTGTTAGGCATAGAATTTATAGCTAAAGTTTTCTTATAAAGGTATTTTGACAATATGAGTTGTACTTTAAAAATACTTATTTGAAATGTAAAGTTATTTAGAGATAAAATGTATTCTACTAGATTCCCTCCCCAAATGGACACAACATCTATGACTGTGCCAGGCTAAATCAGGAACAAGGAGCTATCATGGTATCCCTGTGACTGCAGGGCCTCAGCCTTTGGACCATCTGCTGCTGCTTTCCCAGGTAACTGGATCTGCAGTAAAGTAGCTAGAACTTAAACCAGAATCCATATGGGATGCTGGCATCCCAGGGAGCAGGCTAACCCACTGTGTCACAACAGTGGACCCAGAATTGTATAATTTTAGTTGTAAAATATTCTTTTTGTGATTTGAGAAAAAATTTTGCATAGATTTTTATCATTTGAAAGCCTTGACCCTTTATTTGATATAGTATTAAATTTCAGATTCTGAGTTTTTTAAATATAAAAGAGACTCAGTTTCATTCCACCATTATGTAAAAATTTTCTGGGTAACAGTATGTTGAAATCTTACCAAATAAATGAGTTGTAGCTGTTTCCTTTACAATAAAGATTGCCATTAAGTAATTTATTCCCTTTAATCATTAATTAAATTCCTGTAGAAATTTAAGTTTTCTTAATACCTGCTTTCCATCAATGTTTTCATGGCTCTTTTAGTGCAATAGTTTTTATTGTTAAACTTCATAAATAAATTACTTTTGGAATAGAAATAGCTACTTAATTAAATGGATCTTAAAAAAATTTCTGTTGATCCTGTCATATTTTTAATCCTCAATTTTTGTGCAGGCTTTATCTTAGTTATTATGTAAACTTTAACATCTTTGAACTTTTTCTATAGATTTTAAGGGTAATATTTTGTATTGAATAGATGCCAGGATCCCAGGAATTGTTGGTATTGAGTGAATTGTTAGTTTTTTTCAGAAACAGAAAACCTGTATGCTTGTTTTTAGGTAAGGTGAAAAGACTTAGCATAATTTGAAAACTCTGACAAACTGAACTACTATTATTGCTGAGATAAGAAACGAATCCTTCCTTCCTTAAAAAAAAAAAAAAAGATGAGAATCCCATCTACCCAGTGACATCCAATGCCGCCTTCCAATTGCTATTACTGGTAGGCAGTTCAGAGATCAAGTACCGAGTCCCCACTGGTAGTATTTCCAGCTTTAGGATTCTGAGGTGCTCTCACCCCTTGACTAATACTCTAAGACTGAAGGGAATCCATTAAACTTTTTTACAATGATGAGATCTCATTCAAATAGGAATTAAAAAATACCATGGAGTAGTTTACAGAAATATTAAATGAATATTTACTAATTTCTCTAAACCCTTTTACTAATAGAATTGGCTTGAATTTGAAAGTAATTTTGTCTGTCAGACATCAGTAAAACAAACTTCATGCTTTCTTTGTTAATATGTTTTTCTTTTTTTTTTTCTTTCCTTTTTTGGCATGAGCTCCTAAATTGGTCTTTACAGTATGCTTGTTAAAGTACCAGTCATTCGTGAATTGACATTTTTTAGTAAATTCAGCACTGTGAAAGAAAGTGAATGACATTTGTAGTGCATGATGACAAGCTGCCAGAGGGTTCTGATTGTTTATTATACCATGTGACTGGTTCCTATCTAAAAGTTAGTGTACTGGGTTTGGTTCGTTATTTAAAAAATGAATCACTAATTTCACTTACCCTAAAATATTTTAATAGTTCAGACTAATCATGGATTTTGTGGGGATTTTGAAGCTTTGTGTCAAGACCATATTTTTGACAATATCAGAAGCTTTTAATAAGGTGCTTGCTGCTGAGTTAATGATATGCTTTTGGTAGTATTTCTTATATCTATCTTCAATAGATATATTCAGGCTAGTGTGAATGTAATAATCAAGCCTCAATCAAACCATATTTAGTATGACAAATATTGTATTATACTGTAATTTAGGTATTCATGCTTCTGATAAAGGGCTTAATTCAACTCCTTGAGGAATTGGGAAAACACTATTGATTTTATACTGGAATGTAAAGAAAAAGACATTTATAGTGTAAGATACCAATCACTTTCTAATTAAAATTAAATCAAGAGAAATTAAGAATTCATGGCCTTATAGGTAATGGTACATAATCGTCAGTGTAAAATAGTATTTTGTATCAACTGTGCATGGGTTCCTGGGTACACAAAAAATTTACAGTTAATAGCAGATAATATTGACTTAAAATTTCTCAATTTTTTTCTGTAGGAAGATTGCAGTGTATTGAGCTACTTGTTCCAGATTTAATTGATTTATTTTTTTTTCCCTTTTAAGAAAATGTCAAGGAAATTTTTGGACAGACTATTATTCATCATCATATCCCTTTTAACTGGGACTGTGAATTTATCCGACTGCATTTTGGTCACAACCGGAAGAAGCATCTCAATTACACAGAATTTACACAGTTTCTCCAGGTGAGTTGAGTTTCTAAGCAGATGTAAATATGTGCTGGTTATTCCTACTGCTTTTCTTGTTTCATGAAAATTTTTTCACAAAAATAGAAGTCTCCTGACATTTTATTTCTATTTTTGCACTTCTTGTTCTTCAGAGCTAATTTTGTTTCTTTCTTTTTAAAGATGTATTTATTTTTATTTGAAAGGCAGATATTTGCTGAGAGGAGAGACAGAGAGGTCTTCCACCCTCAGGTTTACTTCCTAAACGTCCAGAGCTGAGCTGATCCAAAGCAAAAAGCCAGGAGCTTCTTTTGAGTCTCCCATGTGGGTGCAAGAGCTCATGAACTTGGGCCAACCTCCACTGCTTTAGCAGGTCATAAGCAGGGAGCTGGATTGGAAGTGGAGCAGCTGGGAGTTTTCCATTTGCTGGTTTACTCCTTAGACGTCTTCAGTAGAGACAGGAAATGGGAGCCTGGAAGTCAATTCCAATCTCTGGTGTGAGTGGCAGGGACCCAAGTATTTGAACCAGCATCTGCTGCTTCCCAAGGTGCTTATCAGCAAGAAGCTAGATGAGAAGGGTGGGAACTGGAGCCCAGGCAAGCTGACATGGGATGCAGATGTCCCAAGTTATGATTTAACTTCTGGGCTTCAGTCTTCATTCCTCTTTAGGTATTTTCGATTGGATTCTAATTATGAAGCATTAAGAACTAATTCTTTCGCCACAAAATTCAAAGTTTCAAAATAAAAAAATAAATATAAAAGAACTAATTCTTTGACCTCTCCTTCCCCAACACAGACTTGGGCATATTTGTTCTTCCTTCCAATCTAATGAAGCCACGATTCTGATTAGATCACTAATTATGTGAATTACTGTGATTTGATAAATATGGCTCGTTGTATCTGTGTGTTTGGCTTCTGTGGATTCAACCAAATACAGATTGAAAATAGCTATAAAAATATTGTATCTGCAATGAATACATACAGACTTTTTCTTGCCCTTATTCCCTAAACAATACAGTATACCAACTGTTCACATTTCCTTTATTGCATTAGAAATCTTTGCTTTATATGGTGTTTTGAAATTTCATGATTGTGTTCCTTGGTGTGAGTTTATTTTTTATTAATTTTACTAGGTCCATTCTTTGTCTTACCTTTTTCTTCCCTCATTTGTCCTTTACATTATCTACTTATCTTTCCCTTCCCATTACGTTTTATCTTTATCTCCAAGAAATAGCAAGTGGCAAAGCATGGGTATATTAAGCCTTTTTAGTGATGCTCAGTGACTGAGCATTTGGCACAGTGGAACACCTGCATCTCCTATGAGAATGCCTAGTTTATGTCCCAGCTATTCTATCCAGCTTCCCACTGAGGTGCAGCTTGGAAGTCAGCAGGTAACACTCAAGTAGTTGGGTCACTGGTACCATGTGGGAGACCTAGTTGGAATTCTGAGCTGTTGGCTTTGGTCCAGCCCACCCCTGGCTGTTGCAGGTGTTTGGAGAGCAAAGTAGTGGATGGGTAATCTATTTTTTTAGTAATTTCCAAATGAAATGAAAATAAGTTAAAAATTTATAAAAAAATTATATTCAGCCCAAATGAAAATGTGGATTTATAAAGCATAAAATTCCTTGAAAGAGTAACGTGGAAAGAATAGAATCTCTTATTTCTGGAATGTCAGTAGTTCAAAGACTTCTTTACTTTGTAGAAATGTGTACTTGAAGGATCACTGTAGATTCTGTAGGATTGGCAGACTGGGAAATATAAGGAAAACAAAATTGATCTTTTTTTAAGATTTTTTAAATTTTATTAATTTTTTAAATTGGAAAGGCAGGTATACAGAGAGAAAGATATTCCGTCCACTGGCTTACTCCTTAAGTGGCCAAAAGGGCCGGAGCTGAGCCAATCCAAAGCCAGGAGCTAGAAGCTTCTTGTGGGTCTCCTACGTGCGTGCAAGGTCTCAAGATTTTGGCCCATCCTCAACTGCTTTTCCAGGCCAGAACCAGAGAGCTGGATGGGAAGTGGAGCAGCTGGGACACAAACCAGCGCCCATATGGGATCCTGGTGCATGGAAGGCAAGGACTTTAGCTACTAGGCTATCACGCTAGGCCCAACAAGATGGATCTTGTGGAAACTGCTTGAAGGGTACTGAGGGCTCCTTGCACTGTTCTTACATTTAAATACATTTCTAGTCTTCCAAAAAATATATATGGAGTATACAATTTTAGCTTAAAAGTTTCAAACTGAGAAGCAAAACAAAGAAAAAAAGAAGCTTCTTATGTAAAGCTCTCGGTGTACGAAAACAGATACCAATAAATATTGCAAAGTGTCTTCAGTGAATGAAAGTCATCTTTGGAGAAATCATTAAACAAACAGAAAATATACCTGAAAGGGCATTTCCTTTTTAAAGAATCAGCTTGCAAATGTATAATTTTCTCAACTTCTCTAGTTTTTTTATTTTAATTTTTAAAAATTTATTTCCATCTTTTTAAAGGCAGAGAGAAACATACAGAACAATCCTCCATCCTTTGGTTTACACCCCAAATGTCTCCAACAGTTAGGCCTGTTATAATGAATTGTAAAACAAACATCTAGTAAGAAATTCAAATTAAAAAAATATATATTTGTGCGACAAAATGATGAGAGAGACAGAAACCCTCTTGTTTGTTCACTCCCCAAATTCCCACAGTGGCTGAGATTGGCAAGGGCAGAAGGCAGGAGTCAGCAACACTGTACTAACTACTTGAGCTGCTGGCACAGTGTCGCAGGATCTGTGTTAGCAGGAAGCTAGAGTCAGGAGCAAGAGCCAGAGATTGAAGTCACCTCCGATGTGGGGTGAGTGTTCACCACTCATTCTGCCTGCCCCACGTAAGGTAATTTTAATGTCTTTCAATCATCATTCAGAATTCACAGCATGTAGGAAAATATAGGTAAATGGAAAGGGTGATAATCCTATCAAAACCACTTGGTTCTTTTAAATTTTTTAATCTTTTAATTATTATTGTTGTTGTTATCATCATTTTATGATACATTTCCATAGGCTCCTGGGATTTCCCTTATCCCCTCTCCAATTCCCCCCCCCACCCCCGCCACTGAGTTCCCCTGTATCATTACTAAAGTATAGTTCTTAATACACAGTGATATGTCCATCATTGTGGGCATGGACAATGGCAGAGTCCATCATTCTATTCTCATATAGTAAACAGTTTCATTGGGAGTTCATTTTTGTCTGGAAGTAGAGATGCATACTGCATTGCATCCTCACATCTGGGTGTGTTAGTCTCCATTTCACAGTTATTGTACATCCCCTTAAATGAAAAGCCACAAAACAAAATCAACAACAGGAAGAAAAAAGAAATTAACAACACCATGAATTTAAATAACACGCTACTGAATGACTAATGTGTCACTGAAGAAATGAAAAAGAAAATCAAGAACCTTCTTCAAGAAAATGATGCTACTGTATGATCTATCAGTTAAGAATTTAATCAGAAAAAAGTGTTTTGAAGAGATAAAACTAACAACAACAACAACAAAAGTAAAAATCCATGTGATATAGTTTTCGCTGATCTTTGTTGGTGAAATGTGTCTCCGGTAGGCAACAAATAGATGGGTTTTGTTTTTTAGTCCGGTTGACATTTGATTGAGCTTAAGCCATTTACATTCAGGGTTAAAGTATGGGTGGTATTTTGGTCCTGTCATTTTAGGAATGGGTTGTTCATTGGTTTAGTCTTCTGTTGTCATTTTACTGGGATGTTCTTCCCATTTACCTTTAGTTTTGGTGGGTGCTATTCCTCTTTGTCAAGAGAACATCTTTAAGTAACCTTTGTAGAGCAGGTTTGGAAGAGGCAAATTCTTGTAACTTTCTTTACTGTGAAAAGAATTTTATTTCACTTTCCAAGATAAAATAAAGCTTTGCTGGATATGTTATCCTAGGCCGACAATTTTTTTCTTTTAGAATGTGGAATATGTTGCTCTATTCTCTTCTGGCCTGTAGAGTTTCCTGTAAGGTATCTCCTGTGAGGTTAATTGGCAGTCCTTTATATTTCAGTTGATTTTTTTTTTATGTGCACATTTAAGGATCTTTTCCTTCAGTTTGAAGAGAGCTTGATTATCATGTGCCATGGTGAAGATCTATTTTGGTCAACCCTGTTGGGAGTTCTGTGCCCCTCCTGAAAATGCTGTTTCCCAATTCTTTCTCCAGATTAGGGAAATTTTCCCTTATCATTTCATTGAATAAACCTTTAATCTCAGTTTATCTTTCTGTACCTTCTGGGGCTCCTGTAACTCTTATATTAGGCCTCTTACTAGTGTCTATCAATTCTCGAATACTTTTTTTGGCCTGATCCAGCTCTGCTTTCAGCTTTTTGTTTATTTCCCCATGATGAAAGGAAATATCTTCCAATTCTGAAATTCCTTCTTCTGCCTCCCTTATTCTGTTTTGGAGACTCTCCACTGTGCTTTTAATTTGCTCCACTGTATTCTTCATTTCTGATATGTCAGCTTTCATTTGATTCATTTCCTGTGTGATATATTCCTTAAATTTCTTGAACGCCTGCTTTACGTGCTTCTCGCTGTTGATCAGAAGCTTTATAACAAATGTTTTGAATTCTGTATCTCTTATTTTCTCAATGTCTTCCTCAGTGAACTCTGAAGTTGGCATAGGGTTTTACTCCTTTACAGGTGAGTCTTCAGTAATATACATTTTGCCTTTGTGTCTTCTTTTACTCTTGGACATTGTATTTCTGGTTAGCAGATTCTTCTCCTTGGGGCAGGTTTCTAAGCTGTGTCATTCACAGGTCTACAATTCAATTTTACTTATTGCAGTTGGTATACAGCTCTTTGTTTGCAGCCAATTGTGCCACTCCCTCCAGCGATTTCCAGGTCTGTATTAGATTTCTACCATGGTCTCCTTAGCCCCAGCTCCTGGCTCACCACTCTCCACCTCCTGTTGTCTGTGCAGCCTTTCTCCCACTTCCAGTTGGAGCAGTTCCCAGGATTACGGAGACACCATGAGTCCTATATTGCTAAGTTGTTGTTGGTGGTATTCTTGCAGAAACCTGTTGACTGTTAGGTCTGAGAGGCACACGGACCTATTTTGACCCATACAGTGCCAAGGTCGGTATTGTTTTCTGTGGGACCAGTGCAATGCACTGAGCTCAGTGAGCTCTCATGAGATCAACACATGTGTGGCTCACTGTTGTTCTTGCAGCCCTAAAATTTTTGCTACACTGTACAAAATGGCACCTGATGTGCCACTACTAGAGCTCTTAATCTGCTGGCTATGAGGTCTGAGGGATACCTAGACCTGTCTTGGGTGTAAACTGTAGGATGCCATGGTGTTGCAGTTCGCTGAGCCAGAAATGAGTTCATTCCTGGCTCAGCATATGCTCAGTTCTTTCCCTTGCCTTTTTGTCCTAAAACCAAATGACGCCCGATTCAGCTCTACAGGGGTGAACTGGGTTGTGAGATCTACCCTGTCCCCGCACTGCCCATCTGGGATCTGCCTCTCTGTTTCTGCTCCTGGTCAAATCAAACAGACCAGCAGGAGGGGTAGTTCTTTGGTTTGCCTCTGGAGCTCTGGGTAAATGTCCCTTCCTACCTGGTTACTGGTAGAGTTCCGGCTGCTGGTGGAGTTCAGATCACCATTTGCTGAATGGTGCTAGTGTATCAGTCACTGCAACAACACATCATTGTTTTCACTGCTTGCTGTGTCTGTCAGTCTCCAGGCACCCTTCTGCTGTTGTTCTGTCCTCTACTGCTTCCTGGAATGTGCCCTCTCTGCTTCATACTGGTTAATGTTTCTCCATCCAGTTAAACGTGTTGTTACCCTATTCTGCCACCTTGGTTCTCCGGTTCTTTTAAATTTTGTTTTTAAATAATTTATTTTAGGATGGCCGGTGCACTGGCCTATTGGCCACTTACCTTGCGTGCATCAGGATCCCATATGGGTGCTGGTTCATGTCCCGGATGCTCTGTTTCCCTTCCAGCTCCCTGCTTGTGACCTGAGAAGGCAGTCAAGGACGGTCCAAAGCCTTGGGACCCTGCACCTGTGTGGGTGACCCAGAGGAAGCTCCTAGCTTCAGATTAGCTCAGCTCTGACTGTTGTGACCACTTCGGTGGTGACCCAATGGACGGAAGATCTTTCTCTGTCTTTCCTTCTTTTTGTAAATTTGCCTTCCCAATAAAAATAAATCTTAAAAAAATTTGTTTGGGGCCCGGCGCGGTGGCGCAAGTGGTTAAAGGTCCTCGCCTTGCACGCCCGGGATCCCATATGGGCGCCGGTTCTAATCCCGGCAGCCCCGCTTCCCTTCCGGCTCCCTGCCTGTGGCCTGGGAAAGCAGTCGAGGACGGCCCAAGGCTTTGGGAACCTGCACCCGCGTGGGAGACCCGGAAGAGGCTCCTGGCTTCGGATCGGCATAGTATCAGCCCGTTGCACTCACTTGGGGAGTGAATCATCGGACGGAGGATCTTCCTCTCTGTCTCTCCTCTCTGTATATCTGCCTTTCCAATGAAAAAATAATAAAAATAAATATTTAAAAAAAATTGTTTGAGAGACAGAGAAAACAAGGCAAAGGGGGACAGACATCTCTCTGCTGTGAACTTGTCTAATGCCCTCAAAAACCATTGCTGGGACCAGCAGAAGCTGGGCTCCTGGAGCTCTAGTCAGCCCTCCCATGTGGATGACAGTCAACCCAACCATTAAAGCCATCACCTGTTCCTTCCCAGGATATGCATCAGCAGGATTGGAGCTTGATTCAAAGCACTCCAGTATGGTATTCAGGCATTCAAAACAGAGTCTTAACAGCTGGATCAAACTCAACCCAAAAGCTGTTATAGGGCCTGGCACATTGGCTCAGTTGCTAAATTCTCTTCTTAGAAGCACCAGGATCCCATTTGAGCATTTGTTAGTGCCCTGATTACTGCACTTCCCATGTAGCTGCCTGCTTGTGACTGGGAAGGAAGTAAACGATGGCCCAAAGCATGGCCCTGCACCCATGGGGGAACCTGGCAGAGATTTTTGGCTCCAGGCTTTGGATTGGCCTAACTCCAGCCATTGTGGCCACTTGGGCAGTGAACCAGTGGATAAAGGATCATTTTCTCTGTCTCTCCTTCTCTGTCTAAATCTAACTTGTCAATAAAAACAAATAAATCTTTTTTTTTAAAGCTCCTGAGATGTCAGAAAAAGTTATAGCAACATTGGTTTAAAGATGTTCATAAATTCAGTGAAAAGTGTTATCCTTATCTTTGAGAAGTATTTATGTATATTTGGATATGTCTTATTTCTAGGTTTGCAACTAGTATAAAAGTGACTTCTAACAGCACCGTATGATTATAGTGTATTAATAGGTTTATTTGGATTACCTCATGGATCTCCACAGCAGAAATTTTGTTCTTGACTTACTAAAAATTTGTTTTTATTTGAAAGGCAGATTTATAGAGAGAAGGTGAGACAAAGAAAAAGATCTCTCATCCACTGTTCACTCCCCAAATGGCTGCAATGGCAGGAACTGAGCTGGTCTGAGGCCAGGAGCCAAGAGCTTCTTCCAAGTTTCCTGCATGGTTGCAGGGTTGCATGGTTGATAGGCCCTGGACTATCCTTGACTGCTTTCCCAGGCCATAAGCGGGAGCTGGATGGGAAGTAAGCAGAGCTGGGACACCAGCTAGTGCCCATATGGGATTACAGTGCTTGCAAGGAGAGGATTAGCCAATTGAATCATTGTGCTGGGCTCCCTTCTCCCTCTTTTTTAGTTTAGTTTTTTTCCTTTTAATAGTACACATAGGATAAGTAGCACATCATTCACATCTCAGGTGTGAATACGGGCATCTCATGCAGTTCCTGAACTGATAAACTACTTAGATATAGCCTGTAACTGAGTTAATTTGTAAAAATTGTTTGATAAAGAGTGATTTGTAATTCATTTACAGAGAGACTGATTGTAACATGTAACATTGAAAACGAATCTAAATTCTTAGTTCAGAAAAAATCATGGATGACAAGAAAACCTTCAACCAGAGAGAATAAATCATGTTTTAGTACAAGAGTGAAGTAAAGCACTGAAAACTTTGTTCTCTCTTTGTTTTCAATGATGGAAACCTTTCAAGTAAAATCTGAACCTCTTCCCTGCTCCTTTCTGTATGGCATGCTCTGATTCATTCCTCTTCCTGAAGATTAGCTTATAATATTTTCAAGAAAACACATGCTTCTTAAAATAAATGAGAAGCTTATATGTATTCAGAGCCATGTATTATTCATTTCTGTGTTGAATACATGTGGGGAAAGGGTGTTTGTCCTTACTGTTCAGACCATATACTTGGGATGTACTGTAACCAATTTCATGCCCTACTTCTATTTTTTCCCCTTTAGGAACTACAATTAGAACATGCAAGACAAGCCTTTGCCCTGAAAGACAAGAGCAAAAGTGGCATGATTTCTGGTCTAGATTTCAGTGACATCATGGTTACCATTCGGTCTCACATGCTTACTCCTTTTGTGGAGGAGAACCTAGTTTCCGTAAGTAAATAGCAAGTTCTTCAATTTTCTGTTTCCCCGAATCTTTTGAGTTCTGGTTTGCTTCCCTGGACACATAGGAATCTCAGCATTTAAATTTCATTCTTGTTTGGTACAAGCTGAGAGTGTGTGTGTGCATGCATGTGATGTGTGTGTGTGCACTGCTTGCATATGTGAATACGTAGTAGTGATAATGGTGATGGTGAGTGGTCTTTCTTCAGATCATTGCTTTGTTCACAGCCACCATCTTACTCTCATAGTTTCCAAAATGTGTATTTCCATGTAATGTTCAGGAGAAACCATTCTGTAGACAGGGGTGAGCAATTATTTATCTTATGGGCGTTGCCTCTCCCAGCACTACTGCCTTCATCTTGACCTCTTTCCACCTCACCAGGCTCAAGGTCTTGTTACAAGGATGGCTTCTTCCTTTGTTGCCTTCAGGGTGCTGTCTGCTGACCTCGACACTGTTTTAAATAACCATGCCCAAGGCAGAAGGTATGGAGGAGATGTGTGGCCCTCAGCCTCTATGGCCTACTCCTCTTTCTGCCCCTTCACCTGTGCATCCAGTCTGTGCACCAGACACAGTTTTCTGCTCCCTGTCTAATTGCTAATCTCTCTAAGCAATCATCTGGACCAACAGCAAGCTCATGCCACCCACTTCCTCACGTGGAGCAGTGAAACTTTCCCCACTTTCCCGTGTTCTTGCTCATGCATTGTGCTTATGTGTAAGTTTTTGATTACTGCTTGTTTTGAATGGAGAAAAGCCAGGGAGAACGTTTGTTGTTTCAGCTGAAGATCATTATCCCTGATTTAGACTGGGGTAGAAAGATCAACTTCTGTTCTTTTTCTTCAGTGAATTTGAACATGGAGCATGTCACTTTCTCCTACACGTTTCACCTCCTTGACACCCATCCCCTGTCCCCCTACCCTCACCTCATGCCCCAACCACAAGGAAAAAAAAGTGAAAGAAGAAAGGAAAGAAAAAGAGGGAATGAAGACAAAAAAATATTTGGGAAAAGGGCTCTCTCAGTGTGCCTTAGGGGCCCATTTAATCTTTTCCAACTGGGTTAGATAGACCCATAATAGCTTCAATTTACCAAAGTCATATTCTGATCCTCAGATACATTCTTTGGGTCTTTTTGAGTCACTGGTATTCAAATTGAGGCTAGTAATAATATGATCTGTACGTGGGTGGAGGCATGTGTTTGAGGGACGATGGGGTTGAATGTACTGGCCCTTCATTACCTGCACAATTCATAATAGTGCCTTAAGATTAGGTTGTTATACTGCTACTCATAAGCATTTCTGTACATTCTTAGTAGATACTATTTTCAGTTGTATGTGTTTCTCTTATTTCTAGGTTGGAAATTAGCTTTTGACAATTGCAAAAAGTTGTTGTTGTTGTTTTAATTATGCTTAAGTGGGGAATGAAAAAGAAATTACCACCTTTCCCAGCAGAGGTAATGAAGGCCGTGTTGCCCCATCTTCAGGCGTGCAAGGGCTCCTTTTGCACTGTTCCCCTCAAAATACAAGTGAATACATCCTCTCCAGACTGTCTGTGCTATTTTTTGGAAGGGGGCATTTGTATTAACTGTGCTTTTCATGAAACAGTTAAAGTTTAGCAAAGGCCATTAACTATGTTGATTATATGAATGGCCTTAAAAATTTTTTTTAAAAAGTTGATATAACAAAGTAGTCTTAAAATTTAAAGTTAACATTTGGTTTTTGTGTATATGTATAGTGGTGGGGGAGGAAAAGCAAATTTTTAAAGTGTTCCTTATTTTTTATATGGGTGTTTCATTTGTCCAGAACTTAATGGGAGTCTATAGTTGAGGATCTTGAAAATTCTGTTTAAATCACCATTGTTTTTGATCTATGATAATTATATTTGTTGTTTTTGACCTTATAGGTAGATGAACCATGAAGTCCAACTTCCAGATGTTGCTTTCTTCCTTAAAACCTAAATCACGTAGACTTCCCTGAGGGCATGCAATGCACTGAGTGTTTGAGTAGGATGCTTTGCTTGTATTTACAGACTAGTTTTTGGCCATTTGAATGATAAAGCCTGTTGGATCTACTCAGAAAAATACAGTTTTCATAAGTGTATTTTTTGGGTTTGTTTAACTTTTCATGTTGTCACTTCCCAGGCAGCTGGAGGCAGTATCTCACACCAGGTTAGCTTCTCCTACTTCAATGCATTTAACTCCTTGCTGAACAACATGGAGCTTGTTCGTAAGATATATAGCACACTTGCTGGCACAAGGAAAGATGTGGAAGTGACAAAGGGTAAGGTTTTTGTTTTTTTAATATTCAGCATTTTCGTTTTTTCGTCTAGGCATGAGATTCATTTAGGTTTACCATACCAAAGCCAGATCTAGAAAGTATGTTACCATGTGTAGATACATTTCAAGTGGGTTCCAGAAAGGCAGGTGGTAGACTTAATGAGATGCTGAGGTCAAGAACAGAAAAGTGGCTTTGACAGTTTTGAAAAGAACCTTGGCTGAGTCTGTCAAACAGGTCAGTGGCACTGTGGCAGCAGCTTGTTTGTGCTTGGAAGAAGTTGCCACAGAAATACGGGAAACCTACTCCTGCTGGTTAACTGCAGTAGAATGTTTTGGGTGACTGGAGTGAAGCTAGGTTGCTTATCTTGTAACTCTGGAGACCAAAGTGAATAGAAAAAATCAGAGAAGAGAAAGGACTTTGAGGAGATTGTTTTGTTATTGAAGTTGATTTCTCTATTTTTGCTGTTGCATCATTGTAACATTTTATTTTTTAACAACATTCAGGAATATAGTTATTTCCATGTAGTTTAATTTAAGTCTTTAAATGCAGTTTTAGATTTTTAAAATAAAAACTAAGTGCTCTTAGCTCTCAGATTATATTATAGTTGCTTAAGGTAGGAGTTTGATGCCAACATTTTAACATGTTTTTCTTCCGTTTTAGAGGAATTTGCCCAGAGTGCCATACGCTATGGACAAGTTACTCCACTAGAAATTGATATTTTGTATCAGCTTGCAGACTTATATAATGCTTCAGGGTAATTATTCCAATAATTCTTCAATATTTATTATTCCACTAAATATTTAAAAGACCAACAGAAAGGGAGACGGGGAGGGAGGAAGGAGGGAAGGAAGGAAGGGAGAGAAATAGAGATCTTCATCCGCTGATTTACTTCTGAAGTGTCCACAATAGGTAGTGTTGGGCCAAGCCAAAGCCAGGAGCCAAGAAACTCCATCCAGGTCTCTCACGTGGGCAGCAGCAGCCTAAGTACCTGGGCCACTGTCTGCTGACTCCCAGAAACGTTGCCAGGAAGCTAGAGCAGATGCCGAGTTGGGATTTGATCCAAGTGGCAATCTCACAATGCCCATCCAGGGCAGTCCTTTTAAAGTGTGAAGCAGAAATATGTTTTCAGTTAATCCCAGCAATCTTTTAGGCACATTTTGTTCAGTATGTAAATTCTAACAGAAAGAGAAAGGCAGAGAGGAGATACAGGAGATTTGGAGGGAGACTGAGGAAGGAGGGAGTGGGAGAAAGAATGAGTTGGGAGAGGAAGGGAAAGGAAAGAGAATAGGTAGAGAAGAGGTAAAAGACAGGAGTAAGCAGTTGAGGGACATGATAAAGCAGAATGGAGAATGAAGAAAATTAGAAGGGAGGAAAGTGAAGAAACAGAGGGGAAATGTTGTTTTGGTTCTCTGGATTTCAAGAGATGTGTGAAAATTTACCTGGATTTATAAAATAGACTGATGTACATGGAAAAAGCCTTGTCATCTTTTTGGTTTGTTGTAAACAGTTACTTTACTGAACATCATGTACCACAATGTGTTGGAGCTATGCCTCTGACATTATTATAGCTGCTATCAGAGATAAGGTCAGATGTTGATGAATATATTTTCTAAGATTAAAGCATCATAACTCTGAGGACATTTAATCTGGTTTTTGCTTGTTTAAAGGTTTATTTTTATTTGAAAGACAGATTTACAGAGCCAAGGAGAGACAGAGAGAGGTCTTTCATCCACTGGTTCACTCCCCAAATGGCTGCAATAACCAAAGCTAAGCTATTCCAAAGCCTGCATCCAGGAGCTTCTTTTGGGTCTCAAACGTGCTGCATGGTCCCAAGTCTTTGGGCTATTCTCCATTGCTTTCCCAGGCCCATTAACAAAAAGCTGGAAGGGAAATGGAGCAGCCAGGACTCAAACCAGCACTCATGGGATGCCAGCACTGCATGCTCTGGCCACAGTATTGACTCTTCTGTCTCACTCTTGCACGCTCTCTCTCTCTTAAGACTTATTTATTTATTTAAGAATTAGAATTAGAAATAGATGAAGACACACAAAGAGAAAGAAAGATCTTCCACCTGTTGGTTCACTGCCCAGATGGCTACAGTAGCTAGAGGTGGGTCTGACTGAAGCCAGGAGCTTCATCTCTATCTCCCATGTGAGTGGCAGGAACACAAACGCTCGGGCCATCTTGCACTGCTTTTCCCAGGCCATTAGCAAGGAGCTGGATCGAAAGTGGAACATCCAGGACATTAATTGGTGCCCATATGAGATGCCACCATCCCAGCTGGCATTAGCAGCTATGCTATAACCCCAGCCCCATGGATGAAGGTATTGATTGAATTCTTGGCTCCTGAAACTTGTCCTGGCCCAGTCCTGGCTATTGTGGGTGCTTGGGGAGTGAACCATTAGATGGATGCTTCTCTCTGTTTCTCTCTCTCTGCTTCTCAAATAGATTTCAAAAACAAAATTTGTAAACTCTTATATGAATCCAAAAGAACTGTTATCCATGGAGATATATGGCAGTACCAATGGGAACACATGCTTATATCTGATTTATATATTGGATTGTTAAAAGATATGTTTTTTTTTTATTAGGAAGGCAGATAGACACGGAGAAGGAGATATAGGGAGAAAGATCTTTCATCTGCTGATTTACTCCTGAAGTGGCTGCAGTTGCTGGAGTTGAGCCAATCCAAAGCCAGGAGCCAGGTGCTTCTTCCAGGTCTCCCAAGGGGGTTCAGGGTTCTAAAGCTTTGGGCTGTCCTTGACTGCTTTCCCAAGCCTGAAGCAGGGAGCCTGATGGAAAGTGGAGCAGCCGGGACATGAACTGGCACTCACATGTGATCTTGGTGCATGTAAGGCAAGGACTTTAACCACTAGAGCATCATGCCAAGCCCAGATCAGATTTTTTTTAAAGTCACTTCTATTCTGTAAATGTAGCAGTGTTTTAAACAATGGACTTTAACCACAGAATTCAGGGCTAGTAGAAGATGGGTGATTTCTTGTTTTCATGCCATGTAGTAAATTGTTGAGTTGGAAATGATATGAACTCTGTGAACAAGTTGTGATCCAGGCTATGTATCATCCATTTAAAATTCAGTTTTTAGGCAGACTTTGAATCTCCATTATGATAATGTATGCCTTTTTTTTAATTCTTATTTTTGCACCAGAGACATCTCCTCACTTGATCGGAGGTCTGGTGCCATAGAGTCAATATAAAAACAAAGTCCCATCAACTTAATGACAACAAAAAAAAAAAAAGGAAAGAAGAAAGATGAAAGAAGGAAAGGAAAAAGAAAAACTGAGGAGTAGGAAAGAGGCTCATGGGCCTGAGACACAAGGGAACCCTACCCACAGCATCAGGACTGGTGCAGGGTCCCCTGTGTTTCTATCGCTACAATGTCAGCAAAAGTACTTCTTGTAAGCTAGGTCTAAAGTAACCTTTTAACTAGGTCAGAGAATGCACTTATTTGTGAGCAAATTTTGTGGGAAACAGTAGTGTATTCTGCATGGTTAAAACTTCAGAGGGTTTGGGATCTGGTGCGGAGGCCTGGCCTAGTGTCTGAAGTTCTCGCCTTGAACATGCCTGAATCCCATATGGGCGCCAGTTCTAGTCCCGGCAGCCCCACTTCCCATCCAGCTTCCTGCTTGTGGCCTGGGGAAGCAGTCCAGTACGGGCCAAAGCCTTGGGACCCTGCACCTGTGTGGGAGACCTGGAAAAAATTCCTGGATCCTGGCTTCAGATCGGCGCAGTACCGGCTGTTGCAGTCACTTGGGGAGTGAATCATCAGACAGAAGATCTTCCTCTCTATCTCTCCTCCTCTTTGTATATCTGACTTTGTGATAAAAATAAAAAATAAATCTGAAAAAAAAAAAAAAACTTGGGAGGGTTTGAAAGTAGGTCCTGTCAAAGTCTCCCTCCTACTCTGTTGCCCTTCCTTGGGGGCATTGAGTATGTGGTAGTTCTGTGTTTTAGGGGATACATGTGGACTGTCAACATCTATGCTTCCCTTCTGGCAAGAAGGGTGATCATTTCTTCACTGTAATGTTTGTTCCTGGAATATTACTAAATTTATGCACTCCCCATTATTTCCCTAGAGTCTTACATTCATGTAAGCAGGGTCCGAAGAATTTTTTCTCACTAAAATATGAAGCCACAGTTCTGGCTGTTTTTGTTTTCTTTTTGAAGACAAGGTGATGTGAGGAGTTCATCAATGTCATACCCTTTCCTTCCTGTATTTTTGCCTGCAGGCGCCTGACCTTGGCAGATATCGAGAGAATAGCCCCATTGGCCGAGGGAGCCTTGCCTTACAACCTGGCAGAACTTCAGAGACAGGTGGGAATTGTCTCGTCAATGCCATCATCATGATGCTGAGGTAGCACAGTCTCCACACAGCTAAAGCTTGTGAACACTGTGAAAACTGAGGACTGTTTCTCAGAGAAAGATTGCTTAGCTCAAAGATGACCTTACCTTCTCCCTCATGGAGTATTTTTTAAGAGATAGCTAGATTATTGCTTTATTCTAGTTTAAGACTATACGCATATCTGAGCTTGACCCCTTTCCTTTAGAAATTGGATTCTTTTCCTTTTACTTGCCTAATTACATTTATGGATTATCATTAAATTAGCTTTTTATTATTATGGAGTTTTAAAAATATGCAGCATTCCTCAAATGAAGGAAATAATTCACTGGGATTATGTTTATAGATTATGACAAGAAAAAAAGTAATTAATGAACCAGGAATAAACTTTATTATTATTACATTTTTGCTAAAATATGAGTGTTTGTTTGTTTTAGTGTTAAGGAAATCAAGCCCTCTTTTTCTGTTGTAGCCTTTGAAATTTTGTAAGGAAAGCAGGCTGACTTCTCAGCAACCAAAGTAATAGATTACGTTTCTTTTCAATTATGGACAAGTTTCCCTCTGTGAATCTGTTTCATATTGTGAGGCGTTCTGGGAGAGCTTGTGTAGACTACAGTTCTAGTGAATCAGTTCGAAAAGTTCTTTAGTCTGTGGAATTACAGTGGTAAGCATAAATATTCTCATGTTACTTCAAGAAGATACCATGATTTCTTATGTAATTTTCCCTATATTTCCAGACAAGAAATAAAGTTATCGTTTTGATACTTGGGGGCAGTTGTTCTAGGGATCCACGACGGATTGTACAATCTGTGGATACTCTAGTCTTTTGTTTAAAATGTATAGTACATACAAAAAAAGCCTGCCTACATCCTTCCATATCCTTTAAATTGTTGCTAGATTACCTACAATACTGAATATAATGTAAATGCTGGGTACATGGTTATTGCTTAGGGAATAATGATTGAAGAAGATTAAACATATTCATGATGAACACCTTTTCTTCCAGATGTCTTTTTCCCCAGCTATTTTTGATGTGCCGTTGGCTGCATCTACAGATGTAGGACTGATGAATATGAAAGTGTTGGCAGTAAATAATTATTTATGTAGTGTGTGGAGTGTTTCCCTAGTTAAAGCCTCAAAACTTACATATAAAATAGGAAGAAAGACATTTATCTTATTATTTTAGTCTGCAAAAAATTGCACAGTAAAACAAATCTGTGAGTTTAAAAATAGAAGTTATGAGGGAGGCAGTAGTTAAGAAATTGGGCACTGACTATGTAACATCCATTCTATTTTCTCATTTATTAAAAAGCGATAGTAAGTTCCATTGGATGGTATTAGTGTAAGAACTACAGGAGGTAATACCTTATATTAGGCTTAGTGCCCAGTGAGAGTACAATGTCAGCTACTACTGCAGTTGCTGTTATAGAATATGTTAAATGTGTATGAGCAAACTCCAAGATGATCTCAAATGACCCTCATCTATTCCCATTAAGTGGGAGAAATGAGATGTGTAGGATAATTGTATTTTTATATTTTCTTCTTTATTCTTTATTTTTTTGCTGCTAAAATTTTTTTTTCTTTTAAATTAATTGACAATGAATATTTGTTTAAGAGAAAACCTCTACCCCACAAATATGCAAAAATATATTCCAGTTGGGATGTCCTAAATATTAAAGAAGAGGATAAAAGATAATATTTATGATCTGGTATAAGCAAAAATTGTGTGAAGAGGGTACAAAACACAAAGAGAGATTAATGCATTGAGCTTTATTAAATTTAATAATTTTGTTCATCAAAATATTCCGTAGAGAGGTTAAGAGGACAAACTACACACTAAGGAAAGAAATGTATTTGTTTTGTTTGTTTTAAAGGTTTATTTATTGTGATTGGAAAGACAGATTATAGAGAGAATGAGAGACAGAAAAATCTTCCGTCTGCTCTTCTCTCCCTAAATGGTCACCACCGCCAGAGCTGAGCAAATCTGAAGCAAGATCCAGGAGCCTCTTCTGGATCCCAAGTGGATGTAAGGATCCCAAGGCCTTGGATCATCCTCTGCTGCATTTCCAGGCCACAAGCAGGGAGCTGGATGGGAAGTGGAGCAGCTGGGATAAGAGCTGGTGCCCATATGGGATGCTGCACTTCGTGGAGGATTAGCCAGTTGAATCATTATACTGGCCCGTAGAAGGATATTTGTAATGCGGTTTAGTGACATAAGTTTTTATATAGAGTATATAATTAAGTTCTACAAATTCAGAAACAAAAGGCATATAGTTTAAATGAAAAATGAGCAAAAAGCCTGGACCTCAGAAAGAAGATATCCGAATAGTTTCTTTTTTAAAAAGAAAGTTTAGTATTATAATTAGAGACAAACACACACACATTTGGGCCCATTGTGATGGCTCAGTAATGATCCTCGCCGTCATTGTAGCATAGCAAGTTAATCCACCACATGCAATGCTGGCATCTCATATGGACTCAGGATTATGTTCTAGGTGTTTCATTTTCAACCCCTCCCTGATAATGTACCTGGGAAAACATCAGAGGATGGCTTAAGTGTTTGGGTTCCAACACCCATCAGGGAGATCTGAAAGAAGCTCTTGGCTCCTGGCTTTGGTCTGGCCCAGCCCTGGCTGTTGTAGCTATATGGGAAGTAAACCAGCAAATGGAAGCCTTGCTGTCTCTCTTCCTGTCTCTATGCAACTCTGTTATATTTCAAGTAAATAAAAATAAACCTTTTTTAAAAATTACATAAAAGAGAATTTGCTTCTTGTTATGTAAAGCTTCTGTGGCAACACAAGAGAACTTAATAATAATAATAAAAAGATTTATCAGTAGCAATTACAGTGAAAGATGCACACCCTGTTATTTCTTCTCTGGGTATAGGCTCTAACAACAGTAAGAACATACATGCATTAAAAGATAAGTACAAGAATGTGTGCGGCAACATATTTATAATAACAAAAAATTTGAAGCAAGCTGAATATTTGTCACCAGTAGGATGAATAAATATGTTTTGGTATAGAAACCTCCAGCAGTGAGAAAGATGTAAATTTTGATTTGAAGGAAGTGAGCCAAGTCATCAGGGATGTGTGCTTTATTGGAACATGGTGACACTTTGGGGGCTAAAGTCAAGGAAAAGACCAGTTTCGGTACGATAGGAGAAGGATAAGCAAGCTGAGGCTTCTACACAATTATGCAGTTATTCTTTCAGCCATATGGAAGCAAATTTTCTGTAATGGGCCTGCTGGCAGTGTATGCACTCGAGAAAAGGAGAGTTTTGTTTTGGTGGAAAATTGTGTCAAAGTTGGAGGCCATTCTCCTAAAGGTTTTGAAAATATAGGTAGTAATACTGTATTTTTTTAAACATTTATTTATTTATTTTTATTGGCAAGGAAGATATACAGAGAGGAGGAGAGACAAACAGGAAAATCTTCCATCCGATGGTTCACTCTCCAAGCAGCCGCAATAGCTGGAACTGAGCCAATCCGAAGCCAGGAGCCAGGAGCTTCCTCTGGGACTCCCAAGTCGGTGCAGGGTCCCAAAGCCTCAGGTTGTCCTCGACTGCTTTCCCAGGCCACAGGCAAGGAGCTGGATGGGAAGCAGGATTGCCAGGATTAGAACCGTTAAAGGGATCCCGGCACGTTCAAGGCGAGGACTTTAACCACTACACTATCATGCCAGGCCCGTGATATTGTATTCTTCAAAATGATAATAGAATGATGTTTATCTCTCATCTATAGCTTTCCTTAGACCTTGGACTTGATCTGCTTGTATATTGCATATTCTCAGGGACTTTCTTTGGTATGCAAGGGTTCACAGAGGAAAGCATTACAGTCTGTTTACAAGTTGTTTTGGGGGGAGATTTTTGTCTTTTCACCTGTGATTCTTTCACCATAAGTGGGAATCTGTTCTCAAAAAAGTAGAAAGTTAGGTTTATATATTAGCTGTTATTTACCCAAATTTAAATTGAATTTAAGGACTTATAGTACTTGATATGCCTTAACTCCTCTTAACTGAGAGAAACATATCTATTGTTTTTCTCTAGAGAAAATTTTTTCATTCATTCCCTTCTCTTTATTTGTGTTAGCTTTAAGTTTGATCTTTGCAAGGCCAAGAATATTGAACATATATTCAGTAGTACTAAAGTCACAGGTGTGATTTCAAAAGAACTTTGTTTTCCATAGTTTTATTTTCCATTCGAGTTTTACATTTTAGTTGATGCAGAATCTGGTCTTTGGGGGTTTGTGTATATGTGTGCTTCAATGCACAGCATGAAGTTTATTGGGTACTTTTCTTCTACCCCTTAACAGTGTATCGTTTGAAAGATGTTTGGTTAACATGTTGCTTGAAGCAGCTTGGTTTGGGCAAGTTGCTCAACTTGCTAGGGACATAAGGTTGCCTGCCTAATTCTCATTTTAGGATGTGGTCATTAGGATTAAAAGAAAGAAAGAAAGAAACTTCCATTCTTCAAGTTTTCTTGTCATACATGTACACTTAGGAAGCAGGTTTGAAAGCATGGTAGACTCTCTTGTTTTGCTTTGAAAACCACTTAATTAACCTTGTTAAATATCAGCTTTCATAATCATAATCTTACGGGAAAAAGTGCCTTTTCCTCTAGCCCATTTGCTCACGGTAGGCAATCTTCTTAGTGTTGAGTATTTTCTTTCAGCCTAAATGCTAAATATTCAGTTTTCAGTCATTAATAGTGATGACAGAGAAGGTAGCATTCTGTTTATGAATATTCATGGTGAGAAATCCATAGCATTAATTACATTAATTTACATATCTGAATACAAGTGAGCTAGAAGTTACAGTGACAACTAAGCCTTAAAATAATCTTGATAACCATATATATTGTACATTTTGTTACAAATACTATTTAATAAAGGTGAAGGTGGCGTTTCTGTCAAAGGACTTTCAGGTATTTATAGTTTGAGGTAGGTTTTTTTTTTTTTGCCAAGAATTAAAACACAGTATAATCCTTTAGTTTTCATAGGATTTTGTAGGGCTTACCAACATTATTAAAGGAAGCAAATAGAAAGATATATATGGTTGAACACAAAAGGAAAGTCTTTTCTATGAATAAGGGAATCAGTGGTTATTTGATGCTCGTTTGGGGTCACAGCCCTTTAATTCTGAATTTTAATTCAACATTTTTTTTGAGAGGACATGTGATTGAAAATGATCAATTATGGGAATGAGGTTTCTTTTCATCCAGTTTTGTGGTTGTGAAACTAATTTTAGGGAAAAAAGTTTTATGTACATGCTTTTAAGAAATTATAAGCATATACTACCTGTTTAATCAGTAGCTTAATAGCTATGTTAATTGGAAAAGATTTGAAAATTTAAGACCAAATGCCTTTCTCTGAGTTGTTATAACAAATTACCAGACTCAGTAGTTAAGACATTTATCTCTCCTTAGTTGTGGACAATAAAAAGTCCAACATCAAGGCTCTGGTTTATGTAGTTCTTGATAAAGGGCTGTTTTTGGTTTGTAGATTATAATATGCTCATTATATCCACTGGGTTGGGGGAGGGAAAAGGAGAGCGAGGTAGAGATTTTGTGTGTCTTTTTATACAGCATCAGTCATAACATAAGGGCTCCACTATCATTACCTAATCACTTCCCCAAATGCCTACCTCTAATACCATCACACTGGTGATCAGATACAGATCTTAGCACGGGAATCTTAGAGGACAAAACGTTCAGTTGATAGTATTGCCATGAAGTGAATGTCTCATAAAATGCAATATAAGTTATCATCATTCCCTTGAAAGAACAGTGTGTTTATGTCTTTAATTGTAGTCTTTGAAGAAAAGTACAAGAATTACCTGATTAATCTCACTGTACCAACAGATTGCTCAACGTTTTAGTAGTTGAGACATGCTCGGTCAATATAATGCTTTAATACCAAAAAAGACTTTTACAGTGATAAATGAGGGAAAAAACCGCTTATTTTTAGATATTTTGTTTTAGCCCATTATTTTAGAAATTTTGAATATGTTTAGAGTGCACGTTATGCGATTTTATGCATTATATATGCATATATATGCATCTTATATAAACATGTAATATCTAAACTGTCTTTTATGCTTTTTTAAAGCTTGTTTAAAGCTACTTTTCGAGTTTCCTTTAAAATAAGGCAACTATTTTCTTTCTTCATTTCAGACTGCTTATATACTCTGATATTTTCATATTCAAAATATTAACAGAATTGACACACGAATTATTTCAGATCCTTTTTTTATGGCTTCAGATACCTGTAAAATAACATCTTGTATTATGTAGGATGTTTCTTTTTGTGTAGGTTTATTATTTATTAAACATTTTATGTTATAATTATTAATATGGCTAAGACACTAGTTACTACAAAGAAGATGATCAGTGTTCTCTGATTAGGAATCAATATAACTTTTATAACCTTGAGAGAATGATGTTTTAATTTTAAGTTAAGGAAGAAAGTGGTTTTGTACCTGAAATGTTTGTTCCCCTAAAAAACTCACTTCTGTGGAATTCTTAAACAGTCATAGCTATTGAAGCATTAATAGTTTTGTGAAATATAGCAGGGGAAAGATCCTACATAGCTATCCAAGTATTATTTTTAAATGTTAATGATAGAGGCATCTGTTTAAAAATACATTGCTTCCATTTTAGCTATGTGAGTATTCTATTCTTTGCAGAAGAAAATCATACCTCAATGATAATATCACTTTCAGGTTTTGTCTTTCTGAACATAGGCATATTATAGCTTTTTCCCCCCTTTGCTGTATGTATTCTTATACTTATTGTTGCATTTGCTCCTTCCCTGCAGCAATCTCCTGGGTTAGGCAGGCCTGTCTGGCTCCAGATTGCTGAGTCGGCTTACAGATTCACTCTCGGCTCGGTTGCGGGAGGTGAGTGACATGTCTGTGTGCTATTTCAGGGTTGTGCTCAGGTAACGTTATCTCACTAGACCAGGGCAGATCAGCCAAGGTGTAGTTCATTGTCCCCGCAGGTCACTCCTGCGGGCCTTTCTGAAGTGTTCTTTATTGTTACCTGTGATCAGAGGACTTGTCATAGCACGGCTGGGGCCCCTCTGGCTCCAGTCTGTCTTCGGGACAAAACCTCTGTAATGATGTGAAAGTCTGAGATGCTGTGCTGCACTCCCCTTAATTATATCCATTAAGACCCATATGGAAAAGTGGAGAATAAGACTGTGTTTATGTGGTCGAGTATGGGCGAAGGAAAGAAATGAAGCTTTGGGATCCAAATCTTAGAATCTCATGAGGTAAAACAACCTTTCAAAATGATTCACTTTTGCTTTTCTATTTGTATTTTTTCTTTCTTTTTTTTTTCCTCCCTCTGTCTGTCCTTTCACTGACTTAAGAATATCTAGACTTGTAGTTTGTGACAATGAACCTCTCTTACCACCAACACTGCCAGCTGGAATTTGAGAGAATGTTTTTCTTAAACATTTTACCAAGAAAAATGTATAGAATCTGAAGTTGCTTTGTTGAAAAGAACCTAGCAGGTGTGATTATAGTGCTTTTAATTTTTCAAAACAAGCTTGCATTGATGAGACTGATATTTTGTGTTTTCAGTCTCAATTTTGAAAGTTGCAAGGCATGTTTTTATTTTCAACAGTCAAAAAAAAAGTCCCTTAGTTTTTCTAATACAACTTTTGAACCCTGAAACATCCTGAAGTATGGTCTTATTTTTTTAAACCAAATTCTATGTAGAGGGTAGTGTCATATTGGAATTTGTTTCCAATATTATGATTATGACCCAAGTTAATTTAACAAAAGTTGTTTTGTATACTAAAATGTAAAATTGTACCTACCTATTTACTTGTGTAATCATTTTAAGAACTGACTGATATAACATTTAGTTAAACATTTAGTGGAAAACATAAGAAAAGTTAATACATGAAGATTTAATATTGTCATTTTGGAAAATCAAGAGTTTATCTGATGGTGGTTATGAGTTGATAATCTACCCTCTAATAATGAACCTAAGATACCAAAAAACATTCTATAACAGCTGTCCTCTGAAGCAGCTGGATTTATAGACCCCAGTAGTTGCCAACCTGTGTGCCTCAGTTGGGTATGAGAAAAAAATCATGTAAAGTGTGTGGTGAAATTTAGATGCCGTGTCTTATGCACTTTATTTTCCTTTGGGATAAGACTTGCTGTCCTTATGGACTCTCCATTTGATTGTATTTTTTTAAGTCTAACCATTTTTCTCTTTGTAGCTGTGGGAGCCACTGCAGTATATCCTATAGACCTGGTGAAGACTCGAATGCAGAACCAGCGTGGCACTGGCTCTGTTGTAGGGGAACTGATGTACAAAAACAGCTTTGACTGTTTTAAGAAAGTCTTGCGTTATGAGGGCTTCTTTGGACTCTACCGGGGTGAGTAAGAAATCTCAGCCGTTGAAGTTCCTGATTTTACCAGCTTTTGCTATGGAAACCAGCATGTAGCATGCCTAACTAGACTATAGCTGTTTCAGTTTTCTCTTTCTCACATTCTTTCTGGTGATTAACAGTTTTAGCCCCAAAACAAGATGTTCATTTTCTTTTTCCTGAAATAGTTCTTGGCATCCAAACGCTGTTATCCCAGTATGAATCTATGCTCACCACGCTCTTACAAACCAAGGCACATGTGTGTGGGTGCAATATGGGGATGACAGTTAAGAAATAGAGAGTTTCTTTCCTTAAAGAATTAGGAGAAATACATCTTTTTGTTAAATAGAAGTCAGGCTGCCCCTGAAGGGTGGGGTTTACCCTCTGTGCACTTGTTTGAACTGAAAGAGCTTTTTTAAAAAATTTTTTCAAGGAGACCATTTATAAGTCCCGCTCCCCCCCCCCCCCAGTGACTCACCTGGTGTTTAAAACAACAACACAAAAAGTGAAAGAAAACCCTTGGGTGACAAGTCTCATTTTTAACCTGTCCTCCTCATAGCTCACAGAGTCAAAACAGACAGATTTTTTCTCTTGCAGTGAAAGTTACCACCAGTTCTACAGCAAGCAGCATTGTTGGTGTCAGGGGTAACAGCCCTGTGCAGAATTCTCCACATCCCACCCTCCATCACCAACCCTGTTGGTTTTGTAGGGACTTGCTCTTTTTGGAGAGGGAATGACTTTCATGTATGTCTTTTCACATTAGAATTTTACGTTTCCTTTTGGAGGGAGATTAATTTTTTAATCCCTTTGGGCGCCACTTGGAATTCTTTGAAAATAGGCTATACATGCTCAGGTCCAGAGCATTTATGTAATTTACTGTACTTGTTTGTTTGCACACACAGGATCATTAATCCCTAGCTCATTCTGAGCTCCATTGAAAAACTGGCTTAGAATCTCTTCCAAGGGGGCGTTAGGGAGGGGGGAAAGACTGGGCCTGAACAAAGCTTTGTGCTTATGGAGAGAGGAAGAAAATACCAGTGGTTAGCATTATGGATGGTATTCACGTGAAAAATATAACTGATATACTTAAAGTTGAAGGAGAGGGTCATGTAAATGTTTACTTTTCCCAGTATATATAGAATAAGAGAAGATCATTCTGAAATCAAATTAGCTTCCGATACCCTGTTCCTAAGAATGAATATAATTACTTTTCCTCAAATATTCAGAACTCCGGCTTCTCTGAATTCTTTCCATGGGAAGAGGTATGCATTTCCAGAATGCAGATCTGCCTGTAAATGCTAATTTTTAAATCAATTTAGGCCTGTATATGTAGCTTGTACTTAATAGGGAGATCGTGTTGAAGAGTATCAAGGATTTTTTCTTTGACATTGCCAGTCTTTTTTGAATAATGATAAGATTTCTCCTCTTTTTTTGTGTGTGCTTTCAAATTGTAAAGAGTGTCCACTATTAGAATTTAGAATCTATAATTATAGTGCATAACTTCACCTTTGCAGTGGAGGGCTGTTTATAGAAACTTTCATTTGGGGGAAATGTCATATTAATTAAATGAGTGCAGTGGGGGAAGACATTGTTGGTTTTATTCATAATATGAGCTGGTAAAATCAGTCCTTCAAATGAGGGACTTCTGGATTAGGACAAAGATTGTAGGAGTCCTGTTTGTGAGCGCTGTGATCATTGAGATTGTCATAGATTGCTTAGAACTCGTCCATTATTCCGTCAGATGGTTGACAAAATTGTTGACAGATCCGGTAAATTTCTTTGCAGGCAACAATGATAAAATGACACAAGTCAGTACTTTATTAAAATTCCATGAACCCTGATTGAGACAAGTTGTAAAACAAATACACATGCTGACATGGCTGTATGGGAGTTAGATTAAAAGTAATAGAGCCTGGTAATCATGAGGGTTAGAAAGTTAAGACTGCCATCTGCTGATATATTCTTTTAAATCAGTCTGCTACCCATGCAAGGTGTATGCGGATTTGTGTTTGTCATTGATAATTTAGTTTGACTGACAGTAGCCTGTATGTATGATTATTTGTTGGATCTCAACTCACAGAAAATCACTCAGCAGCATCCTCAAAGTAAGTTTAAGATCAGCAATAAACATGCGTGCAGACACATATGTAACTGCCCTTTGGCTGGCCGATTTAAAGGATATATACCGTTTATTGTTAGCATCTTTAAAAATGCAGGCAAAAAATGTATGCTAACAATTTAGGTAAGCTGTGTGCTTTTAGAAAGTCAAGCCCTGTGAATATCTACAGATGTTGAACTGTTTATATATTGTTTTGTTTCTAGTTTGCAGGCAGCCTGGGAAATTTAGCTTTCCAAGAATAATAATTTTCTTTCTTTGAGGGAATTGTTTTTACATGTCTTAAGCTTGACATATATTTGTAAATAAAAACACAATAGACATGTGCTTTTACTTATGGAACATAGTCATTAAATGATAGTTAAAGCTCCATTTTTCTTTATAGTTTTGGTTTCATTTCAAATAAATGAATACTGAGTTCTGGGTTTCTCTGAAGAGAAAGTTTTGGGGGTTAAAGCTCCATAATAATGAAGTCACTTTATGCTTTTATGAAGGTAGTGTCATTTGTGGTAAGATAGAGATATGTGTAAAAGCACGCACTTCAGAACTTTCCTGAAGGCATGGCATCAGCTCCACAGTGCCACGGAGGGAATTTGCTTCTGTTCCCAGAATAGAGAAGACCCGAAGTCTCCACTCTTCCTTGTGTACCTTTTGGAGAGGTATTGGATCACTAGGCTTCAAAGGCAGTAGTGTGTGTAAGCAAAGGGTCTGTAGCCTCAAGATTAGATAATGTTATATTTGACTAGTAAATAATCATATATATGCACACACACAGAGAAAAAATTTTAACATACTCCATTTTTTACCATTTTAATGAAAATGCTAAAATGTTTGCTGGGTAAATAATATGGGGCAAGCACCTCCTTATTGGGCTAGTCTACTTGTGTTAGGACATCTGTGTTGCTAATGTTGTTTCTCCTTTGTCTAGGCCTGATACCACAATTAATAGGGGTTGCTCCAGAGAAGGCCATTAAATTGACTGTAAGTTTCTTTCTCACTGAAATTGTATCATTTGTTTATATTGCAATGAAGCCAAAAATTAAAATTAATTCTCCTGGACGGGTTCCCTACTAGAAGGCACTTACATAATTAAAAATTTATATGTAATATTTTATAATTTTTAATGTTATCATGTGACAAATGCTTTCTTGACTTGGAAAAGCAGCAATGTGCCAGTAGAAGTGATTGAGAATTCTAAGTGATACTATCTTCCTAATTAGGTTAACGATTTTGTGCGAGACAAATTTACCAGGAAAGATGGCTCCATTCCATTACCAGCAGAAATCCTTGCTGGGGGTTGTGTAAGTATTCAGTATTCATCTTGGATGTTTCTTGTGGCAACTATGTTTTCCCTTAAACTTTTTTCACATTACATAGGATGTGACATTTCACTTGAACTCAAGGGATTCTGAGAAGTTTTTCATTACCATCTTGTAGAATAATTCTCAAATTTTATTGTGTGATCTAATTGGTTTTGAGACAGAAAATAAGTGGTATTTTCATTCTTGAAATACCTGAAATATTATATTTCAGACTTTTAAAGGTTCTAATTTTTATTCTAAAGTTTCATAGAAAATACAGTGGAGAGTTACCATTCATTTATATTGATTGAGACCTTGAAGTTAAGTGTAAGCTAGCTGACTGTTTAATTGGGCCATTGTGTTTAAGGTGTAGGACTTAATATGCCATTGCAGGATAATTGTAATTTTCTTTTTTTTAGAGATCAGGGAGTCTGACCAACCGCTATAATTGTATTGCAGCTATTTGCAAAAATTCTTTGCCCATAGCTTCAGATTATATTTACTTAGAGCACACATTTCTCTGTCTTTGAAATGTAAAAAGACCTTAGATTTAGACCATTTCTCAAATTAAATTTGCACCTCAACTAATTTTATTTGTGGGTATTTATTTCACTTAGCAACATGTGATCTGTGTAAGTTGTATTTAGGCCACTTTGCTCCTGAAAACATGAATAACTTCCAGTTGAGCTGGCTGACAGTCTTGGCTAAAACTTCCTCAGTTGCTTATGGAACCTGAGGTAATGAGGTCGATGACCTTCAAAGCTTCCCATTTAGACCAGATGCCCCAGAGGCCAGTAAGAGAGGCTGCCCCAGATTCTTTTTGATGAGATTTGTCAGCGTGGCGCATACCTGAGTTCTCACCTTTCTGAAATCCACCTCTTGTGGAAGAGGTGCTTTGGCTTGGAGTGAGAATGCAGATTTGCATACATGTGCCTGCAAGCACGTCTTTGTGCCTTCTCCAGAAGGAGACCTCTTTGGTTGAGTTTTTATGAAAGGGCAAACCTTTGCTTAGGTAGTTCTCAAAAAATAGCTTTTGTTCTGCTTTCTCCCAATTAAATGCTGAAATTGTTTATCTAATGAGAGAAACATGATACATCATATTCTTTTCCACAGTGTTTTTCATTTTCGGTTCGTAGAAAAAGCTTCCTACCTCATTTGTTACCACATTACATTTGCCAAAAATTCCTGCCACATTTGCCAAAAGTCTTGTAACTCTTGCTGCTTCTGTGCCACCAGCAGATTATTCCTGTTTCCATAAGCATATCCAGAGGTTTGTGGTCATAAAACTGATCTCTCTCTGACGTGTGACCTAAGTAATTAAACCAAAATCAATGACCTAATTTCTTTATTTTTCCCAAGTATAGAATCACATTATGGCTGTGAATGATGAAAATGTCTGTGGAAAATTGTTGGTGCTGATACTGGAAGTCATGATTCAGAGCTTTGATATGGATTGTCTGGTTGAATTTTTTTAAAAGGTTATTTGAGAGGCTGTTACAGAGAGAGAGGAGATACAGAGACATGTACATTTTCTGGTTCATTCCCAAAATGGCCACAGTGGTCAAGCCTTGGCCAGGCTGAAGCTAGAAACGTGGAGCTACATCCCAGTCTCCCACATGGGTAGCGAGCTTAAGTCATGGGCAGCCACTCATCCTGGTTTGTCTAGAGGGCTTGGGCTTCCTCACCATCCCTGCTAGTGGTGATGTTATACTCTGCAGAGTCCCTGTGAGTGTGCTGGACAGAGCTGCGGGGGGGGGGGGGGGGGAGTGCTGCTGCGCTTTGAAAATTAACCCCATGTTAAAGATACACCTATTGCAATGACCTTCAGGTTAATGAGGAAGAAGGATTACCTACAACCTGGCCCCTGAGTTCTCTTTGGATAGGAGGGAAATCCTATTGCTGTGAAAATGACTATATTGTAGGCCCGGCGTGGTGGCGCAGTGATTACCCAGAGGAAGTTCCTGGATCCTGGCTTCGGATCGGCATAGCACCTGGCCTTTGCATTCACTTGGGGAGTGAATCATCGGATGGAGGATCTTCCTCTCTGTCTCTCCTTTCTGTATATCTGCCTTTCCAATAAAAATAAAATAAATCTTTTTAAAAAAAAGAAAGAAAAGAAAATGACTACATTGCTCTTTAGAGAAAATGCAGTGTAATGACTAAGTGACCAATGAGTAAGTGACCAAAAAGTTAAAAGCCCTGCTTCTCAGCCATTACATGTTTTTTCTATTTGCTTTGCTTTACTGTTTTTACACATATGTAATAGTTGAGATATGCAGAATAATGCATTTGGTATAGAGATACAGGATAATGATAGAAACATATCAGTGAAATCTAGAACGTAGTAATTGGCAAAGTTGAGATTCTAGCTACTTTTTTATATTAGAAAAAAAGATGCATTTATTTTCAATGAAAAGGCAGGTTTGCAGAAAGAAAGGTAGGTGGAGAAGGATCTTCCATATGCTGGTTCGCTCCCCAAATGGCTGCAATGGCCAGAGGTGAACCAATCTGAAGCCAGGAGCTTCTTCCAGGTCTCCCATGAAGATGCAGGGTCCCAAGGCTTTGGGCCATCCTTTACTGCTTTCCCAGGCCACAAAGCAGGGAGCCAGATGGGAAGTGGAACAGTTGGGATGGGAACCGACAGTTGTTTGGGATGTGGTACTTGGAGGTGGAGGCCAGTTGAGCTAGCCAGTTTTTTTTTTTTTAAGACTCAAGCTACTTTTATCTCCAAATCCATTTTTTTCCACATTTGGTATATGTTAGAATTCATCATTTTATTTATTTGTTTCCTTATTCATGGAACTCTTGGAATGATTCAGATGAGCTTAAAAATTGTAGCTTTGTTGAGAATGTTTATGTATCATGCAGTTTCCTTTTCTAATGTATACAATTCAGTGGTTTTTAGAATACTTGTGGAGTTACACATCCATCGCCATGGTCAATTTTATTATTTTTTTTAAAGATTTATTTTTATTATTTTTTTTATTGGAAAGGCGGATATACAGAGAGGAGAGACAGAGAGGAAGATCTTCCGTCCGATGATTCACTCCCCAAGTGAGCGCAACGGGCCGATACTATGCCGATCCAAAGCCAGGAGCCTCTTCCGGGTCTCCCACGCGGGTGCAGGGTTCCAAAGCTTTGGGCCGTCCTCGACTGCTTTCCCAGGCCACAGGCAGGGAGCTGGATGGGAAGCGGGGCTGCATATGGGATCCTGGGCGTGCAAGGCGAGGACCTTTAACCACTTGCGCCACCGCACCGGGCCCCATGGTCAATTTTAGAACACTTTCATCACTACAGAAAGATACCTGGTATCCTTAGCTGTCACTCCCCAGGCTTCCCTCCTCACTCTCAAACTGTAAACAACTGTTAACAATATACTTTCTATTTCTTTGGATTTACCAATTCTGGATACTTTGAATGAATGGAATCATGATAAGTGATCTGTGCTTGGCTACTTTTACTTAGCAAGTTTTCGGTTTCCATACATGGTGTGGTATGTATTCATACTTCACTCCTTTTTGTTGCTAAATATATTGTTAGGTTATATTTGTTCATCCAGTCATTAGTTGATGAACCTTGGGGTCATTTTCGCTTTTGTCCTGTTATAATATTGGTATATAAGGTTTTACATGAACATGTTTCCAATTTTTGTGAGTATACAACTACGAGTGAGACTGGTAACTAATTAGCATAGACTGTTTTCTAAAATAACTACTTTTTATATCCTTTTAGCAGTGTGTGAGGATTCTGTTTTCTTCATATTCTTGCCAGCCTTTGTTATTGTCTGTCCATATTGTTACTGTCCTGGTCTTTGTGAAGTTGTATCTTCCTGGGATGTGAAGATGGTAGTATGAATGCAAGAGTTTCTGGGTATCCATATGAGTACAGGAGCTGTCTTCTGCTGCTTTCCCAGGCCAATTAGCCTGGAGCTCGATTGTAAGTGGGACTCCAACTGGCACCCACAAAGGTATGGCAGGTGGCAGCTTTACCACTGTACCACAATGCCATACCCCAAATTTAAAAATTTTAAGGCCAACTCCTTATATTTTAAGAGAACAAGTCAAGGCCCTCTCCCTGTATCAAAATGAATCTAGCCCCTTTAATTTTGTAGTGGCTTTCACTTTCTTCCTTTTTACTTTCTTCCCTGCTTTCAAAACTAGATGAGTATATATGCATATCTGAGTATTTTTTGGGTACAATTAACATTAAAGAAAGCAGATTTTAGGTATTCAGTTCAGTGAGTATTGACAATTGTAATCACCATCCAAGATAAGATAAGGATCCTTTCACCCCAGAAAATTGATTCCTGCTCCTTTCCAGTTAACCTTTCCTCCCTTCCCCTAGGCAATTGCATTTCTGATTTTGTTGCAAGTTGTATTTGTTCTTAGATTTAATACGAGTGGAATATACAAAATGAATTCTTTTCTGACTGGCTTTAGCTTAGCATAAGACTTTTACACAGTTATACTTGTTTTGTGTCTTTTTTTTTTATTTGGCTTATTTTTTAATTGTGCTGTTGCTGATTTCTTTTATGTTATTTGCCATAATTTGTTTATCCATTCTTTTGTTGCTGGCTGTTTGAACTGTTTCTGCCTTTTGTCTATAGGTTGCTATCAGCATTTTTGCATAGTCTTTTTGTTAACATGGTCTTTCTATTTTTCTTGGGTGAACAAGAATAGAACAGAGGAAATGTATGTTCAATTTAAAAGAAACGAGGTTCTAGTCATGGTTGGTCCATTTGACAGACTCTTCCATAGAGTCTGATAGAAGATGCTCTGCATCTTCCATGTTTTAGTCTGGTTTTTTTTTTTTTTTTTTTTGTATTATCTGGTTAATGTGAAATAGTGGCCTATTGTGCCTTTAATTTGCATTTCCCTGATTCCCAGTTTTTAAGTATCTTTTTGTGTGTTTATTGACTATTCATGTCTATTTCTGTGATGTTTCTGTTTAAGTCTTTTTTAAGTTATTCGTATTTTATAATGATTTGTAGGCGTTCTCTATACCACATGGATAGAACCCTTTGTCAGATATTTGTTATGAACCATCTTCCTCAGTCTAACTTACCTATTACTTTTCTTATTGGTGCTTATGGTTTTTTTTATTAAAAAAAAATTATGTAAGAAGTGGAGACATACACACAGAGAGAGACTGAAACCAAGAGGGTGAAAGTGCATTCCCATGCACTGGTTCATTCCTCAGATGCCCACCATGGCAGGAGCTGGGCTAGGACTGAAGAAGTTAGGAACTCAAACCAGGTATCCTGCAGCAATGACTGGAACCTGGTTACCCATTCCACCACTGCCGCCTCTCGGTGCCTGCATCATCGGGAAGCTGCAGACTGAACCCCAGCACTCAGCCAGAGGACATGGCTGTCCTCACTGCCAGGCTAAACATCTGTCCCTGTTACTGATCATTTTAAAAAGAAAAAAAACTTGTAAACATATTTTCTTGGGCACATCTAAAAACTTAAGTGGGAGTCAATTTACATGTCTGTCCAAATTACTGAGGGTGAAAGATTAAGCTAAAATGGGCTAACATGTGTTTACCTTCTTGAAGGTCTCTCTCACCTGTGCTTTGATTGTTAAGTTCTAACCAGAGACTGGCTCACCGCTTACTTGAACTGACCATGTTACTTTCAGAGAATTACCACTTCTGAGAAGATGAAAGTTGTAAAACTGAAAATTTCTTTATTCCTCAGCAAAGGGCGAACGTCATCCCCTCATGTCCTCATGCCCTTCCTTTGCGTCTAGCTTGCAACCTGTATTCTCACATCAGTCAACACACAGCTCTGTGAAGTCCACAAGGTGATTTAGAAACCAAGGAATGGAAATGTTTATGATGAATTCAAAGTTAATGACCTCCATTTCATCAGTCTTCCAAACCCAGATTCCTTCTGCTGTCCCCCGAGTTTTGCTATCAACTTACGTACGTGGGAACACGCACACACACACACACCCTTCCTCACACACTCTCCCTGTCATCTGGAGCTGGTCGGCTTAAGACCCCATATCTATATCTTCTTTAGCAAGTCAGACTTGTTTTCAGGCTGTTGCTTCAAACACATACATGCAAACAAGTTAAAAGTCTCTATTTTTATATCAAAAGTGTGGGGTTTTTTTTTTTAAGATTTATTTTTATTATTTTTTTATTGGAAAGGCAGATATACAGAGAGGAGAGACAGAGAGGAAGATCTTCCGTCGAAACCCAAAAGTGTGGGTTTTTAAATTGTCCTATCCTCCTGTGTTCTGGGTGCTGTAATAAAAAAAAGTGGGCAGTTTGTAAATAGTGAAAATTTCTTCCTCATGAATCTGGAGGTTGGGAGTTCAAGATGAAGGTGCTAGCAGACTCCTATCTTGTAAGGACTATTTCTTTACTTCCAACATGGTACCTGGTTGCTATGTCTCATGTGAACAAGGCAGCTCCCTTCAGTCTTGTTTAGAATCCTTATGATTGAATCACCTCCCCATACCACCTTTTACTGCTGTTGGAATTGGGTGCGAGTTTCCAGTACCTGAATTTTGAGAGTGTTGACATGAAGTGATAGCATCTCTCACCTTATTGTAGGAGTATATATCATGTCATAACACCTCAGCATATATCCTCACTCAGCACTGAGGACAGTGCAGTTTGTTACTTATAAGCTCTCTTTGTCCTAGATTGTTTAGAAAGAACTACTACATTTCTCTCCGCTTTGTGAAAGTAATGCAATGCGTTTATTTCGACTCCTGTGCTGGCAATTCCAGTGACAAGTAATTCTACAGCTTAGTTTATTTCTTTATTTCAAACACACATACTTTGCATATCTGCTAAAAATGCTGTGAACCTTAAATTGATGTTAAGATTTTCATCCGATTCTGTAAGGGAAGACTTTCTAATGAGATGCTCAGATTGGGCATTTTGTGTTTGGAGAGAAATAGTTCCAAACTATGAGAAACAACAGATCAAAAGAAGAGAGAATCAGTGGACTGAGAATAGGGAGTCCCAAGTCTTCATGGGCTCTGCCTTGGTGTGGCATGGTGAGGCAGAGAGTTGAACAGGCCTCGTTTTGTCACCACTGCTCAACCTCTGACATTTGGAGTTTAAGGTGACATCTCATAGCACATGCTTTCCCTGCTGACATTTGCTTTAGTTGGTTTATTTTCTCATTAATCATGAATTAAGTGATATAAGATTAAATCAGAATTTTTGTATTCTTTACATTTCTGTTGTGAATGGGTAATCTTCATTCAACATGACATCTGTTCCCTTTTATGTTTCTTTTTAAGTCTAGAACCAAGAAATGATTGCTTAATACTGAAAAATAAAAATATCTAAGACTGTGTTAAATCTTGTACTTGTGTCTCTTTAAGAAAAAAAAGTAACATATTTGATAAGAGAAATTCATCAGTGAGATGGGTTAGAAAATAATACTGGCAATTAGTTTGATAAATGAAATATTTACCACTGGTGTGGTCTGGAACAGCATGTTATCTGTAAGGATCAGCACCAGAGGTAACAGATGGCAAATTAAGCAGTGTTTGCTTAGATGTATGTAGCTGTGCATCATTGTGGTTTCAGGATTTATTTTTTAGAGTGTACCTGTATTGGGTTAGTTTTAAAAATGTTTATATATATGTGAGGTATTCCAAAAATTCATGAAAAGTATGTGTTATGAAAACCTACACATAGATTTCACAAGTTTTTGGAACCAAAATAGACCTTTTTTCTTTTTTTAAGGATTTATTTTTTTCATTTGAGTGGCAGTGTTAATGGGGGTAAGGGAAGCTTCTGTTTTCCATCTGTTGTTTTCACTCCACACATGACCACCATAGCTGGAGCTGGGCCAGCCCAAAGCTAGGATCCTCTTCTCGGCTACCAATGTGGGTATTGGGACCTCTGCTCCTTTCCTAGGGCATTAGCAGGGAGCTGGATCAGAAGTGGAACAGCTGGGACTCAAACTAGCAACTATATGGGTTGCCAGTGACGCAAGACACTGAAAAAGATATCTTTTAACTCTATTTTTCCATGCATTCTTTAGAATGCTCTCATATGTGTAGGTAGTCAGCTATTTTTTATTTAAATCATTGGAAAGTCAGATTTACAGAGAAAGATATAGAAGATTTTCTGTCTGCTCATTCACTCCCCAAGTGATCTCAACAGCCAGAATTGAACTGATCCAAAGCCAGGAGCCAGGAGCCAGGAGCTTCTTCCTGGCCTCCCATGTGGGCGCAGGGTCTCAAGGCCTTGGGCTGTCCTCAACTGCTTTCCCAGGTCACAAGCAGGGAGCTGAAAGGGAAGTTGGGCAGCCAGGATATGAACATAACCCATATGGGGTCCTGGTGCATGCAAGGCAAGGACATTAGCCACTAGGTTATGGCACTAGGTCCAGCTGTTTTCTTATTGTGCATTTAAATTTTGTTTGTATAATTTTGTTCTGTTAAAATAGTAAACAATATTATAATTTTTCATTGAAATGTGACCTTATTATATTTTACATATTCTGTGCTTGTTGTGAGCAGAACTACTTTTTACAAAGCTGTTGTTCATTTGATGATATAATGTATATTTCCCTGTATTTGTTTTTCAGAAGGGAGACACTCGATTAAAGGGTATGATAACATCATAATCCTTGTTTCTAGATTGTTAGATTTCTTACAAGTGTAGATGTACTAATTTAGGATCGTACTCCTCCCAGTGACACGAGCATCATGTGTATAGATGGATAGTGATTAACCTCAGGCTTTGACAAAAGGCAGTGCTTGCTTGTCATGTGTGTTTCTCTGTGTTATAAACACTCAGAGTTTGAGATAAATCATATAACAATCTTTATCTTTTGTAATTTTGTTCAGTGTTTTAGCATATTATTTGCCTACCTGTTCCTAGGTCTATCACAAGGTTTTTTTTTTTTTTTTTTTTTTTTTAAAAAGCATGCTGGGCCGGGCATGGTAGCCTAGTGGCTAAGGTCTTTGCCTCACATGTGCTGAGATCCCATATGGGCACTGGTTCTAATCCCAGCGGCCTGCTTTCCATCCAGCTCCCTGCCTGTGGCTTGGGAAAGCAGTTGAGGATGGCACAAAACCTTGGGCCCCTGCACCTGTGTGGGAGACCCAGAAGAGGCTTTAGGCTACTGGCTTCAGATTGGAACAGCTTCAGCCGTTGTGATCGCTTGGGGAGTGAATTAATGGATGGAAGATCTTCCTCTCTGTATGTCTGACTTTCCAATGAAAATAAAATAAATCTTTTTTAAAAACCATGCCAATTTTTAAAGCATATACAAATTTTGCAGTCATTAGAAGTTTCCCTCTTCAACAGGATAGATTATGTAGTTATTAAACTCACACATGTATGCCTTGCTGTAGTCAGTTTCATCATAAACTTGTTCACCTGTCAAATTACATATGCTTATAAATGCATAGTAGCTTAGTTTTATGTTTATGTCCGATATATTGTTGGGTTTTAGTGTGTGCTAGGCAAACTAATCTCGAAAGCATATAACAATTAGTATGTAGATGTTGTAAAATATAGTTATTTCCTATCCTTAATTGTAGCTTTTTAGTAGAAAACTGGTTACTTGTACACTCAGGTAAGAAAATTGAGATGTTTAGAAAGTGCAGATCACAATAAGCTGGCGATCCCAATGGCCTGTGAGAGAAAGCAGGGGAGTATGGAACTGTGGAGTGGGGTAGGAGATGCAGATTGGAGTATTCCTGCTCTACAGGGTGTTGCAATTCACTAGTGATTAAAAACATGAAAGAACTTTGCATTTATTTAAACCTAATGTACACATTTAACACTTGGCACCCAGGGGCTGCCACTGGCTGGCAGTAGTGAATTTGTAGGATTATAATCAAAATTTGCAGTTCTTTTTTAAAAATCTGCCTTAGCTTAGAATATAAAGCACATTTTCCCAAAGATAGTCTTCAAACCATTATTTAAACAAGAGATTTCAGGAAAGTAGTAAACTTTTTTGAATTGGTTTGGTCTTTAGCTCCAGGAGCAATTACTTGGATTATCATTTTAACATAATTTTTTACCCAGCAATCCTTTTGAAAGTATTGTTTGCTTAGATTGAAACACTGAAATGCTTCCTTCTGCCTGCAGTGCAATAGATTAAAAGAGAGAAACACAGGCAAATCAACATGTAAAATTGGGTCAGTACGTCGTTGGGGGACCTATGTATCAGTGGTCTGGATTGTGTCGACTTGGGGAGTTACAGGAAGCCAAGAGGGAGAGAAGGCAAATTGCTGCATCTCCCTGCTAGGTGGACAAAAAAGGGATTAGGACCCTGGGGACTCCAGAACAATGAAGGGCCTGCGAAGAGGAAAGGAATCCAGTGTCAGGGTTGGCAAGTGTGGATGTTGAAAGAAGTCAGGGGTCAGGACTGGAACTGGAATAGTTGGGGGGTTTGTAGCCCAAGGGAAGTTAGGAAAAAAACGGGCTGAGCCTCACCACTACCCCTTGGGAGGAGGGGTCTGGGAAGGTCATTGATTTTAGATCAATGAGCAGGAATGTGAGTGAATGAAGTTGAGCGTGGAGGCTGCATATGGGTTGCCTGGCATCCAGCTTGTTGTCAATCTACACACATGGAGGAGTTGCAGGGCTCTAATGAAGCATATATATTATATTCTTTGTGTGAAGTGCATTGCAAGGATTATATGAATATGGTTATAGTTAATGTAAATGGCTGTAGTTTAACAGGAAGATGTATAAATGAGATTTTTTTCATGCCATGAAAGGAAACAAATGTTTATGATCTAGTCATGACACATACATATTTTTTCTTTCTTTTAAAAACTGAAGAAAGGAGTTGGTAATAGTTGAATACTTTTTTTTCCCTCTGCTAATCTCTTAACAGATTTCAGATGCAAATGGAGTCTCATTATCCAAATTTAAATCTCTGTCACTCACTACTAAACAGTTGCTTTGATCTGAGGGTGCTGTACTCACGGTAGCTAGTGGTCCATTTCCCAGCACTGCCATGCAGTTTTCTTGGTTTTGTCTTGAAATGATACTGAAATTTGTCTTGCTAAATCCTTTCCTTTTATTTTATGATTGTGGCCGTGCGCCCATCTCTGAGTTTTGTGCAGGATAATACCTTTTAGATCTAAACCTGAGGAGTCTGACTTACGGCACCCCTGTGGGGACCAGGCTGTGTTAATGGCTCCGCAATCCAAGGCAGGCAAGCTAGTGGCTGGGCCCAAGAGAAGGCTTGCTGATAACAAGGGTGAAGCAATACGGGAGGATCTGAATTTAACTCTAGTGTGTAAAGATGACCAATTTGCTACCGTCTCTTTCCCTGGGAAGAACCCTGCTCTGCATGGGTTGTTAGTGTTGGTGCTTTGAATGTGTGGCTAGGATGATCCTGGAAAGGCCTGCTGAGAAACAGTCTTGACATTTCAAATAAAAAATGCTGAGGTAGAGTGACCCAGGACTGAATTGGAGACCAGCAGCCAGCGTGCTCAGTCATCCACTGAGTCATGCCATGCTCATTCCATGAAAAAGGGGAGGTGTAAAGAGAACAGAAACTGGGGAGTCTTTGTTTTTCCTGATTTATGTGGCCAGCCAAGCTCTGATGTGAGAATTGCCTCTTTTCTCCTTTCCCTACAGGCGGGAGGCTCCCAGGTCATCTTCACTAACCCACTGGAGATAGTGAAGATTCGCCTGCAGGTAGCCGGAGAGATCACCACAGGACCCAGAGTCAGTGCCTTGAATGTGCTCCGGGACTTGGGACTTTTTGGTCTATATAAGGTGCGTAGATACCATGAGCATGGCAATAGCAAGGTGTAATGTAGTCAACAGAAATGTGAAAGAATACAGAAACAGCCTCTCTGCTTCGCTCCCTGTGCCCAGGTTGAAAAACAATCTTGTCCAGCAGGGCAGTCTGTGGAGTAGAAAAATCAAACAAAAAAGAACAAATCAGAACTCTTCTGTTGGAGGCCCTGGGATACACAAGCCTGCTCTGCTGTGGCCATCTTCAGGCTTTTATGAAGCTGCCGGCAGGGAGGTGCACCTGCTGGCTTCAGGCTCACAGCCTCTCATTTGATGGGGGTTTGGGAAAAGTTTCTTTGGTGTTCTCTTTTGAACTGGCTTAGGACTTCAAACATACTGTTACATTTGTTTTGAGTCTGAGTTATTTCTATTGTTATCTTCCCAATAGGAGCCTCTCTTTGTCTTAGTAATTTGACCACAGTAAAACAGTAGTGGAGTTTGGTAGGATTCAGGTCTTTAAGAAGTTAAGTGGTAGGATTTGTCAGTAATGAATTCCATTAAAACAGCCACAACATCACCACCACACCAGAGTGTGCTGTAGTTTAGCAAAATGCCAGTCAACAGATCCCTTCCCTGCAGGTATGCTTACTCCCATCATTACAGATCAGATGTAATGGAGCAGAAGCTATTATTTTTCTTAAACAAGGAAGAGTATTTCTTTCCATTCCTTTGCCTGGTATAAGAGAGACTGGGTAAATTTAGCTGCTGTGGGCAACTGTGTTTCCACAGCATTTGATTTATTTATAGATCCATCACACAGAATGTGTAAATTTGCTTTTATAGCTGCAAATTAGGAATTAGAATTTGTCTACATTAGATTCACGTAGCTACAGGACTGTCTGGAAACCTTTAAATAATCTCAGAGTTTTGTGCATACTTTTGCTTCTCAGCCTATTCCTAATTCCTATTTGAATTCCCATTGAAAGCTGGAAAGTGTTTAGGCTTGCCCTTTCCAAACAGAGCCATTAGGGAAGCCAGTGCCAAGGTACAGAATTTACCTAGCTAGATAAATCCCTGCACTGTGGAACAGCGTGCGCTACTGACACAGCCGAGGGTGCACTACTGGCACAGCCAAGGGAAGTGTTTGGGTGATCTTAATTACTGCGACCAGCTGTTCATGGGTGTTTTTTACTCCCATAGAAACCACCTGCTAAGATATTTTGTCTGGACTATCTCTGATTCTCTGCTATGGAAAACAGAGGAAAGATTTGTGGTTTCTTTTTCCCTTTCCCTATAATAGTTAACTGCCTTTACCGGTCAGTAGCGTCTATGCTGGCACAGTGGGGACTATAAGCAGATGTAGATTGAATTGGTCATTTGTTAGCTTTAAAAAAAAAAAGTATCTGAAGGGCAGAGTGACACAGAGGAAGAGATCTTTTATCCACTGGTTCATACCCCAAGTACCTACCACAAGCAGTTGAAGTCAGGAGCCAGGAACTCCATTGAGTCTCCCATGTTGGTAGCAGGAACCAGCTATTTGAGTTCATTTGCTGCTGCCCAGGCACATTAGCAAGAAGCTAGATTGAAAGAAGAGACAGAGTTTGATTCTAGGCTCTCAGATATGGGATGTGTGCCTGTCAAGCAGCAACTTAACTTGCTGTGACACAGTGCCCATCCTTATTTGTAGCTGTGTACACTGCCTTCCTTGGTTGCTTCAAAATGCAGCTATTGACTTGGGGATTCTAAGTCTAACCTCCTACTCCCTCCCCCTGCCAGAGCTATGAAAAACAGTCAGCTTTGGGGTTTGTGAACTGATTTCTATTATCCTTAAATTATGTGTAGTGCTGTGCATAGTGAGTTTCATCGTGTAGCATTAACTTATGGAGTTCTGCCACACAGCATTGTTCTGCTGATAATTAATATTATGCTGCACACTTAAATGTTTGTTAAAAAGAGAGATGTGGTATTACCACAACAAAATGTCAAATTTTGAATCTCTGCAAGAAATACCAGAGAAGTCTTGCTTTGTCAGATTCTGGCCGACTCTGAGTTACCAAGCTCAGGACTTTCCCCAGCTGTGAGCCTTGCGTGTTTGAGGCCTGTGTCCTTGCCATTTCCTGCCCACATTCCTTTTAGTGCTGCTTGCGGGCCACCTCAGCTTTGTCACGGAGAGCCCTCTGGGTCCCATCAGGGCGTTCACACCTGCTTACCCACTGTTTTAAACGATTTCCTCTCTGTGTGACAGGGTGCCAAAGCGTGTTTCCTCCGAGACATTCCCTTTTCTGCAATCTATTTCCCTGTTTATGCTCATTGCAAACTACTTCTGGCTGATGAAAATGGACGTGTGGGAGGCTTGAATCTGCTTGCAGCTGGAGCTATGGCAGGTAACTACAGCATTATTTGTAACCGTAAGAATCCTTTTTCTCCTCCTTTGGAAGAGATGCAGAATGTCCGTGTACTTTTCCCTCTATTTCTGGAAGGGTTATTGTTTGATTCTGACGTAGTTTAAATATGATCATTTTTTTTCTCCTTTGTGGGATGTGCTATAATTCTGATGAGCGTTAATTACATTTGCATAATGTGGATAAACAGCTTAATGCAGCTTAGCAACTCTGAGCCAAATTAGATATGCCCATCTAAATTGGGCTTTCATCATTAATGCGTTTCTTAGCCTCCTGTGCCCTGAAACCTTGGGTGCAGCCAAGCTAAGCATTAAGGTGAAAAAGTTCCTCATCAAATCAGTTGTTTGGTTATACCTCATGCTATGCATAGGTCTAGCGTGCCTTTACTGTCTTTGTATGTTGGAATCTACATGATTTCACTCAAAATTGAGTTTGCTTCACAAAGCTGTTCCCATTCTTCCTGCCATCACCTTCGTTAGACCTAGAAGTAGTACCCTTAGCAAACCACCCTGAATTGATTCTCATCTTTCCTGACTCTTAATGCTTTGACTTTATTTGTGGCTTGTTCACATTTGAGTTCTGTGCTCTATTCTACTGCAGGATTCTAGGACAGGAGTGTCATTCTGTCTGTGACATAGTGGCCAACCTAGTCATAACTAGAACTCAATGACCGGGGAATGAATGAAAACTTCAGTCTGAGATACTAAATTAGACACAGAGGGGATTCCTAGTCAGAGAGGGCCTAAACACACCCTCAATGTCCTAAGATGCTTCCCTCTCCTCTCAGGCACAGCCTTACTCCTGAGGTAGGAAAGAGCTTACTTGGAATAGCAGGGGAGAGCCAGTGTCTTTGGCTGTGCCAACACTGCATTCAGAAATGGCCAAGGAAGGAGAGGACGTGTTTGCTCTCCCTGTGGCCAGCAAGGAGCTGTCTTTGAGCTCAGTATGGCTGTCAGTGTTCGGTGGCATCTCTTCGGGTAGCCCTGGTCAAACAGCCAGCCCGCCCAGGCATGCCTTGGAGTGTGCCATGCTTGGGGTGTGCTGAGAGACCTTGGTTCTGAGAGTGTTGGGATGAGCTTATGATGACAGGCAATGAGTTGCGATGGTTTAAAAACTCCTGCAGGGAGCTTTGAGCCCATTTGGGGTTCAGCATACCTTGTCTGTTGGCGTTTGTAATTTCAGTCAGATGTACATTCAGAAGCCAGGAGAGTGAGCTGCTCTGTCTTGGCCTGAGTGTCTGCCCACCCCCTTTTTAGGTACTGACTAGCCTCCTGGTTTTAAATGGGAGCCAACATTTTCCCTCCAAGCCGTTCCCTGCACTTTTTGGTCAGCAGCAAAGGCCAGCCGGGAAGATGGTCTAGCTGTGGGCAGCCATTTGCCAGTGGGTGTCGGAACCAAGTAAACATTTCCCACGTTGCCACCAACTTCTCACCCACAGACATTTGATGTCAGTTTTCAGAATGAGAGATGAATGTCCCTAATTTTTACCAGTAAAGCTTTGCCAGCAGGCACTGAGAGTGTTCAGCATCCCACCTACCCAGGCAGGCAATTTACCGAGTTTCATCTGAATAGGGTGCGGCATTTGCATCACACTCTAACAGAGCTCCCTGCGAAGCCGCCAGCTCCATCTGCCTAGGGATGATGTAGTGATGTTCAGGCCAAATTGAATTTCCTCCCTCTGGGGAAGGTTGGGGAGCTGCTTTGTTCCCTGTTTTATAAGTAAAAAGATGTGGTTGTGAAATCCATCTTGCTTGGCCCGCTGTTGATCATTCTGCACCCGGCCCAGGGAGCTGTGGCTCTGGGGAGGATGGGAGGGCCGATTGTTCCCTAACGGTTCACCCGGCCTCCTCTCGCGTCAGTTGTAATGACTTCTGTCACGTAAGCATGTCTGAAACCAGTCACAGCCAACTCTCAACTTAGCCCTGCCAACAGGTGAGTGGTGGTGAGTGTTGACACCTCACACAGAAGAGCTGACAGGAATGGGCACAACGCACCAGTTTGGGGTCAGCTGCCATTCAGCAGCTTGTTAAGTTAGCATCATTCTCTTACTTACTATGCATGAAAAGACTTGAATCTTATTTAAGAAAGTAAAAAAAGGGTAAAATGAAACCAAAAGGGAACACTTGGGAATTGTACCTAATCTGGCTATATTTTCCACACTCTCACTGTTCTTTCGTGTCATGTGGTATTTTTCTTAATTCAGAAACATTAAAGTAATTTGGTCCTCACCATACTGAAGCAGCTCACAGACCTTTATATTCTGTTTCTCTTGGTGTCCTGACATGTATTGAGGCAGCTCTGAGCTTTCCCTAGGTGGTTGAACTTGTAGATGTTATTGTTTGTCCAGTGTTAGCTGGTTCTCTGTCCTTGAGACGTTTTTTGGATATATTAAATGTGGCTTCTCCCCCGACTCCACCATAGGCGTGCCTGCTGCTTCCCTAGTGACCCCCGCTGATGTCATCAAGACAAGGCTGCAGGTGGCTGCCCGGGCTGGCCAGACCACCTATAGTGGGGTCATTGATTGTTTCAGGAAGATTCTTCGGGAGGAAGGACCCTCAGCCTTTTGGAAAGGCACTGCAGGTAGGTGCAGGCCCCAAGGAGCGGCTGGCTGGCGAGCCTGTCCCTCTGCATGCTTACTGCTGTGTGTCTTTGCCTCGTCATTCCTGGTTCTCAGTCTGCACTGTGCCCTCCCGTTTTGCAGCCCGGGTGTTTCGGTCCTCTCCCCAGTTTGGTGTTACCCTCGTCACCTATGAACTTCTCCAGCGGTGGTTCTACATTGATTTTGGAGGCCTGTAAGTATGGCTGCTCAATCACCAAGAACATGAAAATGTTTGCTCTACAAAGACACCTTTCAAATTCTTAGAAAGCCAGGAAGACAGAGCCCTTCAAGACCAGTGCATTTAAGATGTCAGCCTTAACAAGCTGCAGGGTCAGCAGAACGAGATCTTGACAAGCAGAAGCATGCACAGTATATTAACCATTTGGGAAAAGCCTGAGGAGATGATAAATGGAAATGTTTCCTCAACAATTGTCTTTTTTCGTGAAAGTAAATCCTGAGCTTTATGGAGTTCTGTGTTCATCATGTGGATTAGATTATGTGGCCTTTTCACCAGAAGTAGTATAAATGTGTGCTGGTAACACTTTTGTGAATGGTTTTTGAAAGGGCCAAGTCCTTTATTTCTTTTGTCCCCCATAATTTATTATCAGCTAGGTAAAGTTGTTTTTAGAGATAATTTATTGCAAAAAAAAAAAAGCGTCTTGTGCAGGTTGTGTCTCTGGGTGTGATCACTGGAGGGTTGACCATTGTGCTGCCTGCAGCTCACTGAGTGCTGCAAATGTCAGTAGTGGGAAAAGAAGAATTCCTTGTTGACTTTGCTGGGAGGAGAATTTGTACCCAAAGCAAGTAACTATTAGCTAAAGTAGAAAACTTAAATGCTATTTGAGAACCCTTATTTCATAACAGCTTTGTAATCTGCTGCTCCAAGGCCAAGTGGGGAATTAGATTTCTGTGTAGGGAAGGCACGTGCACAGAAAGTGACAACATTCATCTTACAGTTCCATTGTGAAGATGTTAGGGTTCAGGCATTTCTGTGCTTTTAGTCTTCTGTAAAAGTGACACCTGAATCTACTTCTCTGTACACAATTTTAGTTGTAATCTACAGGAGTCTGCTTTGAAAAGAAAAATGCACACTTGTGAAAACATGTGAAATATATGTTATGAAAATATGAAAGCGTGAACAATTATATAATCACTTTAATGTATGCTTAGTTCAGAGCATTTGGAAAACAGTCAAATATCAAAGTCATCTCATCGTCCTATTTACTAAAACTGAGTATATTTTCTTCTGATCTTATTTCTGTGAATCTATTGATGTAGGTGTTTCAGCATTAAAACAGACCATTTCTGTCCCACATCAATTATGTATAGCTTTTAGAGCAGGTGTAAGTTACAGCTAATGTGGCAGAGACAACATGGAACTAGTTGAGATAGATGTTATTCTTTGTGGCATGCGGGGTCAAGAGGAAAATGTTCAGTTGTGAACCAGCCTCAGCAGAGTTGAGCAGGCTAACTGTTGCCTTTTCTTGCCTCGACAGCAAACCCTCGGGCTCAGAACCCACGCCTAAGTCACGCATCGCAGACTTGCCCCCTGCCAATCCTGATCACATCGGTGGATACAGACTCGCCACAGCCACTTTCGCTGGCATCGAAAACAAGTTTGGCCTTTACCTCCCCAAGTTTAAAACTCCTGCTGTTGCTGCGGTGCAGGCAAAAGCAGCTACAGCCACGGCACCTCAGTGAGAACTGTCAGACTTGGCCGAGTGCCGAGTGGCACACTCCAGAGGCATGCAGGAGAGCAGCCGTGTCATGTGAGTAGTCAGCTGCATGGTGCTGACTGAGCTGAGGTGTCAGGCGGCCCCTTCTCTAGGACGTATACAAATATCTGTTTATAAAGTAACCATTGCCCAGGGGAAACAACCACAATGCTTTAGTCTTACGTGTTGGATGTTTTTCTAAGCCTTGGCATGAGTTAGTGTTCTAGACTCTGCTTTGCACAGCTTGCACTTACGGTGACTGTACATATTGTACATCTTTGTACAGAAACATCTTGGCACCTCATCCCAACAAATCACATTTATAGAAATGTAATGCAGTTCTGAGTGGCTTGAAATGTACAGAATGTTTTGAAAGTGTTTTATTAATCACATGAGAATAAATGTATTAAGATCATTCTCTTATTGATGACTTATGAAAATAAAGCATCAATATTAGACGCATTTAAATGCCTAGTTTATCTTCCGTTCTAGAATAAGAAGATGCAGGCATAGTGAGACCTAGCGGATGCCGCCAAGTAGGTGGTACTTTGCAATGATGCATGCATGCCAGTGATGCCAGACTGGCTGATCTGTGGGTGCTGATGTGTTAGCATTTGTATTTGAAATGATGTGGATCCTCCCGTGTTCATGAGTTAGAAGGCACTGCCTAGACACTCCTCTCCTGCATATGGAAATAGGGATGTTTCCTGCATTACTGGCTTGGATTTTGCAAGGCAGAAGCAGCCAGTTTTTCAAAATCAATAAAGGCTACTTTGGCAATTGCCTTCATATGGGCTTGATTCCAGACAAAAATAAACTGCACACCAAAATGTATGCAGTGTGGTTGGATTTTCCTTTGTGTGTATACTGATAGTGGTTTTTTTTTTGTTGTTGTCGTTGTATTAATTCACTGTTGATTCCAGACGACTCATGATCAGGTTTTGTTCTGTGTCCCACCTTGATGAGCCATGGACGGTTGGCTTGGGAAAGCGCCAGGGTGGAGTCAGGGAAGGAGAAGCAGAGGAAAACTCTAGCTGCTGATTTTGTGGGTCTAGGTCCTTACTTAGGAGTCTGAATGCAAACTTCTTATTCCAAAAGTCACTCACCAAGGGCGTGAATACTGATTGGGATGTAAACATACATCTTGCAGCCACAGCTACACTTTGTTATGGATGCAGTTTGACAAGGACCATCAGAATTTATTTACTTGAGCCAAGAGCTTTCAGAACACATTGCTGTTATTGCTGGTGATCCAGGACATGAGAGGGGATAAGCTTAGAGACGGACCAGGGCACTCAGTGTCCGGCACAGCCACTGTCAGCTGCTGCCTGACGGCCCTGCAACCACAATTAGAAGCTCACTCAGGACTCTGCAAGTACAAAGGAATTAGCCCTGAAGGCAAGTCATTTCCAAGTGTATTAGCTTGGTCTCATGAGAATGGAACAAACAAAAATGCTGTTACTGCTTGTTAAAAAAACATAAGTATAGATCTATGATTATATAAGTTCGTATAATAAGTATTTAGAGCAGGATATGAAAATGTCCTCTTTCGCATTTCCTATCCATAGGTCATCCCTGCTAACAGGTTAGAGTTTAAACTCATAGTCTATTAAAGAAATATATGTATATTTCTAGTTTGAAAAGTAGGGCTATATATATATATATATATATATATATGTTTTCTCTGTAGCTGCTTTTATTAAATCAATATGTCTTTGGGAAATTTCCATGTTGGTTCATAAAGATTTATTTTTAATAGCAGCGTAGTGTTTCATTGTATAAAAGGGAGACTTTTCAGAAATACTTCCTGTCTACGGCCATACCACCCTGAGTGCGCCCGATCTTGTCTATCTCGGAAGCTAAGCAGGGTCGGGCCTGGTTAGTACTTGGATGGGAGAAATATTTCCTTACAGACATTTATTCATTTTTTTCACTATTGCAAACAGTGCTGTAATGAATGGTAAACATCTTTGAATAAATTTTGAGTGCATTTAACAGTATTTCATTAAAGTACCTACTATTATAATATTGAGTAATAAGATAGTAATAATATTGTAATAATTGTAATAATATTGTAATAATATTGAGTAATAAGATATGAGTTTTACATTTTTTAAAGATTAATTTATCTTTATTGGAAAGTCAGATATACATATAGAAGGAGAGACGGAAAGATCCTGCATGTGCTGGTTCACTCCACAAGTGGCTGCAGCAGCTGGAGCTGAGCCTATCTGAAGCCAGGCGCTTCCTCCCGCGGGTTTCCCACGCTGGTGCAGCGTCTCAAGGCTTTGAACATCCTCTATTGCTTTCCTAGGCCACAAGCAGGGAGCTGGATGGGAAGTGGAGCAGCTGTGACACGAACCAGTGCCCATGTGGGATCCTGGCATGTGCAAGGCAAGAACTTCAGCCACTAGGCTATTGCGTTGGGCTCATGAATTTTACAGTTTTATGCAGAGTACTACAGTCCTTCCCAGAAGCATTTTACGGATTTGCCTTTTTGCAACCCCAGCAAAAATGAGTATTATCATTTTTTGATATTTTAGCAAGTCATGGCAGGTGATCACTGCTAAGTTACTTTAGCTTTAATTTTCCTAACCACTAGAGTATTGAATTTCATGTTTACTGGTCATTAGTACATTTATATACTGTATGTAGTACATGTATATACTATGGAAAATACATGAAACACATGCAAAGGATGTTCAAAAATTTCATACAAAGTGGATGTTTTGAAAACTATGCATGGTTTCCAATTTTTTTTTGCCCTGATATGAATTTTTGATTTCATTTTTTCCAAAAATTTGTTGAAGAACCTTTGTGCATTTCCATGTTTACACAGACAGGTGCACACACACATACATGTACGTTTTAGACAAATGAATGTCCATGTGAGACACTGGTTGAGAGAAAGAACATTTGCTGCATCCCAGAAATTTCCATATGCCCTTTCTACAACCGCTCGCCTACTTTAACAGCTCCCTTCCCTTCTTGTTTGCTTTTCTTTATGCTTTTGTCAGATGAATGTGTGCATATGTATGTGTATATCCCAAAACACTGTTACAGCCTCTTCGCTTTGAGATGAATAGGAATCAAGGTAGAGTGTATACTTTTGAGACTTTACTAGGCATTCTGTTTGTAAGATGCGTCCGTGCAAGTAACGTCTGTAGCTATATTGTATTTATCCTACTGTGTGAGTGTGTTATTTTTCATTTTCTCTTGAACATTTGGTTTTTCTTCCAGGTTTGGGGGTATTGCAGGCATCACTATGGATGTTTGAACGTGTTTGCTGGAGTATGCATCTGTACAAGGATGCGAGCATCAGGATGGAGTCAGACTCGGGGTTTATTACATTCAGCTTTACCACATTAGGCCAAGAATGTTCTCCAAAGATTCTTGAACTGATTTATATCACTCCCAGGATGTGTTGGCTTAACAATGTGAACCAACCTGTTAGATGTACAATGACATCTCACTGTGGTTTTAATTAGAATTTACTGCATAACAAATGAGCCTGAGCTCCTTTTGTACATTTATTGGTCATTTTGATTTTATCTTTGGTGAATGAAGTGTTTGTTAATGTCTTTTATCCATTTTTACTCATTTCTTTTTTTTTTCTTAAAGATTTATTTATTTATTGGAAAGCCAGATATACAGAGAGGAGGAGAGACAGAGAGGAAGACCTTCCATCCGATGATTCACTCCCCAAGTGACCGCAACGGCCGATGCTATGCCTATCCAAAGCCAGGATCCAGGAACTTCTTCTGGATCTCCCACACGGGTGCAGGGTCCCAAAGCTTTGGGCCGTCCTCGACTGCTTTCCCAGGCCACAAGCAGGGAGCTGGACGGGAAGTGGAGCTGCTGGGATTAGAACTGGCGCCCATATGGGTTCCTGGTGCGTTCAAGGCGAGGACTTTAGCTGCTAGGCCAGGCCTCCGGGCCCCTTCTCATTTATTTTCAAGGGACTTCTTCTTGTATTCTGGATATTTATGTTGTTCTTGTTGAAACTTCTGCCATTTTGTGCATTCTCTTTCCCAGTGTCTTTGACATATTAACATATTTATTTATTTTTAAAGATTTATTTATTTATTTTTATTGCAAAATCAGATATTTAGAGAGGAGGAGAGACAGAAAGGAAGATCTTCCATCTGTTGATTTACTCTTCAAGTGATCACAGCAGCCAGAGCTGAGGTGATCTGAGGCCAGGAGCCAGGAGCCTCTTCTGATCTCTCATGTGGGTGCAAGGCTTTGAGCCGTCCTCAACTGCTTTCCCAGGCCACAAGCAAGAGCTGGATGGGAAGTGGAGCTGCTATGACTAGAACTGGCACCCATATGGGATCCTGGCATGTTCAAGGTGAGGACTTTAGCCACTAGGCCGATGCACCAGGCCTGACATATTAATATTTTAAATTTTGCAGATACATCAGCATTTTTCCTTTATGGTTAGCCTTATTTTTTAACGATTTTTTTTTTCAGGACAAAAAATATTTGACAGGCACATTTTAAGAGAAAAAGAGACAGAGAAAGGTCTTCCATCTGCTGATTCACCACCCATCGCCCACCCCGCAATTGCCGTTAACTGCCAGAGCTGGGCTGATCTGAAGCCGGAAGCCAGGAGCATCTTATGAGTCTCCTTTGTGGGTACAGGGTCCCAAAGATCTGGGCCATCCTCCACTGCTTTCCCAGGCCACAAGCAGGGAGCTGGGTCAGAACTGGAGCAGCTGGGACATAAACAGGTCCCCCATATGAGATGTTGGTGCCATAGAGGATTAGCCTGTTAAGTGACAGCACTTATTAGCATTATTTATTTAGATTATTCATTCCCTAGGACAAAAAATATGATTCATGTCTTCCTGTTAGGATTTCATATTTAGGTTTCTTCCCGTCTGTCTGGCATCTGGTACAAGGTAACTGTTTTTGCTTCCTTATATGGCTAGACTATTGTGTCAATAGCATTCATTGAAAGACCTTCCTTTCCCTGTTGGGTTGAGGTGCCATTTTGTTGTTTTAAAGGTCAATATGTTTATGGATCTAATTTTAGTCTCTTAAGTTTCTTCTTATTGTTCTTCTCCTGTGCCAATCAATATATGTTCTCTTCAGTAATCTATACTTAAAAAAAGTTTTGAAATGTAATGTAACAAATTGTTTCAATCACATTATTTTTCAAGAACTTGTGGTTCTTCATTCTCTGATCTTCCCTATGCATTTCAGAAGCAGCTTATCAAATGCCACCTCCAGAGAAATCTTCCATCTGCTGGTTCATTCCTCAAATGGTTGCAACAGCCAAGGGGCTGTTCCAGGCCAATGCCAGGCGCTGCTTCTGGGTCTCCCACATGGGTGCAGGGGCCCAAGCACCTAGGCCATCCTCTGCTGCTTCCCCAGATGCACTGGCAGGGAGCTGGACTGGAACTAGAATAGCTGAGACCCCAACCAGGGCCCACATGATATTCCAGCACTGTAAGCAGAGGTTTAACCAGCTATAGCACAGTGCCAGTTCCACAACATGTATCTTAATCTATCATAAGGTATCTGTGATTAATATTCATTCAAATAAAATATACTCCAGGAAATGAGTAAAATGTAAAATCTTCTACATGTACAATGGTTTCCTCCCTTCCCTTTGCTATTCTAGCCAAAACTCTATGGTACAGTTTTTAAATTATTGCTTGTAATTGTACTTATTTCAAAGTCATTATTTAAAAGTATTTATATTGTTAAAAAATTATTTATTTGAAAGGCAGAGCTGCAAGATTCTCGGCGAGACCGAGTTTTTCATGTATTGGTTCACTCCCCGAATGTCTGCAGTAGCCAGGGCAGGGCCAGGCCAAAGCCTAGAGACTGGAACTGCCTGAAGGTCTTTTATGAGGGGAGCAGGAACCCACATAATTGGGCCATCTCCCACTGCTTTCCCAGGTGCATTATCAGGGAGATGTATTGGAAGCGGAGCAGCAGAGACTTGAACCTGTGCTCCTCTGGGATGGCAGTATTGAAGACGGTTTAATCCAGTGTGCAATAACTCCAGCCTCTATTTAGTTTTTCTCTGCTTAAAAGAGAGAGTGATAATGCCGTCTGCTGGTTCACTCCACAAATGCCTACGACAGGAGCCTCAGACACCACTTGGGTCTCCCATATTGGTAACAGGAGCCGTCATCTGATGCCCCTCCAAGATCCAGCAGGAAGCTGGATGGGAAATGGAGCAGCCAGGACTCAAGACTGTCACCTCAACATAGGATGTAGTCATCCCAAATGGCAGTTTAATCACTTGTACCTAAGGCCTGCTCATATCTGTATTTATGTACAAAACAGAGCGATAGATCATCCACTTTCAATCCCCAAATGCCTGCAAACTCTAGGGTAGCTCTATGCGAGCCACCAAACTGTCTCCCATGATGTCGATTTCTGGGTCCTAACTATCCGCATCGCCCTGCTGCTCCCAAGGAACACAGTCCCAGCAAGTGGGGAGTTACACCCAGGCACTCCACGGGATGTGGATGTCCTAATCAGATGTCAACTACTGCACCAGACCCTGTCCCGCCAGCTGTATTTCAAATCAAGAGAAAAGCACAGCAGAGTCTGTATGTTATCTATGTAATTGTCCTTATTGGAACTCTTCATATCTTCATGTGAGTTTGAGTTATCACTTCTGTTATATATGTTTTTTAAGATACTGGAAGAACTTTAAAAAAGATTTATTGGGAAGTTAGAGTTACAGATGTAGGCAGAGAGAGGTCTTCCATTTGCTGGTTCATTCCCTACATGGCTGCTATGGCTAGGGCTGGGCCCAGGCTAAAGCCAGGAGCTTCTGCCAGGTCTCCCACGTGGGTGGCAGGGGCCTAAGCAGTTGGGCCACCCTCTGCTGCTTTCCGAGGCCCATCGACTGGCAGTGGAGTAGCTGGCACTTCCTTTATTGATCCTTGCAAAGAAGGCTGTCTAGCAACACATATCCCGCCATGTTTCAAGATGACACTGATTTACCTTCTGCTTGGAATAGTTTTCCTGGGTATAGTTGTTAGCTGAAGTGTTTTTCTTGCAGAACTTCAAACATGTCACTCTTGGCACTCATTTTTCTGATGAGAAGTCAGCTGTGGGTGACACTGTGACGCCCATGTAACTGGTAAGTAAGCTTTTACTGCAGACCTTCTCCGTCTTGGAGCGTGGTATGTCTAAGTGGGCAACGTCCCTGTACAGCCTGTACTGTGCTCTTCTTCCAGAAACTGTTACACTTGATGTTTATTCATTTCTTTCAGTTTTTCAGGTTTAGTCCTCCTTGGGTCAGCTTTGTTTTCTAGAAACGTGTTCATTTTCTCTAAATCTTAAATTTTATTAATATTTGTGCCATATAATTCCTTATTTTTCACTTTCAATATTATTTGTGACTTCTTACCTGAAGTTTAATGATTCCGGAAAATGGTCAATTTTAGTATTTTTTTAAAATACATACTAATTTTTTTAAAAATTATTTTTCTTTATACAATTGTTTAGGTATATACGTGGCTTCTCTATAACCCTCCCTTTTCTTCTCCCTCCACCCCCCGTATTTTACAATGCAGTCCCTTCAGCTGCAGTCACAGTTCCAACATTCCACTTACCTGTGCCATGATATTATCGATATAGGCAATGCTAGAGAAACTAGTACCTTGTTGTCAAGCATATTTAACAGTTTTTTGGGGGGCCCTTCTTTATTTGGGAGTAGAAATGTATACTGTTCTTTGTTTCTCAAAACTTTAGTAATCCAACGTTTGGCTTTGTTAATGTCTTAAAGAGAACTTTGCATAATTTATAAGTCAGAAAAAAAGAGAACTGGCAGCCAACTACTCTAAGTGTCTCCTGGGGGTGGCAGGAGCCCAATGCAGCCAGGCCTGCTGCTCCCCAGAGCACACCCTAACAGGCTGGATTCAGAAGTGGAGTCAGGAATATCCCGGGTTCTTCAAGCGTTGGCAAGCACAAGTCCATGGCAAGCCTTTGTGTGCAGCTTTTGGTGTGTAAGTTTTGAGCTCATTTGACTAAATGCTGAGGAACACAAACATTTGCTTCTCTAAGAGTATATTTAGTTTTGTAAGAAACTGCCAGGCAGTCTCCCAAAGTGGGAATACCATTTTGCATTTGGATCAGCAATGACTATCTCTCCTCGCATGTCCCAGGTAATGTCAGCGTTTTGGATTTAGGCCACTCTTATGAGAGTTAAATGCTGTCTCATCGTTTTACTGGCAATTCCCTGATGTCCTACACTGTTTAATGAGTTTGTGGGGTTCCTTGTACATTCTGAGTATCAGTCCTTCAGCAGTGGTCTCTCAAGAAAATGTTGTCTACCCATTTGTGGCTAACGTTCTCATTCTCTTAACGTCATAAACAGTGGCAATGAAATCTGGCTATTCGGTTTTTTCCTTTAGTGTTTTACCTAAAAAGTCATTGCCATACTTGAGTCTCCTTATCGAAGATTGTTTCTTCTAGAACCTTTATAGTTCCGTGGTTTCTTTGTGGGCATGAAGTTGCTCATAATATTTTTATTATCGTTTTGAAGCCCAGGAGATCTGCAGTGATGGCTCCTCTTTCATTTCTCATCTTGGTGATTTATCTTTTTTTTCTCTCGGGCTGCAAGTTTATCTTATTGTTCTTTTCAAGGGAGTGGCTTTTTTTTTCTCTACTACTTTCCCATTTGCAATCTCTGCTCTTTCATTATTGCTTTTCTTCTTACTTTGCATTTCATTTGTTCCTTTTCACTTCACTTGTTGCTTTTCTGCTTCCCTACAGTTGAAGTTCAGATTACTGATTTTACATTTTTTCCCTTATGGGTACATTCAGGGCAAAAAAAAATCTTTTTAAAGATTTATTTTATTATTATTTTTATTTTTTTTAAGATTTATTATTATTATTTTTTTATTGGAAAGTCAGATATACAGAGAGGAGGAGAGACAGAGAGGAAGATCTTCCATCTGATGATTCACTCCCCAAGTGAGCGCAACGGCCAATGTTATGCCAATCCGAAGCCAGGATCCAGGAATTTCTTCCAGGTCTGCCACACAGGTGCAGGGTCCCAAAGCTTTGGGCCGTCCTCGACTGCTTTCCCAGGCTACAGGCAGGGAGCTGGATGAGAAGCGGGGCAGCTGGGATTAGAACTGGTGCCCATATGGGATCCCAGGCGTTCAAGGTGAGGACCTTAACCACTGTGCCACTGCGCTGGGCCCCAGGGCAAAAATTTTTAATCACTGCTTTCACTGCATCCCAGAATTTGGCAAGTTGTGTTTCTATTTTAATTGACTTAAACATATGTTTTAAAAGATTTATTTATTTTTATTGCAAAGTCAGATATACAGAGAAGAGGAGAAATAGGAAGATCTTCCATCCAATTTCACTCCCCCAGTGGGGATGGGAAGTGGAGCTGCTGGGATTAGAACTGGTGCCATATGGGATCCTTGTGTGATCAAGGCGAGGACTTGAGCTGCTAGGCCACTGCACTGGGCCCATGACTTTAACACATTTTTAAATGCCTTTTTTTTTTGGGGGGGGGAAGGCAGAATTAGAGTTACTTTCCATCTACTAGTTCATTCTCCAAATGGCTACACAGTTGGGGCTGGGAAAGGCAAAAGCCAGAAGCCATGGGGGTAGCAGGGGCCCAAGTACTTGAGCCATGTGCTGCTGCTGTGCCAGGTGCCTTAGCAGGGAAGTGGATCTAAGGTGGAACAGTTGAGACTCACACCAGCATTCATTCGAGATGCCACTATGCAAAAAGCAGCTTAACCCACTGTGCCACAACACCAATCCCTCAAGTTTAAGATGTCTTCATTGATTTACATGTTGTTTAGAAGTATGTTGTTTCTCCTCAAATCTTTTGAGATTTTTCACCTACTTTTATTGAATTCATTTTTCTGTGAATTGAAAACAAACATTGTATTCCTTTTCCTTGAATTTGTTAGTGTATTTTGTGGCGTAGAGTGTGCATCCTGTAAATGCTCTGAGTCACTGGCTGAAGTCATCTATAAATGGCCATTACATCTGGTTGGTTAATAGTGCCCGGCACGGTGGCGCAAGTGGTTAAAGGTCCTCACCTTGCACGCCCAGGATCCCATATGGGCGCCGGTTCTAATCCCAGCTGCCCCGCTTCCCTTCCAGCTCCCTGCCTGTGGCCTGGGAAAGCAGTCAAGGACGGCCCAAAGCTTTGGGAACCTGCACCCGCGTGGGAGACCCGGAAGAGGCTCCTGGGTTTGGATCGGCATAGCATCGGCCGTTGCGCTCACTTGGGGAGTGAATCATCGGACGGAAGATCTTCCTCTCTGACTCTCCTCTCTGTATATCCGCCTTTCCAATGAAAAAATAATAAAAATAAATCTTTAAAAAAAAAATGACATTGAAGCACAGAGTTACCAAGAGAGATTCCATTTGCTGGATTCACTCCCCAAAGTGACCATAACCATTAGGATTGGATCAGGCCAAAGCCAGGAGTCTGCAACTCTAGCCAGGACTCCCATGTGGAAATCCAAGTATGGCCTCCAAGGGGTTTCCACCCTTGCAAGCCAACAGCTTATTAACCTACTGACAATGTCGATCCCTTATTTTTTTTCCCTCCAGTCTTTTTATCTTTTTTGCATTTTAAAGTTTCTGTTGTTACATCCTCAAAGATCCATTCCTCTCCCCCCGCTCCCGTTTCGTCCATTTAGTAATGAGCCAGAAGAACTCTTTTAAAAATGTTTGTTGGGGCCCGGCGCTGTGGCGCAGAGGTTAAGGTCCTGGCCTTGCACACCCGGGATCCCATATGGGCACCGCTTCTAATCCCGGCAGCCCCGCTTCTCATCCAGCTCCCTGCCTGTGGCCTGGGAAAGCAGTCGAGGATGGCCCAAAGCTTTGGGACCCTGCACCCACGTGGGAGACCCTGAAGAGGCTCCTGGCTTCGGATCGGCATAGCACCTGGCCGTTGCGGTCACTTGGGGAGTGAATCAATGGATGGAAGATCTTCCTCTCTGTATATCTGCCTTTCCAATAAAAAAAACCCCAAGATTGTTGACTTTAGGAGAAAAGGCAAGCCCAGGACTTCCCTTTGCAGGCTTCAAGGTCCGAAGCTGAGCCAATCCGAAGCTTCTTCCCTGTCACCACAGGGATACAGGGTTCCAGGGACTTGGATCCTCTTCCGCTGCTTTCCCAAGCCATAAGCCCAGAGCTGCATGGGAAGTGGAACAGCCAGGACACAACCCAGCATTTATATGGGATGCCAGTGGAGGTGAAGTTAGCCAGCTAAGCCACTTTTCCAGCCCCCTTCACACATTTTATAACACTTTATTGTGATCTGCATCACCCCAAAGTGCTAGTTAATTATAGAACTTAATATTTCTGTGTTTTGGACCTCTTGTCTCATCTCCATCTTTACTCCCCTTGCCCTCCCCAGCCTCTAGTAATCACTATTCTAAGTTTCAGATTGATTTTTAACTTCCATGTATGAAAAACGTGGTCTTTGCTTCCTGTGTCTGGTGTAATGGCACTCCAATTCATGACCTATAGTTCCATTCATTTTGCTGCGACAGGTAAGACACCATAGCATATTTCTTTATCCATTCATCTCTAAGCAGCACAAGGTTGGTTTTGTATCTTGGCTATTATGGAGTGTGATTTATCGGAGATGCTGATTTTATTTCTTGGGTCATATGGCAGATCTGCTTTCAGCTTCTGAGGAAGCAGCGCCCCACTGCTCTGACTGGTGGCAGAACTCACGCACCTGCTCATGCGCAGAGCCCAGGAGTCCCCTTTCCTCCACGCCCACGCCCTCACCAGCACCTGCAGCGCATCTCGTGGCAACAGCAATCCTAACTGGGTGAGGCGCTATCTCTGGATTTTGGTTTGCACATCCCGATAGCTAGTGATGTTGAACATTTTCTCATAATTTCGTTGGTCATTTAAATTTCTTTTGCAAGATGTCTATTTACATTGTTTGACTTTAATCTTTCTTTGTCATGTGTTCTGGACACTATTCTTGTTTTGTCCTATTGTGGCAAAAAATATATATACAAAGATGCGGCTTTGTCCGAATTTACTGAGGCTTGTGGCCTAAAATATAAACCTGTCCCAGGATAGTGTTCCACATGCTGATTAAAAAATGTGCATCTTACAGCTGTTAGCTGTAACGCTGCTGCATCTCTCTGGCCTATCATTTGAGTGAATTCTGATGCTGGAAAGAATTTTTTTTTTGGTCTGGATGTTCTGCCCATTGATGTTGGTGGGATGCTACAGGCTCCCACTATTTCTCTTAGTCTGTTTCTCCTTGCAGATATGATTATATAAAATTGGGTGCTGACATCAACTGCACATGCACTTATATTTAATTCATTTTATTGATCTCTGATTATATATCATGTTCCCTTTTTACGACTTTTATTTAAAGTGTATTTTGCCTTTCTGCTTGCTTTTGTTTTCCATAGGCACGGAAAATCTTCCCATGCTTGCACTTAATGTGTGCCTTTACTGAACTGAGTTTTTTTTTTAAGATTTCTTTTTCTTTTTTTTACTGCAAAGTCAGATATACAGAGAGGAGCAGAGACAGAGAGGAAGATCTTCCATCCAATGATTCGCTCCCCAAGTGAGCACAACAGCCAGTACTGCGCCGATCCGAAGTCAGGAGCCTCTTCCGGGTCTCCCACACGGGTGCAGGGTCCCAAGGCTTTGGGCCGTCCTCGACTGCTTTCCCAGGCCACAGGCAGGGAGCTGGAAGGGAAGCAGGGCTGCCGGGATTAGAACCGGCACCCACATGGGATCCCGGCGCGTTCAAGGTGAGGACTTTAGCCACTAGGCTGCTGTGCTGGGCCTAAGCGAGTTTTCTTGTAGGCTACAGGATTTACTTATCTTTATTTACTTACCTTTACTTATCAGCTAGTTATCTTTTCAATACTGTGTTTGGCTCATATCTTGTCTTTTAAAAAAAAACTTTTTTATGGGGCCAGCACAAGGCCCAATTGGTAAATCTTCACCTTGAAAGCACAGAGATCCCATATGGGCCCTGGTTTGTGTCCCGAGGGCCCCACTTCCCATCCAGCTCCCTGCCTGTGGCCTGGGAAAGCAGTCGAGGACGGCCCAAAGCCTTGGGACCCTGCACCCGTGTGGGAGACCCGGAAGAGGCTCCTGGCTTCGGATCAGCTTAGCTGTGGTGGCTGCAGCTATTTTGGGAGTGAACTAATGGATGGAAGTTCTGTCTGTTCTGCTTTCTGTAAATCTGTCTTTCCAATAAAAATAAATACATCTTTTCTGTTTTTAATTGGAAAGGCAGAGTTACATAACGAAGGAGATGGAGATCTTCCTCCACTAGCTGACTGCCCAAATAAGTACAAGAGCTAGAGGTGTGCTGACTTGAAGCCAGGAGCTTCTAGGTCTCCCAAGCAGGCACAGGGTCCCAAAGCATGGGCTGTCCTCGACTGCTTTCCCAAGCCACAAGACGCGGGGCTGCCAGAATTAGAACTGGCACCTATACTGGATCCTAGGGCATGCAAGATGAGGATTTTATCTCCTAGGCTACTGCCCTGGACCCTCCCCCACTGTTTGGGATGTATGTTTCATGGAAGCAGAATAAAAGAGATTACAAAGAGACTCTGTGTGGTAGAGCTGTATGGGCACAGACCTCTGCCTTCCCAAGAGCCTGTAGTGAATCGCTGCCAGCCAGGAGATGGAGTCTGTAATGTGTGCAAACTATCGAACATCTATTGCTAAATACGTCAATGTTCTTCACTCAGCTACAATTCAGTATAGATTGACTTGTTTATCTGCTTGTCCAGATAAAAGCAATTCCTGCAGGGCTAGTCTCAGGGCTCCCCAATCGTCACAGCACAGACAGCTCCCCCAGAAATGAGCGGCCTCCTTCCAGAGATCACCTCCTCCACGTGAACATCTGTGGCTCCCAGGAGGACTTTGGCTGGAAGAGGGCTGGGGTTCTGCCGAGAGGCCAGCGCCCAGTGCCCTCAGGTCTTCGTGCAAGAGGCTGATTCTAGTTGCATATGTAGCTGTGTGGTCTTAAACCAAGTCTGTCTGATTCAACAGCAGTTCTGCCTGCTTTCTTTTACTCCACAAATCATATTTCAGGCACTATATGTAACTAATGTAATAGCCACACCAGAGCACTGCCTGGATATTCAGAGTGAGTCATTTGTTTTTCAATTTAGTATAATTTGCAACTTCACCATACAATATAATGAAAAAATATTCCTAGGAAAAGTAAAGTAGCGCTGTTCAAGAGCAATTAATATTTTTTCTCTCAACCTACTGCCTAAATACCTGAGGAGGCTGAAGGGTGTTGAGACTGTGATGTAATTTCTCTGACATGAAAAAGAATTCCCTAAATATCAAGCCTCTTAGAAGATGAATTTGTTACACTGCACAAAGGCTAAAGAGAATAGCTCTATTCTTTTAATTTAAAAATTCCTTACTTACGTTTCATAATGCAATTTACAAAGGCCTTCTGCACATATGCACCGTCTCATGCAGTTGTTGCAGAAAACAAGTATTTTCCTCATTTAACAGATTAATTTCTGCCCCTTGTCCCAGGGGATATTGCTGGATTGTGGAGAATCAGGACTACAACTTGGTTCTTTTGAGTCCACTACCCTTTCTCTTGTATAGCAGACCACACCTGAAGTATAAGAGATTTTGTTCCAAAGCATTTCTGTTACTTTTCTTTGAAGTGAAAAAAAAAAAAAAACTTTTAAAAAAAAAATCTTGCACAAAAGTTCACAAAAGATAAAATTACTTGCTATCAAAGCCTTACCAGTGGTCTACCTGATTTCTGGAGCCACAATGTCATGTCTCTGCATGTTCAGCTCAGTACAGGTGTATTCTACACCCCATACAATTGCTGCCCCACAGCTTTCTGACCAAATCAAGAACATTATGAGAGAGGCAGGATAATACATTACCAGAGACCTGAATAAGTGACCTCACAAAGTGAAATAGACCTTTCAGAAAGCATACCTGGGTGCAAGCTGTTCCATCCTCTGACTGGGAACTGGTAATGGAATATTAAGAAGCAAAAACTGAGACTCCTGCTATGAAACTAACAACACAAAATACTGTAATTTTATAAAAGTTTGTAAAAGATTGCTGATTTACTATGTTGAAACTATCAGTGCCTAGAAGCTACATTATTGAAAACTTAAAATACCTGACATCCACTTCAACTTTCAGAAGTTAGGGAATTCTGAATGTGGGGCAGGCAAAAAGAAAACCCAGACACCTAAAGCCCAAAGTCTAACAGGTCTGAGCACACTGGGCTTTTGTGAGCAGCATGGCAACATAGGACGATGCAGTCTTGCAGCAGGCATCTGGTGAGAAATGGAGGCTCTTTTGGTTTCCTACATAAGAAGTGCAATTGAAAGTTATGATACTATACAAACTATCAGCTGAGGGCAGAAAGAGTAAAATAAATTAAAAGAATGTTCCTGCACCGGCATGGTAGCCCAGGGGCTAAAGTCCTCACGTTGCATGTGCCAGGATCTCACATGGATGCCAGTTCGTGTCCCAGCTGCTTTAATTCCCATCCAGCTCCCTGTTTGTGGGAAAGCAGAGAGGACGGCCCAAAGCCTTGGGACCCTGCACCCGTGTGGGAGACCCGGAGGAAGCTCGAGGCTCCTAGCTCTGGATCAGCTCAGCTGTAGCCATTGCACCCATTTGTAGTGAACCAGTGGACAGAAGATCTTCCTGTCTCCTCTTCTCTCGGTAAAACTGACTTTCAAATTAAAACAAAATGTTTCATTTACTTATTTTTAAAATTGGAATGTCAGATTTACACAGATCGATCTTCTACACACCATATCTCCAGCAAATCATCTTCTAACCCTAATAATTTTTAATGAGTCAAAAATCCATGCATCTATAGCCAACTAATTCTCAATAAGATAACTGAAACACACACTGGATACAATACTGTCTTGAGTAAGTAGTGTTGGGAAAACTCAATATACCCAGGCAAAAGACTGAAATTCAACTACTATCTTTTTTTGTTTTTTAAGATTTATTTATTTATTGGAAAGTCAGATATACAGAGAGGAGGAGAGACAGAGAGGAAGATCTTCCATCCAATGATTCACTCCCCAAGTGAGCACAACGGCCAATACTATGCTGATCCGAAGCCAGGATCCAGGAACTTCTTCCGGGTCTCCCACACGGGTGCAGGGTCCCAAAGCTTTGGGCTGTCCTTGACTGCTTTCCCAGGCCACAAGCAAGGAGCTGGATGGGAAATGGAGCTGCTGGGATTAGAACTGGCGCCCATATGGGATCCCGGGCGTGTTCAAGGTGAGGACTTGAGCCGCTAGGCCATGCCACCGGGCCCTCAACTACTATCTTTCTAAATACAAAGATCAACACAGGGCCAGGCACAACGGCTTGACTAGTTAATCCTTCCCCTTCCAGTGCTGATATCCTGTATGTGTGGCGGTTCATGTCCTGGCTGCTCCACTTCCTATCCAGCTCCCTGCTGTGACCAGGGAGAGCGTCAAAGAATGGCCCAAAGCATGGGAGACCTGGAGAAAGCTCCTGGCTCCGACTGGCTCAGCTCCAGCTGGTGTGACCACTTTGGGAGCCAGTGGATGAAAGATCTTTCTCTGTGTCTCCTCTATATCTGCATTTCCAAAAAAAAAAAAAAAAAATGTTTTTAGTCCATTTTGTGTTGATTTTTTTGTTAAAAGAACTAAAGAGAAGATCTGAGATTGTGACACCACTAAGAAAACACAGGTGAGACACTGGAGTAGGTGACAAAGGCATCTAAAAGCAAAGAAGTAGATTATCACACTAGGATGTTTCCGCACAGTGAAGATGGTCTACAGAATGGGAGGGAACATTTGCAAAGTATTCATCTGACAAATTTATAGGGCGCCAAAAAAGGTGAACAACATTGAATGAAAAAAATGGGCAAATGATCTAGATACTTCTCAAAAGAAGAAATTCTAGAGCCAATAAATTTATGAAAAAAAATCCTTAGCCAAAGCCATAACTGAAATGCAAACCAAAAAACCATAATAAAACCTTATCTCACCCCATTTAGAATGGCTAACATCAAAAAGACAAAATAAACACTAGTGAAGGTGTTTGAGTAAAGGAACTGTTGTGTACCATTGTTATTATTTACATATTATGGAGAACACCATGGAAGAGTTCCTCAAAAAATGAAGCGTAGATGTACTCTACCTGTTCTGATTACATGTCCAAGGCCTTGCATTTCGTGTGTCAGATGCTTGTATTCCCACGTTTACCGCTGTACTGCTCGCACTAGCCAAGAAATGGAATCAACCCTGATGCCAATCTACAGGTGAGTAAATGTGTACCTACCCACCACAAAAGGGAATATTATGAAGACATAAAAAGGAATATTCACAGCAAAAAGGATGGAACTGGAAGTCACCATGTCAACTGAAATAATTCAGCTACACAAGGACATGTATGCTTAAAACAAGGTTGTTCTGAATGTGGAATAGTGGGTGATCAGAGGCAGAGTGACAGGACAGGCAGACAGAGGGGCTGCATAACACATCAGACAGAAGGAGCAGGTCCCAGTGTTGCAGAGTAGGGGGACAGAGTTCAGAGTAGCCTATATACGTTTTATATGGAGAACTGGAAGAGCAGCACAAAGCCTCTGCAACTATGTGATAAGGAGCTACTAACTATCCTAGTTTGATCAGTAGCCCCTGTGTACGTGCTGAAGCATACTAAACCCTGTAAATATATACAATTATTACTGGCTAATAAAGATTATAAAGCTCTGGGACTGGGGCATAGTGGGTTGAGCTGCTATGGAGTTGAGTTCTACCTGCCCTGCTTCCCATCCAGCTCCCTAATGGACTGGGAAAGCAGCAGATGGCCCAAGTACTTGGGCCCCAGCTCCTGTGTGGGAGATTGGGAGGAAGCCCCGGGCTCCTGGCTTCAGCCAGGCCTTTGGGGAGTGAACAGCAGATAAAGGATCTGGTTCTACTTGGGAGTGCTTTCCGCAAATCTGGAAATTCCCTTGGGTTCCCAGCAATCAACAAGGTGATACAGGAAGGTCAGAATGCCTTCCTTTCATCTTGTGGTTTAGATTAAAACAAAAATATCCATGGGAACTCCACTAGCAAATGCAGCAAAGCCCTTGACTTGGTCACTGAGCTATACCGAAGATTCAAGCACGACACAGCAGGCTTGGCAATAAGCACTTGCAATTGTAATTATAGCCTCTTTACATATACAGCTTTTTCTGTTTAGAAAATTATGATGCCATTGCTGGAATACTGAGGTTGTGCAAGACGTTTAAAAAGGTACTTCCCATTAGAAAGGATAAAAACAATACACTTCCCAGCAGCCCATTTTTATCCACTCATTCAAGTCCTTCCTGTTCCAAGTGCTGGAGATCACTGCCCATCTGTTGTGGTTATAGAACAGAATGGACCAACACAGCACTGGGGACCATTCATTCCTAACACTGTGAGTCTTACTCTAAATTTCACGTCACACATGCCTTCAAGCTACAGTACCTCAGTTGTAACGGCAGCAGGTCAGATAAGACATTTCCTAAGCTTGCTTTGGAATAATCTGTAACAGGACAATGTCTATCAATGATTATTTGGGAAGTTATTTGATATAAGCATGATTATTTGAGCGATTCACTGCAAGTCAGTATCTGTTAAAAAAAAAAAAAAAGGTGTTTTCCTCAACAAACAAGAGTAATAATCTTTAGGTTTCCTTTCAAGAAGAGGAAACCAAGAAAAGATTTTCCCACTCAGAAAAAAAAAAAACAAAAAAGAAAGTGTAAAATTCTGTACATTATATGGTTTACATTTCTAATAGTTTTAAGTCACTAGTTGTCAGTTTCATCTCATCAGAATAGCTGACATCAATTTTGGCAGTATTTTCTGCTTTGATATTTTATCAATACAGCCAGCCTTAAAGATAATGCAAGTGTTCCAAAGAGAAACTGAATGAATGAAGGCTCATATTTACATTTTTGATGGGAGAAGTTATTTTCAGTCAGCAAAAACACATTTGTGTTAAGTATCTTGCAAATACTTACCAATTTTTGTGCGTTACTTTTTTTTCCCACTATCGAAATCAAATACAGTATTGTATCTGTCACCATCTCTTAGTTTCCAACCTAAGTCATCATTGCATTTTAATATTTATGTTTACCCTCTTTCCAGTCATTTTTACAAACTGAGGACAAGAAAACAGTAACTTTAGTACAGTGAGTAGATGAACTGCTTTTAAAGATTCAGTTATTTCAGAGGCAAAGTTAGAGAATCTATCTTTCCTTTTTTTTTTCCTCTTGCCAAATGGCTGCAAAGGCTGGGATGGAGCCAGTGTGGGACTGAGACCAGAGCCCCATCCAAGCCTCCCACGAGCGGCAGGAGCACAGGTCCCTGTCCCATCATCCACTGCCTTCCCAGGTGCATTAGCAGGGAGATGCATGGGAAACAGAACTGTCAAGACTTGAACCAGCACTCACATGAAATTAGTATTGCAGGTAGCAGCTTAACCCACTGTGCGAAAAGGCCAGTCTCTGAATTTTCCTGTTAAAGCTTGAACTTTTGACTCTCGGGCATGGGTACCAGGAGATGTCTTGAGTATAAAATGGGCAATTATGGGGAATCTATTTAAGAAAATAGTATATAAAAGTGGAGCACCATCTGATGTAATTATAGATAATTTTAGAACTACAAGGAAATTTAGATATCATGTAATCCAAACTTAATTTCTAGACAAAAGAAAAAAAGCACAGGCAGGCTAAAATCACATTTGTTGAAGTGCCAGAGCTAGAACTTGAGTTGTGGTCTACTATTCCTGCTCAATTATTTCTTGCCCTATTTAGTATTCAGTTAAGTTTTTTAAAAAAGTTCAAATTCTCATTTCTAATCTTTTCCTAGTTCATATCCTTTTGAATAAAAAATAGTTAAATTTCAGAAGAACCAAAGTTCACAATTAAGGAAATGGAAAATTTAAAGTGGTCAAAATCAAGAACTGATCATAGTCTTTGCTTTAATGGTAAAATCAGCTGACTTCAGTACTAATTCCTAGGTAACTGTCACCTACCTTTCAGATCTGTAGGTAGGCTGCGGTAACAGATCTCAGGATGTGGCGCTGACGCAATAGCAAACCAAGGGTTTCTTTGGGCACTCTTCCTGCACAATGACTGCAAGCATGAAGTCAGTTTCTCTTAAAGGAGGTCTTCATCTCAGCCCACATTATTTATGATCTTCACACACACAGTAATCTCCATGAACGAAAATAATTGGCAATTTTCTATTTATTCTTTAAAGTAAGCATATATTAAATGGAAAGAAAATAAGATGGCAAAGCAAACATTAACCCAAAGGAATTTTTTTCAGATTATCTAAATATCAGTTAATAATGTATTAGGAGATCTATACTACACATGTATGATATAAAGTACAAAGGTTTACAGGATTTCAAGTGGTTGCTCACATAGGAGCTTAGAGAACAGCAAAAAAAAAAATCTGTATAAAAGATAGAAAATTCCAAATTACAAAGAATAAAATGAAAATTTGAAAACTTAACACATTTATTTTTATTTATAGATAACTACCATATGACTTTTAATAAAGGGGGAAAAGAAGTCATAAGGAACTTGGATAGCTGTGTTTATGCTATGGTCAAGCATAAACAATGATCCTATGCAGTACGACTAATGAGAACATCAATATAATAGAGAATTGTGATTATTTAAAAAATATGTAGAACTTACTTAATCTGTGCTTTAGAAATAATTGCACATAGTGTTAATAAGGGGAAAAAAGAATGAAAAAAGAATAACTAATACCAGATATACACCTGTGTCAAATTCAGAAAAAACTTGCATTGTGTAAAGTTAGGCAGCTGTGTTAAAAACGACACATATCCAAAGCAAGACGACACTGTGAAGAGTTGCTCGCTACATTACATCCATGGTTTAATCCATGAAGTTCGCTCTTAGTAATCATTTCGACAGGAGCATGCAAATAGTCAGAGTCTTCCCCATCCACCAAAGTTACACTTTCCTTTTTAAGGAACTAAGCGGGTATTCGGGTAGCTGCTTCCTCTTCTGCGTCAGCTCGGTTTGCATTGATTTCTGCAAGTGTCCGGCCGAACCGCGCCCATTCATCATTGCGAGGAACAGCAATCTGCTGTTAGGAGAAAGACAACATTTGTACTCTGAACTAAGATCATCTTACTCACTATTATTCAGTTGTTTTCAAATAGTTTTTCTGTTCATTAAAAATAGCTGACCTGAATGACCTTTCGGTAATTACTGGGAATATAACAATGATTTACAACATTTCAGAACAAGGATAGGATTTGCAAAGTGTGTTGTGACAGTGTCAGAAGCGACTGGTTGTATCGCCATCAGACAGTGCTAACAATGCTGCTTTGTAAAGAAAACTATGAACCAACTCACTGATTCTGCTGTTGGAAAAGAATTCCTTGAACAAATTCTCCCTTATCCTTGTGCAAATTCTCCCTTTATCATTGTGTGTGATTTAAGAGTTATTTATTTTTTTTTATTGGCAAGTGAGACATACAAAAAGGAGGAGAGAAGAGAAGATTTTCCATCCACTGTTTTACTCCCAAGCAGCTGCAACAGCCAGTGCTGAGCCAATCCAAAGCCAAGAGCCCGGAGCCTCCTCTGGGTCTCCCACGCAGGTGCAGGATCCCAAAACTTTGGACCGTCCTCGACTACTTTCCCAGGCCTCAAGCAGGGAGCTGGATGGGAAGCGGGGCTGCTGGGATTAGAACCGGCGCCCATATGGGATCCTGGTACGTTCAAGGTGAGGACTTCAACTGCTACTCTATTGCGCCAGGCCCTGGATTCTTCTAAATATTTCTGTGCTGATATCTTAATTTCTTCATCAGAATGTACACTACTGCAAAAGGTGAAAAGCAGCTGGGGTGAGGGTAGGGGTGGGTGACACTTGTGCATCAAAGAGACAGTTCCATGACAAAAAGACGTCACAACTGCCAATGAAAGATCACGGGTGCTCAACACTGCTTGTCAGAGCACAAGTCACTTAAGTGTGGCAAATGGGCATGCTTCCTCTAAAGCAAAACTCGCCATTACTGCAGCTTACAAGCCACAATGTGACCAGTTATTTATGTGTCAAGTAACTAATATTAAATAAACTAAAAATGCCACATAATGCTTTAATTGTCTTAACTACATTCTAAGTCTTAAGCAGCCATGTAAAGCTGGTGGCCACCTTACTGGATGATGTGGATACAGGACATCTCTAGCTGTGCAATTCCACTGGCTGTTCTAAATATAATTCATCCTGCATCTTTCCAGAGCCACTTGGTAGAGGTTGTGGGGTACCCAGACAAGATGGGGAGTCATGAGACAGAGCAAAGGAAAACACGACTAACGTATTAGCTGGGGCTGAGAAGGAAATCAATCCTAGGTATTATGAATATAGTCAACGAAGGGCCCAAACAGGAGAGAGATAGAACTCTTGTCTGAGATACAACTCAATTAATATTGGCTTTGCACCAAAGACAGAAAGATTTTCCATCTGCTGGTTCACTCCCCAAGTGGCTGCATCAGCTGGAGCTGAGCTGATCCAAAGCCAGGAGTCAGGAACTTCTGGGTCTCATCCATGACTATCTAGGCCATCCTAGACTGCTTTCTCAGGCCACAGGCAAAAAGCTGGATGGGAAGTGGAGGCAGCTGGGACAAACTGGTGCCCATATGGGATCCTGGTGGATGCAAGGTGAGGACTTTCGCCATTAGGCTACTGCACCAGGCCCAATAAAATATTTTTCAAAAGAGCTTTATGGGGCCCGGCACGGTGGCGCAGTGGTTAAGGTCCTCACCTTGCACGCCCAGGATCCCATATGGGCGCCGGTTCTATCCCGGCAGCCCCGCTTCCCTTCAAGCTCCCTGCCTGTGGCCAAGGTGAGCGGTCGAGGATGGCCCAAAGCCTTGGGACCCTGCACCAACGTTGGAGACCCAGAAGAGGCTCCTGGCTTCGGATTGGCATAGTATCGGCCGTTGTGCTCATTTGGGGAGTGAATCATTGGATGGAAGATCTTCCTCTCTGTCTCTCCTCTCTGTATATCTGCCTTTCCAATAAAAAATAATAAAAATAAATCTTTTTTTTAAAAAAAAGAGCTTTATGAATTGCATTGCATTGCACAGCTAACAGGTAACACAGGCCACCACTTCTGGATTGGCCTCCTGCTCTCCCTCCAGAAACTAATGCATGAAGAAAAATAAAACCTCAACATCAGTTACATAAAAAAACACAAAGCCTATCTATAATTTCTAATTTCTTGTTTTGACCGAAGAACTGACTTCTAGAAACACAAGCTTCAAGAAGCAAGGTTTTGCCAACATACTATTTTAACCTGTTGCCTGGGACTCAGGACATCTAGTTTAGAGAGAAAACAAATCTCACGAGTGGCGTCTGTGTGGGAAGTGAGGCTGACACAACTCATGGACTTCTAAGAAGAGACTGAACAACAAAGCTACTTCCATTACAATGCCATTAAACAGACGTGTCCAAATCAAAAGCAGTGAGCCCCATACCTCTCCCACGTCATATATAACAATCTGTCCTTCAGAATCGCCCACGGCAATCTCTCTTCCGGAATGGGTCCATCTCACGCGATTAAGAGCAGGATTACCTTCCACAGAAATGCTGGCTGTTGGTACCTAAAGTCATTTAAAATACAGTGCAGTGTTAAAAGTTTCATCAAGATTCCTATAAACATGTAAAACAGTAATTCTTATTCCAATCTGGCAATGTTTTTTAAAACATAGATGAAAACAGATAAAGAATTTTCCGAACTTTCTTCTGCTCAATGATATATTTTGAATGACATTTATAGTCAATTTTTGCACAAGCTTTAGGAAAATAACTTAAGTCCTTACATAAGAAATTCTCACATGGCTGGCTACAACTGTTTGAAATGTTTCCTTTTAATAAAGGATTCTTTGTTGTTTTAACTTCTTTAAGTCATGCTGTTTGAAAACATAGCCAAAATCCATTTAAAAGAAAACATTTCAAAAGTCCCCATGAACAGGTTATGTTTTGATTATGCAGGACAGAAGTGACTTGCAGATACTGTCTCTGCTGGCTGAGATCGGTATGTGATCCACATTTGCTGGGAACAGCAGTATACTGAAGGGGAAGTATCAGTCTTTCCAAAGCCCCTCCCCCAGGACCTGGCTCGGAGGAAGGCAGGGTCAAGAGCCAAGGCCACGGGCCTTGGGAATGTGATCACGTCTCTCCTGAGGAAAAAGGTACATGTTTGCCACACATTAAGCAAATAATCAGTGTCTAACTCAGACTAAGCCACAACGCATTGCTCATTCCTAAACAACTGAGCTAACCCCCTTAAAATACCAGAATTGGTATAAAAATTTTTATATACATTCTTTGAGTTCACTGTTACCAGCAATATCAACATTTAATTGCAAACATAAATCTTTAAGACCAAAATCTAAACTAATAAAACCGGTACCATCCTAGGTTAACTGGAAAATGTGTAATCAAGTCCAACCATCTAGCTAAGGGCTTAACACCTTTTCCAAGCCACATTTGAAGGTGACTTCCCAAACCACTTACACTGGACTAATGATGTTAAAATTCTTACGTTTTCAATGTGTCATACTAACCTCATAACCTTCAAGAAATTTGGAAAGATGCCACCCAGAAATATGAAGAGATGTGAAGAGAGGCACCAAGTGACCCTCTCCTCCACAGCTGTTCAAAACAGAAACGCTAACTTTACTCCCAAGAGCAACAGGGAAGTGTGAGGGCATTTTAACTGTACTGATAAAAATAAATGACTAAAAAAATTGATACAGTTCACTGCTAATGAGTCTAGTATAACGATTAGGAAATTGAATGGTTTCTATATTCACTTTAAAGTGACAACACACGGATTTCAAACCTTCATTGAGATAGTTATCAAATATATTTTTCCTTCATTGAAACCCGTCAGGGTAAGCCTAATGTTTATGGATGATACACAGTTCTATCAAGAGCAAAAGATCATTTAGAAATTCAGAATTAACGTTAAGACACTCCCAGCAGTTTGTAAACTGCCTTCTTCCTTGCTTGTGAATGCAAGCTATCCCAGTTCCAGCTGCCTCTGCTGGAGACCTTACCAGGACAGCAGGGAAGGGATGTGGCTTTGCAGAATAATTTAGGAAAGGCCACACTGCTGTAGGCAACATTTTTTCTCCCATCAACTCTGCACACCTGTTATTTAGTGTACAAAACTAATCTCTTTGTGATGAAGCAACAATCATAGAGCCTTTTACATTTCATGAGATAAAAGGAATTTCACAAATTATTCAATAAATAGCTGATTTTTCTATTTTTCAGTATACTTTTCGTTGTTTTTCTGCTCACCTCTGTATCATTATTGAGATTCCACAAATCCAATCTCCCCATGCCATCCACACAGGCAAACAGCGCTGGATGGGTGGGTGACCACATAACATCATAAACATAGTCTGAATTATCTTCAAATGAGTATAGAGGCTTGTTATTCTGGAAGGGAAAAGTTGGTTCTTAGCACACTGAAAATATAATATACACACAAATCACAAAGTACTTACTTTACTAAAAAAATACATCACATACATTCAATAGGTACAACATTTTATGATATGTAAATCAGCCTACAAAAAGTTCCTACAATTGATTTTACTACAGAATCACCAACAGTTATAAACTAAGAATCAACTACTGATTGCATTTCTTTTTAACTTATCAACGCTTTAACTTACAACTTTACCTAAGAAAGAAATCATATTAAAAAAAATTCTCATTATGAGGTTCTAGAAAGATGAGAGTGGCAGTGTACTTTCAGAATCATCTCTAAACTCTCCATAAACCAGAAAAAGTGAGAACAGCAAAAGCCAAAGATTCAGAGATAGCGTTTCCAAGAGCATGAGAAGTTGGAGGCCTCCAGCCCTAAGCTGGTGGAAACCTCAACCACCAGACCCCTTCAGTGTAAGCAACTGCTGGGGAGAAGAGGTTAGACGGCAGGGGACTGAGAGTTGAAGAACTGAAGAACCCTATCCCCCACAAGCAGTTCACAGGGCCGCAGCACAGCAGGCCAAATTCAGAATGGCAACAGAAATCAGGAGGAAGTATGGCACCTATAAACAAATTCAAGTGACTGCAGACACGAGTAAGGTCTGATGGTTCAAGGTGCGCCCCAAACGTTCCAAAAGGCCAAGCTCCCCCAAGCAAGGTCTCACTGAAAGAACTGTTGGGGGTCAAACCCAAGATGTGAAACAGAAGAGGGACCAAAGGGTTAAAGGAAGAGAAGGTTGGAATAAAAGTAGTAGACAAGATCAGAAAAGCATATCTCAGAAAATACAGGACATTTTATACATGAATTGCCATTCACAAAATATGTGATATATATGCCACCACTAAGCTCTATAAAAAGCACTGGGAGTCATAACAGACTGAAATTTGGAAAGGTATCCTTGCCCATTTCCTCCTGGAAAGAAAAAAAAAGTCCATTTCACCAGTAGACAAAAAGCAACAGAAAGATTCCCAGTCAAATCCTATATAAAATTGTGGTGTCAGAAAAATTAAATGGGGAAAGAACAATCTTTTCAACAAATGGTACTGAAACAACTGGTTATACACATACACAAGAATAAAGGTAGATGCTTCTCCGCTCAAATCAGACACAGAAACTAACTCAGGTGTATAATAAGACACTTAAAAAGAAGCAAAGAACAAAGTCATTGTGATCTTGGTCTTGTCAATGGCTTATCAAATATGAAGCCAAAAACACAGGTGACAAAAAGTAGACTAACTGGCTTAAATAAAAATACTTCTGTGTTTCAAAGTACACCCTCAAAAACGTGAAAACAAAACAAAACAAAACAAAAAACTAACAAGTAGGAAGAAGTATTTGCAAACCATAATATATTTGATCAATGACCTGTTCCCACAACTCTAACGAGAAGATACTCAACATCACTGGTCATGAAAGCTAATCAAAAGCACAATTTGACAACATTTCACGCCACTGGGATGGCTAGAATAAAAAAGATAAACAATAACAACCATCGGTGAGAATAGGAGAAACCAGAACTTTCCCTTGCTAGCAGGAATACAAAATGGTACAGCCATCTTGGCAGTTCTTCAAACTGCTAGCTGCAGTTACCACCTGACAGATGCCATAATTCCACTACAAGGTAGATGCTCAAAAAAACCAAAAATGTACATACAAAATCTTATACACACAAGTGTTTATCACGTTATTCATAACAGCCCAAGAGCAAAAATGATCCAAATATTCATCAACTGATAAACAAAAGGTAGTATTGTCATACAACAGGAAGCTACCCAGCCATAAAAGGAATGAGGTACTGATGCATTCCACGATGTGGATGACCCTTGAGAACATGCATATGTGAACTGTCATTAACAGATCAATCTACGGAGACACAAAGTGGATTCTAGGAGACGTGTGAGTAGGAATGAGGAGCAACTAATAATGAGTATAAGATTTTTTTCTGAAATTTAGAACATTTGGAAATGTCCTATACTGGTGTGACACTGAACATTTCTTGTATGTACTATCAACTACTGAACACTAAGTAATAAAAAGGGTAAACTGTGGGGCCAGCTTTGTAGGACAGCATGTTAAGCCACCACCTACAACACAGGCAAATATGGGAGTCAGCTTGAGTTGCTCCACTTCCTATCCAGCTTTCCGGACAATCAGGGAATAATGCACCTGGGAAAGTAGAAGAAACTGGTCCAAGTTCTTGGACCCTGTTTCCGGGTAGGAGACCTGGATGTTTGCAGGCTCCCGTCTTCAGCTTGGCCCAGCCTGAACTGTTGAGCCATTTGGGGAGTGAACCAGAGTTCTGATCGTACGGAAGATCTCTCCCTCTATATCTTAAATAAATAAACATTTTAAAATGTGAATTTTATACCATATGACTATCCTGATAAAACACTTTTTAATTAATGAAGTGATAGACAAAATCAGCAATGACTAGTTCAAGAGTTCTCCTAAAATAAACTATATAATAAAAGAGTATTCTGAGCATTCTGCCTGTCTAGGAAAATAGATCTTTCTGAAAAAAAAAAAAAAGAAAAAGAAAAAGAAAGAAAGAAAGGGAGAGAGGGAGGGAGAGAGAAAGAAACAAAGAAAAAAAAGAAACAAAGATAGATCTGCTCACTGGAGTTCTTTTTCGAAAAAGACTCAGTCACAAGGAAGGACAGAAAAATCAGAGAGTCTTTAGATTTTCTGATGCTTTTTCGCTGAGGACAATAGAATAACATATTGAAGGTATACAAGAGGATTTAAAAAATTTAAATGCATTTATTCATTTGAGGGAGACAGATAATGTAGGCTGACTACCCAGATGCCTGTAATGGTCACAGGCTGGGCTGAAGCCAGAGGCAGGGTGGTGAATTCAACCTAAGCCTTCCTTGTGGGTGGCAAGAACTCAGTTATTTGACCAGTCACTGCTGCCTGCAGGGTCTGCACTGGCAGGAGCTGGGAAATAAATCCTGCTCCTGGCAGATGACATGTGGATGTCTCAACTGCTCAACTAAATGCCCTCACCCAGATTTGTATAGATGACCAACTCATCATAATCATATGTTCTAAGAGATAAGCAAACAATTCACCCATGGGCATCCTCTGAGGATTTATTACAGAATAAGCTTCACCAAGGTGCCCAGAGACTGTACATCTGTCAGCACCAGGAGTTAGTGGACGTGATTTGTGAGGGGAAGCTGCTCTTAACGCAAGTATATAAACGACCTACGATTTAAAGGGATACCAACCATACAACAGGAAGGTAAAAGCCAGAGACCTTCTGTAAGGCACAACCAATCGGCTTTCTTTTTTAAGAACGGCAAGGAAAAAAACTACAGAAACCCCAAGAAGCCCTAAAGATATACTAATCACAAATGCAGACTTAATTTGGAGTCTCCTTTCAATAAATTAATAGAGTAAATGGAATACTGACTTGCCATTTGATGAAGGAATCATTGCTTATATTGGGGATATAATAATAATGACAGGATAGCTTTTCTTTTTCTAAATTTTTTTTTTTTTTTTTTTGGAAAGGCAGATATACAGAGAGGAGGAAAGACAGAAGATTTTCCATCCACTGATTCACTCCCCAAAGTGGCCACAACAGCTGGAGCTGAACCAATCTGAAGCCAGGAGCCCAGAGCCTCCTCTGGGTCTCTCACTCAGGTGCAGGGTCCCAAGGCTTTGGGCCATCCTTTATGCTTTTCTAGGTCACAAGCAAGGAGCTGGATGGGAAGCAGGACCGCTGGGATTAGAACCAGCACCCATATGGGATCCCAGCATCTGCAAGGTGAGGACTTTAGTCACTAGCTTTATTTAACAGACTGATTGGAATTAGCCCAAACACCATTAATTGAATGGATAAACTGGGATATATTCACATGACAAAATAGAATGCAGCAGAAAATGGAAAATATCTGATGGAGATGAAGCTCACAAACATAATTCCAAGCAAATGTAGCTAGAAACAAGTGAGTACACTTGGCATGGCTCCACTTTGATAGAACACAATATGGTATAAATTAAAGTCATGTTTATAAGTTAAAAAAAATGCCATCTGAGGAAATATATCAAATACTTAATCCACTCAGTGGACTATCATACAGCTAGGGACAAAAATAGGATGCGTATTTCATTTAAAAAACATTGCAAAATGAAAAAAGCCAAATGGCAATTTATTCCCAAACTTTTAAAATGAAACATATATGTCATATTTGAAAAGCGCAATTTTAAAAAGTGATTGAAGGATTAACCAATTTCCCCTCATTGAGAAACATTTAGCATCAAATACTGATATCTAATACATTATGAGGACAGTAAGTTAAATCCTTTCATTTAAAATGGCGTTTCTTCCGTAAAGACAGTAAGTGTTCCTTGATGGTGGAGAGGCTGGTGAGGAGAGTGGAACAAAGGTCTGGAACCTGGCATGCTGTCCCAGCACTGCGAGCAACTAACTAGCAGCCTTAGGAAAGCCTACGACACCATTCTAAGTCCCATTCTAAGCTCTCAATAAAAGTTCTGTAATAGTGGTTCTAAACCCTGACCAGGAGGTATAACACCTGAGATTTAAAAAAAAAAAAAAAAAAAAAAAGCAAAACACTCTCAGTTGCTGATTGTAGCACAATGCTTTGTAATATTGGCATCCCATACGAGTGGGTTGGTGCAAGTCCTGGTTCCTTCACGTTTTGAACCTATGTCCCTGTTAATGCCCCTAATGAGGCAGAAGATGGTGCAGTGCTTGGGCCCTGGCTTTCGTGGGAGACCCCTATCAATTCCAGGCTCCTGGCTTCCTCCTGGCCCAGCCACGGCTATTAGGGCCATTTGGGGAAAGAACCACTGGATGGAAGAACTGTCTTTCCTCTAACTCTGCCTTTAAAACAAATAGACATCTAAAAAGTAAATATGTAAAAAAATTAACATATGCTATTACTTGGGTCTCTTAGATATTCTTACTTAATTGGTCTAGGTTGTTAGGTGAGCAATGGAATTTTAAAAATTGCTCTGGTGATTCCAATACGTGCCTAACACAGAGAACCATTAAACCAGCTCTTAAGCTCTAACATCTTCACACAGAAAAGGCTTATAAAACACATCTGTCAGAATAAGTCAAAATAAAGGGCTTCTAAATTTGACAGGTAATATACAAAAATGTTCATTTTGGGTTAGTGGTAAAAACAAACATTGTGGGCCTGGCACAGTGGTGTAGTGGCTAAAGTCCTTGCTTTACATGCACAGGATTTCCATATGGGTGCTGGTTCGTATCCTGCATGCTCCACTTCTCTTCCAGCTCCCTGCTTGTGGCCTGGGAAAGCAGTCAAGGATGGCCCAAAGCCTTGCGACCCTGCACCCACGTGGGAGACTTAGAATAAGATTCTGGCTCCTGGCTTTGGATCAGCTCAGCTCCAGCCATTGTGGCCATTTGGGGAGTGAACCAGCAGATGGAAGATCTTTCTCTGTCTCTTCTCCTCTCTGTATATCTCACATTCCAGTAAAAATAAAATAAATCTTTAAAACAAAAATAAAAAAAAAATCATATAGTCAAGGGACATGCAATGTTTTCTTCTAACTTCCTTAAGGATTATTCAATACACTAAATAATACTCCTCTACTTTCACCCCCCCAAAATCAAGTCCACCTGGTATATATTAATATGTTATCTAGAAAGAGGCTCTTTGCAAAGGTAATCAAGTTAATAAGAGATCATACTGCATTAACATGAACCCTAAGTCACGTATGTTGGTGTCCTAAATCAATCAATAAATCAAACAAAAGTGCAGATACAGAGATAAGGCATGACAAATGGCAGAATGCCCTTTGATGACAAGGCAGAGATGAGAGTGAAGCACCTGCAGCCATGAAATAACAAGGACTATTGGCAACGAGCAGAAGTTCCAAGACAATCTCCCGCAGAATCTCCAAACTCAGCCAGCCTGCCATGAACCTGACTGAGGCTTTTAGCCTACAGACTGAGACAGAACAAATTTCTGCTGTTTAAAGCCACCCAGTTAATAACTTGTTATGGCAGCCACGGGAAACTAACACAGATGAATTTTCAAATGTGGAGAGTGCTCAAGTAATACTAAAGAGAGCCCCCCATAATAAATATGTGAAAATAAGAAGTGATGAACTCCCCTAGAAACTGCCAAATAAATATAAATATGTCTTCTATTGGGATCAGGAGAGAAATATGCAGATTCCTTAAACACAAATGATTCTACGGTCATAAATAACTTCTTACAAACCTGAATAAAGATACCAACTTTTTGAGCCAAAATGCGACTGTTAAAAGCATGGGAAGAGTGGGCCTAGTGCAATGGTTCATTGGCTAAATCCTTGCCTTGCAAGCACTTGCATTCCATATGGGTGCTGGTTCATGTCCCAGCTGCTCCACTTTCCATCCAGATCCTTGCTTGTGGCCTGGGAAAGCATTAGAGGATGGCCCAATTCGTTGGAACCCTGCACCCACATGGGAGACCCAGAAGCTCCTGGCTTCAGATTGTCTCAGCTCTGTCCACTGTAGCCACTTGGGGAGTGAATCATTGGACGGAAGATCTTTCTCTGTCTCTCCTCTTTATAAATCTGCCTTTCCAATAAAAATAAACCTTAAAAAAAAAAAGGATGTTTGCATCCTACATTCCAACTACATGGGTTTGATTCTCACAGTTCACTCTCCTGGTTCTAGCTTGCTGCGGAAAGAGATGCAGAAATGCTGGGAGGCTACATGATGGATTAAGTAATAGGGTCCTGATGCCCACAAGGGACACCAGGATTGAGTTCTCAGCTCACAGCTTATGCTCATACTGAGACAATCGCAAGCATTTGAGGGACTGTACTAACAAATATATAAGTAATGTTTTTAAAAGCATGGAAATAAAGTAGTCACCTCACCAGGATCATGAAGACAGTAGCCATTCTAGCACTGCCCAGGAGCGGGCAAGTACAAGCACTGCTTTTGAAAATTACTGTTCCAAGACGAAGCTCTGTCTATTCAAAGATGAATAAATCAAGCTATCTTAGCTTGATGTCATTAAACATTCAAATAATAAAACTTCTTTTGTTCTAATTCTTTGCGCACTAAGCAATCTTCTGATTATAATTTGGCTTCCCATGAGGGTTGTCCTCGGGGAAACGATGAGCTGGTCAGGCAGTATTGAGCATCTGTGCCTGCTGACAGTTATCTTGCTTGCTGTAAATTAATAAAAGGACATTCTCTAATGTATTAGTGTCTTCGGAGCCTGCTAGTTCCATTCGGTACTCCCTGTCTAATCAGCTCTAGTGGACTGACAAAATTACGTTTCTCAATATGAAGAGGAGTGGCTGAACCCTAGCAAGCAGAAAGCTGCTGGGATAAACGCTCCTTCATAGGAATGGGCCCAGTTCACTCAGCCTTGCCCAAGAAATATGCCAACTTTAAAGCAGTCATTTAAACTTGTCTAATGTATATACCGTTGGTAAGGAATAGGATCTTTTAACTATTTCCATGCTGGTATCTTCAAGGAGTTACACCATTTTAGGAGTGGGTTTTGGGACGCCAGAAATTATGAAACATTTCAGGTACTTACAAACTGCAGAAGTTTGAAAATCACCTATTCTAAGTTGTCACATCAACTAACTTGTACTCTGAGACTAGAATATTCTATACACACATCAAAAACTTCTGTCTTCCAGATAAATAACCTTACATTTTAAGAGTAATCTGAATGAATTCATGTAGGAGACCACTGAGCTCATTTCCCAGGCCTATCCCTACTCAAGCTCTTACAGAATTTCCAACGCTATTCTGAAGGAATTGTCATTCCCACTCATTCGTGCTACCATTTTTCAGACTTGCCAAAGTACTTTTGTTCTGAATTTTCAAATTTGCTATTTTGAGACAACTGTGTCTTCTAAGTCTTCTAAATGTATTAGAAACAATGCCTAAATTGATATAAACTTCACCCATATATAAAAAATAATGTTATTTGCCTAAAAGCAGCTGAGTTCCATACGGTAGTGAAAATAATTTGATGATCCAGAAATCCATGACTGTGTTATTAATTCCTGAGAAAGCAAATGTTAGAAGCTGGCTACAGAAGTAGATTACTTAAATCTGAGAAAACTCCAGCTTGGAATTTCCAGGGAATTTTAAAATTATTATTTATTATTTTTATTAGAAAGTCAGATATAGAGAGAGGAGAGACAGAGGAAGATCTTCCATCCACTGATTCACTTCCCAAGTGGCCACAATGGCCAAGCTGAGCCAATCAGAAGCCAGGAGCCAGGAGCCTCTTCCGGATCTCCCATGTGGGTGCAAGATTCCAAGGGTTTGGGCAGTCCTCCACTGCTTTCCCAGGCTACAAGCAGGGAGCTGGATGGGGAGTGGGGCCACTGGGATTAGAACTGGCGCCCACATGGGATGTCAGAGTATGCAAGGTGAGGACATTAGTGACTAGGCTACCAAGCCGGGCCTGGAATTTTCAGGGAATTTTAACTGACACACAGATTGCACTTTGAGTCAGGCCTAGCTTTGCTCTTGAGATACCTGGCTCCTTACTGGAGTACTCGGGTTTGATACCTGAACTGATTTCAGTTTCCTGGATTGAGTTCCCAGTGCCTGGCTTCAACTTTCCAGGGCCATGTGTGGTTATTTGGGAAGTGAAAGAGTGGATAGCAGCTCTTTCCATCAAGCAAATTTATAGGCAGAGGAGCAAAACAAAGTTTATTAAATGCACAATGTTAATGTAGTTACTTTAAAAGTTTAGTTGGAATTACAATGATTTTTACAGAAATTAATTAAAACCATTGCCTATCACTTATTAGTACTCAATAAGTAACACTGCCTTTTATTCATTGTTATCATACAGAGGCATCATCAGGCTTTTCATAGGGCAGAAATAAATTCCAACAACACATTTAACCAGGATGTGTAAATTCAGCAAGAACAATAGGATTTAATGACACTGGGAGCTACAGTTCAACCAAAATATAGTTAAACACATTGGTGCTGCTCTGTTTTTACTCGTCACAGAGTGCAACTATTTGTATCCAGGAAAGTTAGAATAAAGTAAAATTCTTCTAATAAAGTTGTACAGGGAATTCTGAGCCAAGTCTGTGCTGCTCTATCATCTGACCTCCACCATTGGAGACGGCAGAAGGAAAGGAAAGGATGTTTCACAGTTTAATAAACAAATGAATCTTCTATATGAGGTTCACGGATGAAACCAATGCCTAGCGTAGGTAGTAAGGAGAGATACCTTTGTCAGTCACATCCTAATTTGGAAGGCACTTCTATGATAAAACACAGTAAGGCCCAGAAGCAAAGCATCAATCACTAGCCAACCAGCTAAGCAGCACCACCGGAGTAACATAAAAGCTAAGTACGGATCAGTCTATCATACAGAAATTATTTTCTTGATTGCTGAAGATGAACTTCAAATGTTTAAATCCTGTGTCCATGTACATAAAGATAGAAGCTTGTTCTTTAAAGCCAAAAGGAGCTTGACAAATTGAAGCTTGAAGTACTTTTTAAAAAGAAACCTACCAACAACAGATTCTTTTTAATCCCTTAAAACCAGGGAAATGGCTACGAAATTTACTAAGATGCATTCTCTCTCCTGTGAATATTTACAGGACTGGTCAGCTGAGGGCACAGCCGGCAATCTTGCAGATTCCAAGGTTATCAAGGGACAGGAGACACCATCTTCACAGACTGTGTCCTGCTTTGGCTTGACCAGCACGGCTGTATGCTTTCTTTGATTGCGGTACTGACAATCTTCTTCCTCTAGCTTTGTGTACTATATAAATCTCATTAAAGACCAAAAAATTCAACAGTTCAAAGAGAGGAAACATGATTTACTGATCCTCATTAATAATAAAAAGGGGAACTGAGCATTGGTAAGTCTATTACTTGAGGGACTTTGTTCAGTACTTTTCCACAAGGCTCCTACTTCAGACCTGATAAGCTTTGTGCCCTTTACGTTTCAAATGCTTACTCCACCAATTCTTATTATTATAGCCTTACTGTGCAGGACTTACTGTAAATCAGTTTCTACCTCTTCTCCCATTTTTATCAGCTTTGTGACCTAGCATAGTCCTGAATAAGCCCCTAAAAACTCTTCAATGAACAAACACATGGTTTCTGGGCTGAGCTGAGTGACAACTGTATGAGGTGCCATGTGAGCTGCTCATGAGCTTTCTCTCTAACACACCTCAGGGCAAACAGTTCTGTGCTCCAAGAGCCTGAGTGGTGGGCATATTCGTCTTTGATTATGAGCGGGGTTCTCATATTTGTCAGCACACTTTTACCAAAACCGCAACACACGGCAGCTCACCTACACTCTGCATAACTTCTAATCAGGTTGAATCTAACAGTAAAACACTCTAAGCTCATTAAAAGGCTTTTTATCTTTCCTTTGAAGTATTAGAGCACCACCTTGTGTCAGAAACCTGAGTAAATGAGCAGACATCTATATTTTTAGATACCTTAGTTGTCCAAAGTTTTACTGTCCAGTCAAATGATGAGGTGACAAAGAGATGTGAGAAGTCTACTGCTCCAACTGCTGCATGGCAATGAATGCCAGTGATTGGTCCTTGGTGGCCCTCAAACATCTCACTGATGCCAGCTTTGCTGTTTCATAAAAATGAAAACATCAGATAAATCTGTTTGAAGTAGAACACTTAAAAACATGTTTTACTACAGATTTTTATATTGATCTTGACTTAATCTCAACAAACTTAATTAGTACAATATAATAATTATCCTGAGTATTACAGTCAGATTTTATAATCCTACCACAGCAACAACTATGCTTTGGATCCACAAACATCAGGCCATTGACAAAGAGCTCAAAAGTCCAATATACAGGTAACGGAATAGGGACAAAGCAATGCTACATGAATGAGACAATCTAGGCAACTTTAAAATCAAAAGCAGTGAAGTGAAGGTGATGATCTGTATTTGAGATGAAATCCAGACACTCCATTTTTTTTAAGGAAGCAACTGATATGGTACAGCTAGACAATTTCAAAACAGATTGAACAGCAGGAGAAATACTAGTCAATTTAAAAAGTGGACGTGACATTACTGTACAATTATCAGGAAGACTGAACTAAAGTGTGGCGTCCAAGTAAATCCAAATGGATAAACAGCAGAAAATCTTATTTACAAATTTGAGGGTCAGTATGTAACACACGCATAGTATACATATAACTGCTGAGTTGTTTTTTTAACCAGTAACCTTCCTTAGTGTATATACATAAAAAGCCATAATATTCTACAACTCATGAAATCTAGAACACATTATGAATCCAAAGTGATTTAAAAAAAAGAAAGGGTTTAAGTTTTAATTTATATGCTTGAATTCAATCTGTCACAAATAACAAGTGGCTGCTGCCCAGATTTCTATTGAATTAAGGAACAATTTGTTTCAATGAGATTATTCATACACAAGGAGAATGTTAAATAACTGCTAATTCCAGTTGGGCTTTACCTGCCATGGCGGCATGCTGTGTACACAGAACCTTCTTCACTCCCAACAACAAAGTTGTTGACATCTCCAACTGGGAAGGACATAGATGTCACAGCTACAGCTTTGGACTGTTTATGAACCAACTCCATACTATCCTGCACAGAAAAAAATGAGGAAGCCATTTTGCAAATTTTAAATTTTTGCAGAAAAACTTCCAGTTTTAAATGGTTAGTTAACAATTCCTTTGTTATACTGCTCACATAAATGAACCTTAAGTAAATGAAGTTAAGTCTGAAAATATTTGTAAACTGTACTTACGACACATTTAGGTGTATAAGCTATTACAAATAAACTTACAACACTACCAGAAAACAGTTAATGAAATATATAAGTTGGGATTTATATACACTTCAATAGCAGCATCCACAAAATTTCACAATTTTCCACGTTTAGCCTACCTGTGGATGAGAAAGCATGTCCAGACTCCACGAACAAATTTTTCCATCAGTAGAGATACTAATCAAATTGTGAGCATTCTGTGTTCCAACAACATTTACACAATAGACAGGGTGCTAGAATCATTAAAGAAGGGTTTAACAGATCATTTTTACCAAAAAGTGAAACAAAATTTTTAGTCTAATAACAGAATAATGCTAATCTGCTGACTAACTAAAGGGTGGTCAGAAGAAAGTTCTTGAAAAACTTTGCCATTTTTATTTCTCCCAGGAAAGTCTTAGTACTTGGTCGCTAAATGGAGAATTCAGACATCAAAGGAAGCAGGTCCCGAGACTCCCCTGACTGCTGACACTAAGTAATTAATGGGCAGGTTCCCAGAGGTCCAATAGAAACATCTCTATTTACTTACTGTGTGTGCAGCAGCTGACAGCGGAGTTCTTTGCACAGGAGTCCTTTTATTGCTACGGTTATCCCAAAGCACAATTTGGCCTGAATATGTACCACCAACAACAAGATTTGGATGAAATTTTGCAAATGTAGCAGACATCACAGCTGACTGCAAATAAGATTTTTATACTTAACTTTCAAATGAAAAAAGTCTGAGAAGTTATAAAAATAAATCAGTTCTTCAAAATAATTCCCTCTTCACTTTAGGACATTAGGGGTTATAATACAAATAAATTCATTAAAATTTTCACTTTGTTTCAAAAATATAAAAGCAAGTCTTCAGACTATTTTATGCTTAAGAGTCAAATGTAATGGTTGTCGACATAAATAAATCAAAGCAATTTATCAAAGAAAGCAAACAATTATTTCCTTTGATTCTAGTATTAAAAAGATACCTGGCCCTACTCTGACCTCTGACAGTAACCTACAGTAAGCTATGTACTAGTTGTGATTCAGTTAAGTGTTTATTCAAGATATTATAAAAATATTCCCTATATAACCAGAAAAGGCTTGCAAATTCCAACCATCTACTAGATTTACGTTACAGTTATTACATCTGTTTCCTACTTCATCCATATGTTTCTACTTAAAGCTATCTCACTGCAGCTCCTCCGGCCATGTATAAGGAACTCAGTGGGCCAACCTTCTAATTGTGCATTCACCAAGTAAGTTCCTGAGAAACTTCCAAGAGAAAAAACATTTTAGAAGAGATTTCTCTTATAGAATCAATCACAATCGCAGAGAATCCCAACTGCAAAGGACATTAGGTGCGATTCAGCATTGTAAGAGATGTCAGAAAAGCTGCAAAAGGCAGACCATGTTGAACTAAAAAGACTTCGGTTTTCTGTTAACATCTGTTTGCAAATATGGAGTGGTTTAGTAAATGCCAATCCAATGAAATCATTATGTTGACAAGAAAAGAAAAAAGGCACTTGTCTACACGCATTAACGTATTCCTAAACTTGAGGAAGACTGTTAAAGATCACCTTACCTGGCAATGAAACACATACTCTGGGGTAGTTTTTTTGTATTTCATGTTCCATACCAAGGCCACACCATCAGGCTCATGAGGAGCATCTTCATTGTTATTATAGGAAGCCACGAGTAACTCTGGATACTGTGTACAAGAATCAAAAAGAAAAGCTCAATTACGAACTGTTGGATCATGCTTCTTCTTCAACTGCTTTTATCAGCGTATTCTGAAAATACAAATATCTAACACTTCATCAAGAAAGGCTATCTCCAAAGGTATACTCATCAGCATACCAGCGGCATTTTAAACTGGTTTCATACATTTATTTTGAGTGCTTTCACGTTAAAATATCTAACGAATTGTGTTTTAAAAGGTTTTACACAAAGGATCTGGTAAGTAACTAAAACGAGTAAAACAAGACTTGGGCACAAAAACAATTCTAAATTTTAAATGCAAAAAAGTTGTCCTTTTTTTCCATAATACACAAGACGAAACAAATATACTAACTTTAGAACCATTAGTCATTAATATTTTAAATCACACATTTTAATTATACAAAATTGTATAACTAAAACTACCTGCTAATTGTAATACAAAACCAATTTTGTTATTTTACCTGAGAAGACCAATCCAAACAACTGACCACCCGATGCTTTGACCAACGTTCATCAAAAAACTGTCGATTCAGTGATAGCTTAGCACCTGCTTGAATCTCTCTAGTGAAAGACCAAACCCAAAAAAGATTGTTATAACTTACATGTCAGTTTTAATCTGAAAGTAACTGAACATTGCTGAAGCTATAATCTTAGCAACTAAACATTACCCTTCTTTGTCTTCCAAATCTCTCCCACTGTAGTCAAAGAAGATGTTAATCTGCTCAGAAAGAGCTCTTTCTACAATTCTTGCAGAATGGTCAAAGAAACTTAGAAATTCCTCAGAATGCAAGATTTGTTGCTTTTCTTCTTCAGTCAATTCATGAGGGGGAACTGGAAAACAATTATTTTAAAGAAAGATTTATGTCAGTCAAATCATGTCTGCTCACTAGAAGATAAGATTAATTAGGATTAATGAACACCACGCGTTTGTTTTTAACCAGCTTTTTTACCTCTTCGACTTTGGGCACTACTATTACTTTAATATGTAAATAAGAAAAGGAATTTTAGGAGGAAGCAACATAATTTTTGGATTCTTTATTCTTAAAGATTACCTTTACTCTCATTTTCTTCCTCTTTCTTTAAGGTTTTCTCTTCTTCAGGTTCAACTGGTGGTTTAGGAGCCACAACATCATCTTCTTCCTCTTCATCTAGGAAAACAAAAAATTTTATGAATACAAGTGGTAACTTCAGAAATAGTATTTCAGAAGGTATCAGAACTTTTGAAACAAAAGTAAACCAGTGATAAGACACAGGTACAAACGATAAGACATTACTGACACAATTGTAAGGATTTAGGTGGAAGTGCTTAACTGATATACATACATATGTGGTGCCTCATCAGCTGTCATACTAAATTCTGTAGCTACATCAATCGAAGTAAGGCACACAAGCAAGTAGGATGAATTCCTTGTGAAAGTCTTTAAATGCTTGCAAGCATTTATCACTCCAGACAGAACATGCAAACTCCTACGTAGCTTTATATAGCATACTGACACATTAATGCTGCAGAATGAAGAGAATGAAATGCCTAAAATAGCCTACAGAGCTGGCTGCTTACTTCTGATCTGAAACCATCAGTGTCTAATCGGTCCTCATAAGGCATAAAGACAGCGCATATTAATTCAGGTTTGGTTACTATTTCAGAGGCAGATTTTAAAGATAATAGCTATGGGATCACATTTTCTATTCTCATTTTAAATCATAGTCTCCTTAACTGCCAAACATGATAAGGAAAGAACATTAAATAATTTCCTAATTTGAGTAAAAACATATTTTGTAAACACACAATGTTTACAAAGGTTACAGCCTTTATCTAAATTGGTAGATCTCTCACATCCCCAAATAGGAAGTAACTTAAAATAATTTTAAAATGATATAGAACATAAAATCATGTGTTCTCTTTCACTACATACTGAAGAGGATTTTGATGCAAAAACAAAATACAAAGAGAAAACCAAACTCAGCTTGTTTTCATTGCCTACCCAGGTGTTTTCTGTCTGTAAGGGAAAGACAGCAGGCATCCGGAGCAGAGTGCACCTCCAGTAATGAGAGCCCATTCAACAAGCAGACTTTCCTTGCTACCGTCGTTTCCTTGACCCATGCTCAAAATTATCTAAGATACACATACAGAGGAGATACATGCACAAAAGAATGGTCGGGATGGGAACCAGCTGCCAAGTCATGGTCCCAGCAGCCAGGCCAGCTGACTAGATAGCAGCAACCAGATGGCACTGCTGGGGTTGTGTCTTTCTGCTACAAGGTGGCAATGGGATGGCATAAGATTCTTCCGCTTGACTGCTTCCAATCCTGTCTCCCCAATGGAGAGCCGGTGCAATTACCCGCTCTCCAGGAGGGCCACAGACAAGTCTTTACCCTGCAAACAAAATGCGGCTTGTAGGCCACACCAGCTGCCAAACCACACACATAGTGTTAGATTTAGAGAGCTACGAAAATCTTTCTAACTCTATAGTATAAGCAATAAAAATATAACTGTACCTGTGGAAAGCAAGCAAGCTTTAAATGACACTGTATAATGCACACAATGATACAGCCTCCAACTTAATCAAAATGATAATGACGTATGCCAATCCTACATTACTTGAAATTGAGCGATTTTTACGTTCTGACAAGTTTACAGAACTAGGATAAATGGCACGAATGATTTCAATATATGCTCATACTTTTGAACCAAATGGTGAAGGTTAAAATTTTTCCTTTCAAGGGCCTCAATCAGCCACAAAGGAAAACAGTAATCACTGTCTTTTCAGCCAGCCCAACCGCATTTGTCAGCCCTTTCTCCGTCAATGCAGCCAGAGCAATCAACCTGCCAAACATTCAGAATGGAAAAACAATCTGAAAATACAGGGTATAATGCACCTGCCAGTGAAAATGGCCATTTCAAGAAAAGCTAGTGATCTCAGTGACCCTGCTGAGGAGGCGGTGGTGCAGAGGGGAAAGAACACGTAAAAGAATTCTTGGTGATCGCCACTCTCTTGCACATTGACACTTCCTTACAAAGCATGCCAATTACAGCTTTTGTGCTACTTAAAAAAATGAAAGCTTTTTCGGGCAAAATAATCGCATATAGAAACAGAAAGACACTACTCCCTTTTAGATGAATTCTCATACAACGGTTTATTAATCTGAAAACAATATAACTAGTGGCAATTCTATATTGTATTGTCCAAACATTAGGATTAAATTTTGCCATAAAGATATCTGCAGGTATAATGTAATAAAATAATTTAATGACATTTAACTCAAAATTTGACTTCCAGAACAGGATATTTATTTCAATTAAAACTAAGTATGAAGATACATACACTTTTTTTTTTAATTTTCTGTTGGTACTCTCCATTATCCTAATCAATTTTGTTTGCTGGTAGGGTTCACTGAATGCAAATCTTAAAAATCAAGGATAGATATTTTGTATCACCTTGGACAGGTCATTCTTGAGCGCTGTAAATTACAAATTACAGCCTCCTATGCACGTCTTATTCCCTTCCCTCAGCTCTGTTGTATTATATGGCTTCTAAGTATCATCTCCAATGACAGGTGTCAAATTCCTGTCATAATGCATATGTGGCAGTACTTTAGTGCTAAGTGATCTCTTAATCTGCAGACTTAACAGGAAGGCTCTTACTAAACCAAATATTTGGAAAGTGCCTAATATCAGATTACTAAGAATTTTGCTTTGAAACAAATAAACTTCTCTCAATATGATCTCATATGATAAACTAGCAAAAGAATATGAAAATGGGCCAAACCATACTAATACAATTTCAATGATTTTCTAAGCTAGTCCTAACTGTATGATAAGTTCTAAGATATTTAAATTGAAAAAGACTGTAGGAGTGGGAAAACTAAAAAATGCGAGTGTGATATCACAAGTTTATTGACGCATATTCATTTCAATATGCTAAGTGGTTAACTAAACTTTTTCTGGCAGGGATTCTAGGGTTATACACTGAGAGAAGTACAGTGCAGGAAAGAGTTACTTTTAAGATGACAAATCTCTTTTCAATGAATGTTAAAACTAGGCTTAATGAAACACTGAATTTTTACTTTTGTGTTAACATTAAAATTATGATGTATTTAGTCAGATGGGAAAAAATGTTGTTCTGTAAATTAAGCTGTACCTAGATAGGAAACCAAAGAATGAAAATACAGTTGTTGGAATACTGTGCTATACTGAAGGCTAATCTATTGGTTCAATCATCTGTGAATGGGTAGATTTGTTAAACTCAAGAAAGGAATTTTCAGATCAAGTTTTCCCATCTGTATGTCATATTACATTTAATACATACTTAAGCAGTAAGATTAAGCCAAAAAGTATACTTTATCTTAAAATACAATATACTTAAAGAAAATGTGCAAGATATCAGAAACCTATTACTAAATAAATATGGCTGCTTGTGAATCTCTCATGGAGCCCTCAATATGAAGTAAAAAACAAATCACATCATTAGTGCATTAAGAAATCTACTTAAAATGCATCAATTCATCATGTAGTTTTATTGTAAATGTGTATGTACCATGTTTTAAGATAATTCAATATTCGATGAAGAACTCTTAATATAAAAGAGTTTACCACTAAGTTCAAATAATTAGGATATTTCCTGTATGTAAAAACATTCCTTGTCAACATAAGTTGATGAATATCTATGAGAATATTAGGGGGAGGTGTTTCAATCATTTAGTCTGAAACACTAGTTGTAGACTTTTTCTGTCATATTCTGCAATAATCCTCTGGATCAACATCATTTTAAATGAGTCAAGTTCAATCCATTTGTCCATAATTTCCTGTTCTTTCACCTTACTGTTTACAACCAAATGCATATGTAAGCAAAATCCATCCCTTTCCCCTTTAAGATAATAAATAATCTGCAAGGTCACTAGGATTTCTCTATAAATCTGGATCTTCAACAAGGAAAATGATACAGCTGATTTTTTTCACCAGAAAATATTCTGAATACAAGTATTATTGATGTTAACAGGGAGGGGGCGATAAGAAAAAGATTAAGTTAAACGGTACCATTCAGTTTGGTTTACCATAGAATTTGTCTTTATAGCTGTCTTTCCTTCAAATTTGAACCTGTTAACACTGTTAATATTGTTCCTGTGATCACAAATTTTCCTGAGGCCAGTTTCAATATGCTGATTAAAGTCTTTCAATAAAGGTTAAAAAATGAATGTCTCAATTTTCAGTTAATTTATATTCTTACAGTTTTTGTCTGTTTTTTATTTTTAAAGTCAGAGTTACATTAAGAGAGGGAGACAGATCTACGAGCTGTTGGCTCACTCCCCAGGAGGCTACAAAGACCCCCACAAGGTCAGGCCTAAGCCAGCAGTTTCATCCAGGTTTCCCACATGGGTGGCAGGGGCCAAAACACTGGGATCACCTTGTGCTGCTTTTCCAGGCCATTAGCAGGGAGCTGGGCCCGAGTGGAGTACCCATTAGGGATGCTGGTGCTGAGCAGCCACGTCACCCACTACGCTAAAACACTGGCCCTTCTTTTCAAAATCAATGTATCAAATTTTATTCCAAAGTTGTTCAAACCTCCATTTCAGACACAGGCAATATTACACTAACCAGAAGACTCACACAGATAGTATAATTGGGGCTTGTGGATTCCAAATGTAAAGATCACGCAACCAAAGATAAAAAGCTATTGACACATATAAATTTTCTACACATGATAAATGTTAACACATATTGAGGAAAAATACCTGGCAACTAAACCAATACCAACAATAATTTAAAACCCTCTCACAGCTAATAAAGTGCAGTAGAATTAGGAAAATGGCACTGTGCTGGAAACCAGTGCCAGCTTCTGCTTGTAGCTCTTAAATCTTGCAACTTCCCTGCAAGTCAACAGACTCAGATATAAACAAGCTGAATAGACATCCTTTAGAATTTCTTCCTCCTTTAAGAGAAAAAAAAGAAAGAAGGAAAACCTACAGAAGAAATAGATAAGAAAAAATTTCTAAGCTTTTAAAAGGTAAGGGAAGAAACTAAGTTTCAAAAGTCTGCCTGTGGGCACCAGTTCCTGCCAGAAACTGTTTACCTACTGTGAAGGGAATTGGCTGAGGTCACATGGTCCTAGTCAATTTCCTTCACAGTAGGTGCTTTAAGACAGCAAAGCACCTCCGCTCAGAAACACTTCTACCAATTTATCAAGTAAATGTGAAAGCAAGAAGATGGCTAGAAAAACAGAAAAGAAAAAGCAAAAGTGGAATAAAATGGTCTTCTAGAGAATGAGATTCACTCGGTTTTTAAAAAGGAAATCATATTTATTTTAAAGGCAGATGACAGAGAAGGGAGATGAAGATTTCCATCGTCTGGCTCATTCCCCAGATGGCTGCAACATTAAGGGCTGTGCCACACTGAAGTCAGGAATAAGAAACCCCATGCTGCTGTCCAACTTGACTCGGGCTATCTGACACTGTCTTTCCTGGAACATTTGCAGGAAGCTGGATCAGAAGTGGAGCAGCCAGTACTCAAACTGACACTCTGATGTGGATGAAGCAACCAGCAGCTTAACCCACTCTGACGACACTGGGTCCAGCCATTATTTTAGGAAAAAAAGTTAAATCTGAGATCAATTTTTATATTGGCTTTGGAAACTGACCTTACTTCTATACTCATTATACTGTCCAAGTTTTTTTTACTGCCAGTCTCCAAAGGTGATTCCTCGGGTTTTTTTCACTGTGAACTTTTTGTTAGACAATTCGTGAATGGGCGCCAACCAGACTCAGTTAGAAAACCATATCAAAGCAATGAGCTTTAAGCATTTTCATGATAAAAATTTCACTGTATTTCTTTCCCTTTTCCAAGAACTTCCAGAAAATGAGAAAAAGAAATCTTGCAGCTTCAGATGTGAAAATAACTACAGTGATCTAGAAAGGAAATTATTTCATTTTTATAAATAGTTCCAAAAGGGAAGGATGGCCCCACACTAACAGGACACAATTTTCATTGTCCTTTACTTACATATCCTATTTAGCATATACTCAGTACACTTACAGAGAATCAACCAGCTTGCCAGACTGCAAATGAACATACAAAGGTCTTTATAAAGTTAACATCTAGCTCCAGACTACCCAAGCAAACGGACGACAGTGATGCTGACGTGGACACACCCAGCGCGCACTGGGCTCTGTTCATCAACCTTACGGCTTTCACCTTCTCTCAGTGACGAACAGAAAAACTCCATTGTACACTGAGAAAAGCTGCTTATTCATTACCATGAGATTATCACTAAAACTATTATCCTGATACAGATACAACAGTAAGCTAACAAATTATGTTGTTTTTATGTTGTTTTATCTGACAGTCAGATATACAGAGGAGGAGAGACAGAGAGGAAGATCTTCCGTCCGATGATTCACTCCCCAAGTGAGCGCAATGGCCAGAGCTGCGCCAATCTGAAGTCAGGAGCCAGGAGCTCTTCCAGGTTTCCTATGTGAGTGCAGGGTCCCAAGGTTTTGGGCAATCCTTGACCGTTTTTCCAGGTCACAGGCAGGGAACTGGATGAGAAGCGGGGCATGTGGTACAAGAACCAGTGTCCAGCTGAATAGTACCCTATAGCCACTTTAAGGCATATAGCAGCCAGTGCTGAGTACAAACAAAACTTGAAGGGTCAATGAAGTAATCACAGGATGTGGTTACGAACTTGCACTGTTATAACGTATTGATTACTCAATACCATGGCAATTAACTTTATAATGTTGTAAATTGTTGTTGATGTTGTGCTGGGGCTTCTAATTGATCGGGACGATATTCTGCCAGTCTACCTTCAGACCAGAGAAGGTCTCCCCAAGAAACTGTTGAATTTATCTGGACAATAAGATGCTGGACTCTATGCTTGGTATATGATTGCAACGAAAGAATCTCGACTTAATTTGAACTGTTAATACTGCAACTAGGTGGAGGAATCCACCAAGGAGGGAGGGCTTGGGGAGGGGATGGGGGAATCCCAGAGCTTATGAATCTGTGTCACATAATGCAACGTAATTAAAAAAAATTTTTTAATTAAAAAAAAAAAAAAGAACCAGTGTCCATATGGGATCCCAGCACTTGTGAGGTGAGGACTTTAGATGCTAGGCTATTGCACTGGGTCCACATTATGTTATTCTTTAATGAAGTGCTTTTTCAAGCTACAGGTCTAAATCGATAAATTTAATGTGTGCAGTCATACACTGATATCTATTTGTGCAGGACTGTAACAGAAACCGAACTCCTATTTGCCCTAGGTTACTACCACTAAGGCACCAATGTTGCTGCTTTGGTGACAGTAGAGAAAGCAGCACAGCTGAGAGCAACATCAAGGCAATCTTACTAGATTCAAGGTAACAATAAAGATGAACATATAATAGTTTCAGTTCTGAACTTAAGTAAATAATGACTAAAGCATAAGTTACAATTAAAATAAAAAACTAAGACTACTCATTTTTCATCCAATTTCACCAAATGATATCACAATATTAATATTTGAAATAATCAGGGCTGACACAGTGAGTTAAGCCGTTACCTGCTGTGCCAGTATCTGATATGGACACCTATTTGAGGACCGGCTGCTTCACGTCAGATCCGATGTCCTGCTAATGCCCCTGGGAAAGCACAGAAGATGGGCTAAGTGCTTGGGTCTCATCACTCAAGTGGGAGACCCTAAGGAAGCTCCAGGTTCCCAGCTTTGGCCTGGCCCAGCAGTTGCTGTTGCAGCCACTTTGAAGTGAGACCAGTAGACAAAGATCTCTCCCTCCACCTTATCTCTCTTTCTCTGTGATTCTGCCTCCCAAATAAATCTTTAAAAAAATAAATTAAGAATACATATTAAAAAATCTATTTTCCTAGTAGTTACCTCCAGATAACAAGCATAAAAATAAACAACCTAAGAGGGAAAATCACTGAGTAGAAAAAGCAGTTAATTTTTTTTTAAGGATTTATTTATTTTTATTGGAAAGGCAGATATACAGAGAGGAGGAGAGACATAGAGGAAGATCTTCCGCCTGATGATTCACTCCCCAAGTGGCTGCAACGGCCGGAGCTGAGCCAATCTGCATCCAGGAGCCCGGAGCTTTTTCCGGGTCTCCCTCATGGGTGCAGGGTCCCAAGGCTTTGGGCTGTCCTCTACCGCTTTCCCAGGCCACAAGCAAGGAGCTGGATAGGAAGTGGGGCCTCTGGCATTAGAACAGGCAAAGCAGTTAATTTCTTCATCAAGTATTTATTGAGTGCTTACTAGGTTCCAGACACCATTTTAAGTATTTAGTACTGATGAAGGCCAGGCTGTACAGTTATGAAGAATCGTTCCTGTGCCTGGTACAATAGCTCAACTAGTTAATCCTCCTCCTGAAAGTACCAGAATCCCATATGAGTGCTATTTCATGCCTTGGCTGTTCCACTTGCCATCCATCCACTGCTTGTGGTCTGGGAAAGCAGTGGAGGACAGCCCAAAAGTCTTGGCAGCCTGCACCCACAGGAGAAACTTAAAGGAGTTCCTGGCTCCTGGCTTCAGATTGGCACAGGTCCAATTGTTGCAGCCACTTGAGCAGTGAACCAGTGGATGGAAGATCTTTGTCTCTCCTTCTCTCTGTAAATCTACTTTTCAAAGAAAACAATAATTAAAAAAAAATAGTTTCTATGTGCATAAAAATTTTACAAAGAAGCAGAAGTATAATTACATGAAAAGCCTTACACTACTTTAAGTTAGATCAGCTTATCTAACTAGTAAGGATCATTTCAACAATTATTTGCAAAATAAAGATGGGAAAAATAATTTTCTTGAAAATGTGTCTTTTGCTACACCAGGTATACACCTTCACATTAATTAGTTCAAAGGCAATACATTACATTCTCACATCAAATTCTTCAGGCATCTCAAAACAAATTCCTAAGACTGCATGACCATTGTAAATATTAACAACAGGTTATGCTCAGTGAGATCAGACGTTTTCTCTTTTTGGCCTTTCTGTACTTTTTGGATTTTATGTGAAATACTACTACCATAATTAAAGCTAGTATTTAAAAATGTACCATTATGCCCTCATTCTGGCTATTGCTTTCATCTTTTGAATAAATACACCTAAAATTGTAGCCCCAAAGACATGCAACAGAATACAAATCAAATTAATATACTATTTAATATTTTCTGGAAATTATAGAATTCTGCTGTATTAGTATTCTCTATTTCTAAAAGTCAATATATATCCTTATTTTCTTTCTTTTTTTTCCTAAAGTTGCTTAAGCTTCAAATTTATCATCAATGGCTTTGTTCACTAAGATAAGAATTTCACAATGACAAGTATCTTACCAACCCAACAATGGAGCAGCAAGAAGGAAAAAAATATTGTATCCATGAAAATGAATATTTACAATCCAAACAAAACAAAGAAAAGTTTTTGGATAAAAATGTTGCACTAGCAACTCGCATTGTGGTATGATGGGCAGAACTGTCTGCCACCTGAGATGCCGGGATCCCATACGGGTGCCAGTTCATGTCCCGGCTGCTCCACTACCAATGAAGCCCATGCAAATGGTCTAGGAAAGGCAGCAGCAGATGGTTCAAGTGCTTGGTATCTACACCCATGTGGGACGCCAGATGAAGCACCTGGCTCCTGGCTTTGGCCTGGCCCAGATCCAATTATTTGTGGCCATCTAGACGGTAAACCCGCAGACCATGATCCTTCCCCCGCTCTCAATCTGTTTCTTCCTTTCTCTCTCTCTGTAACTCTTGTAGTAAACAAACCTTAAACCAAAGAAAAATATTACCTTGATTTCGTAAAAAAAATTTTAAGTATTTTACTATTTGATATCAACTCCTTTATGGGATCAAAAGAAAGGAAGTTTAAGGTATTTATTTCTGTTCTGAGAGGACAAGAAAAGAAGCTACATATGTTATGATTCATTATTCAGTCAAAAGGTTATATTAAAAAAAAGGTTATATTTATAAATGTAACTTTTTCTAGGTTCATATAAATACGAATATTGAAAGATTCATTACCATTCACCTCTTATTTATCCATTTCCTTGACTTTCTGCAATGAACCCAAACTATCTCTTAAATAATAATTTATTGAAATTTTCAAAACATTTGATAACAAATTTTTAGGTTGGATTTTCTATAATTGAATAAGAACAAACTTACCAAGACAAGTGGGGGAAAATGCTCCTTACGCACAGACTATTACAAACCTCATTTACACTGGGTCCATGAAACTTGAACTCAGCTCCAAAGTGTCAATATTTCTACAACCTGAAACTCACTTGATGGTAAACCCTGACCATGACATGATTAGAAATAAAGCAATTTGCAACTGTTTTCTCACTAGTATGTTCATATTTTTGCTGCCAAAATATGAATGCCCAAGATTTGCTGAATCATTAATATATGGCATATAACTTATTGCTATTCTAAAGCCTTTGAAAAATTGAAACTCATACATAAATGAAATCAGAGATAATAAACTGTGGACCTATACCAGGAATAACATGGAAATGTTTTTCATGTATAATGTAAATTAATTAGCCTTGTTGCAAAAAATCAGAACATATTACTTTATGCTTTAATATTGTTATTTAACCATATTTTTAAAATTTAATCCTTGGTGCTGGCGAGCAGGCAGAGCAAGTTAATATTTTGCCTGCAGTGCTTTCATTCCATATGGGCTCGAGTTCTAGTCCTGGCTACAGCACTTCCCATCCAGCACTTCCCTCTGCTCCCTAGAAAGCAGCAGAGGATGGCCCAAAGGCTTAGGTTATTGTACCCGCATGGGAGACCCAGAAGCTCCTACCTCCCAGCTTCAGACTGGCCCTGCCCTGGCCACTGTGACAGCTAGGGGAGTGAACCAACAGCCTGAAAAGCTCTCTCTGTCCCTCCCTCTCTGTAACTCTGGCTTTCAAATAAATCAAATAAATCTTTAAAAAAAATTAATCCGCAGTCTAAATGATAAGAATTAAAGGGCTCCTCATTCAATAAAATGTCCATGCATTCTTTCCTGAATCACACAAATTAATGGCCACTATATTATTAACATAATCTTTATGTCCTAAAGGGGAAAGCTTGAATTAGATCTAATTTGTTCTTTAGTATGAAAAACTACAATAGCTTATGAGAAGATAGTACAATCTTTAGAAAATAATTAATATTATTTCATTTACTCTGGGATACCTTCTCATTTGGAAAAAAAAACCATATACAATGATAAATATTTGTAGTTGTTCCACTTCTAAAAGCAGTAGATACCAATGATAAAATGAAGGTTAAAAGTCTTTATATCAACAAAATTAAAGACCATATAGAGTTTACACTGCTAACTTTTAAAGGAAAAAAAATAAAATTCTAGGAAAAAAAGGTATAAATATAGAATTCTGGCATCATTTTAATGTTTTTCTAAGAAAACATGCCAAGAAAAAAAAACCCTGAGGGAGATATACAAAAGAGAAAGAATACATTTCCTTGACACAAAGGTTGAATGACAATCATCATGGACAATACCTTCTTTTGGTTGAGCCATCACTGGAGTCTGAGTTTCCTTGGTGTAAGTCACAATTTCTCGAGGAGGAAAGTCAACTTGAGTAATTTTGGCCATTCCAAGCTTAATAGGTCCTCGTCTAATTTAAAAGCACAAATATTTTTAAGTACAACAAATAAAACATTCTGCGTACATCAGTAAGAATTAAAACATTGATGTATAGTCAACATTGTAATTTAAATCCCTGCTTTCTTCAAGACATCTTTAGAGAAATAATAAATTGGATTTATTTTAACAATTAAAAGGTAGCAAATCCAAGGTATTTCTATTGCACGTACAATAACAGTGAGAAGACAAATTTTACAGTGGTCTGCTGAATGAGGCTAGCAATGGGAACTATTGTTAGTAAAGGTTTGATTCTGGACTTCTGAAGATTCAGATATTTGGATCTCATATCACAATCAAATCCTTTTACCCTTAGAAGATTTCAGCTTTACACCTTTCTTCTAAAAGCACTTCTACTACTGCTTACATCTGCAGAAATTTAGACTCAAACAGTAAATTTGGTTTTTACAACGAATTATCTAAAATGTTTAAATGCCTATTCTCTATAGACTTAATACCATCCTTGTCTCACACTGGATGAACTAAGTCTAGGCGTTCTGTGTCTAATCTAACATGACAGACCTTTTGAATATCATAAAATCACTAAAGTCACTTCTGTTTCAGTTGTATGGAAGACATATATTACTCTCGACAAAGAGAAGAATGTTATGGCTCAGGAAAAAGAACCAAAATAATCTCTCTTATTGGCCAGAGAGAATTTTTATTTAGCAACTGTTTTAGGTAATTAAATTATAAACCAAATAAAATATGCTTCCAAACTGCCAAACAAGTTCTCAATTATGAGGCTGTCCTAAAAGGATGTCCAAAGAAGACATTGCTACAACATCCAGAATATCAAGCAGAATATCTGAAACATACAAATGTACCACTGATAAAGTAATACTTTTAAATATATATTTTCAATTGTTTAGTAACTAAACCCAAATCCTTTACTAAACCCAAACCCTGTACAAATTATAATATAGTGAGCATATTTAAGTTTTTCTCCAAAATTTATGGTCCCAAATTTGAACAAAAACTTTAATTATGCTTTTGAAATTAAGAACATTTTAGCCTTAAAGAAAAAAAGCATAATCAAACAATCAATGAGAAAATTTAAGCATATTTAAAGCAATCTAGAATTATACAAATAAAATCTAAAATAAGAACTTTATATTTTGGTTGTAAAATTAAAATATGAAAAAATAAAGCATTCATACATATGGATAAAAATGGTCAAGCCAACAATATTGGGAAGAAGTTACTAACATGTATATCCAGAATCTAACAGACAAAAACCACAACACTAAAATCAAATATCCTAAAAGTAAATGAAAAAGAGGGTAGGAAGGTAATTCCTCACTTACCCAAAACTCATTAAAGTAAGGAAATATTGGGAGGGGGTAGGAGAAAACCTCAAGAAATCCAATACAGAGGCCTTCCCTAGTTAAAGCACAAGAAGCTCATATATTTTTCTTACATGCCCTAATTCAAGGCTTGTTTATTCTTACTTTAGACACAATTCCAAAAGATACAGTCATATGTTTCAGAAGCTGAAAAATAGCAGGGAACTAAGCAATAAAATACTTATAATATGCATTAAATGAGCAGTAATCTGGGGCAATAGTATAGGAATCAACATTTCTGCTCTTATCAATGTTAGAAATCATCAGTTGATTGAATACAGGAAAATATATTTGCACATCAAACAAGCCAGAAGAGACTTAATTACATGTAATGTATAGAAGCTCGAGAAGACTTCACTATATCTTATACACACACACACACACACAAACAAAAAATGAACAACTAATAAAAGCAACTGGGACATTGCAGAGAACAGACTTAGAGTACCTGGAAAATCACATACCCAGAATATTTCTTTGACTACTGATACAGAATAAATGAGGTGCCACGGTAAAATATGTCTTGTCCTAACTATGTATTAAAATATTAGAAGCTTAATCAAAATCAAATTAGGGCAACTTCACAATGAATACAAATAATTATAAAGGAGGGTAGGTAATAAATCTATTCAATACCCCAAATCGGAATCTGAGTGAAGCTGAAGAACTGATGGATCTGTATCCCAATGCAGCGTCCTAAATGGTTGTTGGACAACCATGAAGCATTAGTAAAAAAGGCCATAAGTTAGTGAAGCAAACACAGTGTATGAATAGCTAAAGCTAAAGTACTGTTCACAATTAAAAACCTTATTTTCTGGTTAGTGCAGAAAAACCCCACAAAAATACAAAGGATCATTCAGTGACCTAGTGTATTCAATAAGCATAAAATGGTTAAAGATGCAAGTATATAAAACCTGAACAGTTTAAAATATTTTCACTTTGTGAGAAACTAACAGTGCACCATAATGGATAGGAACAACTAAAGCAGACAATAATCCAAATATTACTTATGGATGATAACAAGTTGGGCTATGAAAGTGTTAACACTGTATGATTCCTAATGAAAAAATTCAGTAGAAACATCTCAGTTAACATATTTTAATTTTGCCCAAAGCATTAAATGTGCACAGGAAATTGTCATATTGGTAAAGGAAATGAGTCAACACATAAGCCTTCTGGAAAGAAAACCAAACACTATCCCACTGGGATACAAAACAGCTAAAGTTTCCAAAATGTGACCCTAGTGTAATTTGTGGGTTAAGCACTGCCTTGGGCTTACATGTCATCTGCTTTAGAGAACAACTGAAGATTTTTATCTCCAGGAAAAAAAAAATGTATGTTTAAAGGATTTATTTAATAATTGGAAAATGTCAATCCTTATTAATAAATATTTGGCAACAGTTTGGAATTGCCTATTAGGTAAATACTTGCATAGTATCTTTTACACTTATACTATATCTAGTCATTATTAAAACAAAAGGTACTTTATAAAACTGGCATTCACACAGGTTAGCAACATATAGGTACATACAGTACTGTATAATACAGTCCTTACAAAAACATTGAGCACATCTAAAAAAGTCATATTTGTCAAATGTTTCTCACATTTGATAAAGCAAAACTAGTCCTAATTACTATAATATTTTAACACAATAAGCAATTCTCTATTTCTCCTGCTTAAACAATTTTTAAACTAAAGGAATCTGATGAATCCAACTAGAAAAACATCCTATTTTAAAAAATACAAAGAGCGATCTCTCAGAATTCAAATAGGGTTGTGTCCATGCAATGAAAGAAGGGGCCATCGTGAAGATCTACTCTGTACTAGGCAACACTGTGACAAGCTTAGGCTTTGTTAACCCAAAAGGGTTCCTATGAGATGGTCTCCAAGGAATGTTCTCTCAACAGCCTTTACATTACATAAGAGCTGTAGCTGGTAGCAATGACATAAAGCTCCTTGTTGAAGATATTTAGTCTAACAATAAGTTAGACTTTATTTCAAAATACAGCCAATACTGAATGCACATTTCAAAATACGTATGATTATACTTATTAAAGACATCTTCTAACATAATATAATTGCAATGTAATCTAAAACCCTAAGAAATAAACTGACCAGAAGCAAGAAAATGAAATAAGAATGGATTATCCTGCTGAATAACTATCACCTAAGTTTTAGGGATAACAGAACTAATTGAGACAGTGAAGCAGAAACTTTATGAAATGTAATTTCCTAGACTACAAAGTTAGAGAAGCATCACTTCCATGGCTTTTGGTATTTACTTACCAATACCCATCATCCTCAATGGAAAATCTTCACATTTAGAGCAATAGACATCTTTTATAATGTCTCATCTATCTTATTTTTGATCCTTCAGTGTGCTAATAATCTAAGGTCATCTTGGCCAAATGGTGGACATAAGCAAACAGGATCACAAGTCTTACACTTATGCATTTTCTGTGACTTTTCCAACTATCTGTTATTAACAGCATGCCTATTCAGTATTAGCTCACTCTGCTTCATTCTCACACTTGAGCATTCTTTTCTAAATGCTACACATTTGGAAATGCACTAGTTTACTACCAATATCACCATCGATAATATTAATTACTTCTCCACTATGGAACCCAGGGATGATGTAGAATTAGTTTTTCTATCAGTGTGTCTATGTGTATAAAATACGTATACTCGGCCCTCTTGAAATTCTGTGTTTCAAAGTGACTCTGTACTCTCAAAGGAGACAATGCAGGTATTCAGATTAAAAATCTGAAGGGTCAGATCGTTCAAGGATTACTTTCCCTCCGCTGTTAAAAGAAACTAACTTTGATTTAATTTTTCTAATAAGAAAAAAATATTCCTTGAAATATTACTGATTTTCCTATTTTACAATTAATAATTTAAAAAACTGTACTCGACACAAGTTGGCACACTCGCCTTAGAGCTTTTCCATAAAGCGGGCAGCATCTTTAAGTTAATGCACTAGAGTGCAAGCAACGGGCCCTGAAAGTGTTCCTTTCCAAGGTTAGCCCAGAGTGCTTAACCCAAAGCTGGCAATTTGTTGAATATTTGTTCCAAAATGAATAAGTATTTTTGCTAGCATTTATTCCCTGCACTAATTTGAAAGGTCTCTAACAATCTTGATTGTCTATGAAGTGTAAAAGAGCACATCATAACACATACTAATTTCAAAAACCAAATAGATGTTACATAGTACTTTTGAAAGCAAACTTGCTGACAAGTTTGTTAAAGAGATCAACAATGTGCTCATAAAATATCTACAAAAATGAATACCAAAGAAAAATTTAATATAGTATAACTTTAATTTTGGAAATACTTTTATTTTACAAATGCTTGCTAAAAAAAGGTTAAACAACTCTTCAGAAGAAAATGCCAATTGTATATAAGGTATTGAAAGGAACAGACATAGCTGAATAAAAATACAAAAGTATGAAACAAATCTAGCCATAAGAATGAATTTTTAGTAGTCTTTATGGTGTAATGCATACTATTTAACAGGTATTTTACATTATTTCAGAAAAGGAAGTTTTAATTTCTCTCAAACAGTTATGTCCTTTAGCTACAAAGCCATTGTGTTCAGATTTGCAATTTTGCTACTGGAGGCAGAACATCTTTGGAAAGCCCACTTTAAATTCAAATTGGCCATCTTTCTGTACCTTTTCATTGTTAACAATAACACGATTCTTTGGACACTGACTGAATTGAGTTTATGGATCATCCAGTCCACTTGTTCCTTTTCTCTTGCCTTCTCCTGCACTCCTTACTTGTTTATAACTTAGATCAAGAGGACCAAGTACAATAAAGATGAAACTGCTAACTTGTAATCTCATGAAAGTCACAGAGCGGCTCAAGAACAAAGGACATAAATGAAAAATGTAAAACTGCAGTCTGAAAAGGCTTAGCAGTAATTACACCTGTTTAAAAAAGATATATTAATCTAACTAGCTCTGAAATAAAAATTTCAGAAAGCAAATCAAGAGGATGATACTGTCAAATTACCAGTTAACTTGGCAAACAGAGGCAAAATAAAAACATCCGTTACCTCAAACTGATAATTATTTCTAAGATGGAGATTTGTCTATATTCTTCTTAACTTTTATTTACATGTTATTTCTGGGTACAAGTTAAAAGATTTTCTTAGAAACGAGATTTAATTTTCTAGTCCAAACTATCTAGCTATGTTTAATTTTATTTCAGTTGTTAAGTCAAAAAGTAAAATGCTCTTAAAGAGAGATACTGAGGGAGAGAAGGCTGGAGGGATAAGAATAGTAATAAAACTTCATCCAATATGATCTTTGAAAAAAAGCTGAATCTTATTGAATTTTTGAAAATTTTTAAAACACAGATGAAAACTCAAAAATTTGGCAATAAACACCCTCAATATTTTCTTCGCAGTTCTTTCTTATTTTTTATGTTTTATGAATGAAAATTTTACCTAGCAGAATTAACAATTTAACAGAACAGAATTGGGCTATTTACCTGAATTGCTTAGGTTTTTTTTTTTTTTTTAATATTAAATGGGGTATGGGAGAGTAATGACAGCAGAGCGCTTTTATATAATTTACACCTAGGATATTCAAACATAATAATCAATACAAAGATGTTTAAACAAAAAATTAAGGCATTGACATTTTAAAAATATATAATTGGTGTAAAATCAGTCAACAACACAGTATTAACTGAGAGAGTTAAAATATTGTAAGTCTCCTATCCCCCTCCATTTAAAATAAAGAATTTCTGAGACATTTAGATTATCACAATGTAGGACCATGCCGACACAATGATTTACAGTCCCTCTAAAGCACTAGCAGCAGACGTGTACTTACTGCATTCTACAATGAAACATACAACAGAACGTGCGGTACCTGGACCCCACAGCGCCATCTCCAGAGTCCTGGCTTCCAGCTTCGCTCGGCGTGCTCACAGATTTGGAGGACGGAGACATGGGAGGAGGGACTAAATAGTGAAATAGACAGGTATCCGCTGTTACTACACGGAGAGGCTGTGCAGCTTAGGACGTTTTCAAAAATAATTTAACATGAAATAATCAACAAAAAAGAAGAAAATAATGAGAAACCAAAAAATGAAAACACATGGATGAAAATGAATAATAGAAAGAAAGGGGAAAAAGACAAAGTTAACAACGCATGCTAAAGATTCATGCAATTTCTCTGGCAAAATGCACTTGGGTTTATGTTAAAAAAAAAAAAAGAGGGTATGATTATGAAAGGATGCATTTTTATTTCATCCATCACCAAATGTGGCCACTAATTTTCAAAGGAGAGCATTCCTTCTCCCTTTTCTAACTTTTACTTTTATGATCAGACTACAAACATTATTTACAATTACTGACAAAATTGACTCCAAAACATGCTCCATTAAAGCACTTAATTACTTGTTTCTTAAGATTTAATATTAATTTTAAATGTTAATTTTTGTCTAAAAATTTTTCCTTCAAAAACTAATGTCTCAAATGGTCTTACTGTCCTCCATTCCCCAAAGGAAAGAAAGAGCAATTCAGACAATGACTACAACTAAAGGAATGGCTCCTTTAAAATGCCCATTAGTTTCCAGCAATTTGGGTGAAAAATGCAAACAGGCCACAAAACAGCATGCCTTCTAGACGTGATGCACAACATAAAGTGATGCATGCAAATTAAACAAGGCAAGACTTATGGTAACTTCCTTACCCCAGTATTCAGAAAAAACTGAAGTGTACAGACAAAGATACAGACACCCAAAATATTCTTAATCCCTTCTTATAGGAAAATACACATTTTTCATAGTATATAAAACAAACAGCAAATGCTTTCCCATAACTTGTCAACTTCTAGTATTACAGAACAGCTAAACGTGCACCTGTCACGCTCTGACATTTATAAAACTTTTTGATTACCATCACAGGGTGCATGGGAGGATCATTACTGCCATCTTCTGGGTAAACTTTACCATCTATGCCCCCAGTCCCAATGTGCGATATAAAGTAACTAATGCATCTTACGTTTTTAATACTAACATTAAATCTATCAAAATCAGTGAGACCAAAGAGCTTCACATAGTTTATGCAGGGATGGCACTGAATGCCTAATTCAAAATGCCATAAAAATTACAATTGTAATTTAAAGTATGTCATTATAAAAATTAAGAAAGAAAAAAAGGAAGGAAGGAAGGAGGAGGGCGAGCGGAAATGCAGATGGAACAGATGGGAGGATGGGAGGTATCCCGACGCTCCTAAATCTGTTTTGTGAGATCTATATTGTAAAATAGTTGTTCACCTTACATAAATAAATTTAAAAAATAACACGTCTACACTAAAAGAACGTTAATGTCCCCTAACATTTTCTCAGCTTAAATTTCCCCAACCTTTTGTCCACATCTCTGTAAGGCCTCCCGTAGGCCAATATCCAACTACAGTAACAAAAAAGCAGTATCTAACAGCTGTTTGTTGTGCTCTAAATATAAATAAATGTATATTGATTTACAGTGAAACTCATATTTTCATACTAAAAAAATCCAAAGAAGGAATTTTAGATATTTTATATTACATACTTGATTTCATACTCAAAAATATAATTTTTCTAGTTTATATATTAGAGATGAGGAAACAGTAAAATTCCTAACAATCTAATCATTTTTGATGAACTACCATTTTTGATGAGCTACAAAATTCTCCAGTTTAACGTTTTCCTCCTTTCTGATGACTTTAAGTATCAAAATTTCTACTATATAAGCTCCAAAGTATCTTGCTTGGTAAAGACCACATTAAAATAAATAAATTAAAAAAACAAGGCTTGCCATTATTCTTTATGGAAATAGGCTAAACGGTAATTATGCATATACAAAAATAAAATATACTAACCTAGCTCTGAAATTAAGACTTAAGAAATAAATCAAGAGTGATTTTATCTAATTATCAATTGCTCAGCCAGATACAAAGTAAATCACTAATATTCCAAAATAATAAACACTTACCTATGTTTGTATTAATTCCATGGAATTAATGGAATTAATACAAACATAGGTGAATATGTTAATAAATTTAAACCCTCTAACTTGAGAGTCAAAGACACTTAACTCATTGAGAACCAAGGGAGCAACATGAAGCAACCCAGCGGAGGTGTGGGGACCCTACACCACAACAGACACACATCAGGTAAAGGCTGGGGAACATCCAGCCCCCAGGCTTGCAAAATCATTTGGACCTGACAGGGCAACTGCAAACAGAACTTGAAATTCACTAAGTCTGTAACTGGTTAGTGATGATTTAGTATGGTCCACGAATGATGTTATAAATATCCACGTGGCCCTTGGCAGCAGAAAGGTTCCCTCAGCCCTGAGGTGTCAGTGATGTTCAAAGGCTGTGACTTCAATTCTCTAGAAAAACTCAATCCTCAAGCCCCCTGCTGCCGGCTAAGATCTTGCCCTCTAAGGGCATAAAATTTACATTGCTGCCTTTCGGCTTGTGAGAAAGCCAGAATATTGTAAAATAATGGCCCTAAGACTGAGATCTAGACTCTGAATGAGCATCACATCTGGGTCAACCACTCAGAACAGCAAGGACATCTCCAGGACGCAGAGCTGCACAAAGCCCAGCTACTTCAGGGAGAGGGAGTGTGGCAGGAAGAGAAATTTGCCCACAAGAAGGACTCACTGAGCGGCGGGGGCCAAGGAGAGTGATTGTAGAGAATGGAACTATCGGCAGATGCCAGTGAAGAGGAATGAGCTTCAGGAACATCTCAGAGTTCTGAGGACTTTTTTAGCGCAACAAAGACAGTGGCCTACACAGCCTGCAATACATTACAATAATGCCCCCTTGTGGATGTAAGCATTACTAGTCTGGAATTAATGTTTAAATAATGGCTTCTCACATCCAGTGACCTCTTTAAAGAAACCCATTTAAACCGTAACTCCCTGAAACAATAATCTCTCCCCTTCCTATGCTTTTAAATACCCTTCACTTATCTCCCCTATATGTATGCTTCCTTCATTCTCTTCCTCAACGTAATTCAATACAAATTCAAGTTTTTTTTTATTAAGATTTACTTATTTTTATAGGAGGCAGATTTAGAGAAAAGGACAGACACAGAAAGGTCTTCCATCCACTAGTTCAGGCCCCAAAAGCCACAACAGCCAGAGCTGAGCCAATCCAAAACCAGGGGCTTCTTCCAGGTCTCCCAAGTGGGTGCAGGGTCCCAAGGCTTTGGGGCTGTCATCTACTGCTTTCCCAAGCCACAAGCAGGGAGCTGGATGGGAAGTGACACAGGCAAGACCAGAACTGGCACCCATATAGCATTCTGGTGTTTGCTAGAGGGAAAAGTAGCCAATTGAGCCACTGTGCTGGGCCCAGAATTCTATGGAATTTTTTTTTCCCCTGCTAAGTTAAAAATATAATATAATATAATATAATATAATATAATATAATATAATATAATATAATATAATTTATTTATTTATTTATTTTTATTGCAAAATCAGATAAACAGAGAGGAGGAGACAGAGAGGAAATTCTATTGTCCGATGATTCACTTCCCAAGTGACCGCAACGGCCAGTGCTGTGCCAATCCAAAACCAGTAGCCTCCTCTGGGTCTCCCATGCAGGTGCCATCCTTGACTGCTTTCCCGGGCCACAAGCAGGGAGCTGCATGGAAAGTGGAATTAGAACTGGCGGCCATATGGGATCCCGGCGCATGAAGGAGAGGACTTTAGCCGCTAAGTTACTGCACCAGGCCCCAACATCACCTATCTTTTACAAATTATTCTACAAACTAGCAAAAGGGAAAGCGCTTCAATTTTTTTTTTTTTAAGATTTATTTTATTTTTATTGGAAGGCGGATATACAGAGAGGAGAGACAGAGAGGAAGATCTTCCATCCACTGATTCACTCCCCAGGCAGTTGCAAAGGCCGATGCTGTGCCAATCTGAAGCCAAGAGCCTCTTCAGGGACTCCCATGCCCGTGCAGGGTGTCAAAGCTTTGGGCTGTTCTCGACTGCTTTCCTGGGCCACAAGCAGGGAGCTGGATGGGAAGCGGGGCTGCCAGGATTAGAACCGGCGCCTATATGGCGCAGGGCCCAAAGCTCTTCAATATGGGATCCCAGGGCATGCAAGGCGAGGACTCTAACCACTGCACCATTGCGCCGGGCCCAAAGCTCTTCAATTTTAAAACCATTACCATCATGCCCACTGAAGATGAATAGTTCAAGAAAATTACAAAAAAATTCAAGTATGAGTATATTATATATATATAATTATATAAATATATAAATATAAATATATATATTTATATATTTATATAAATATTTATATATATATATAAATATATATATTAGCTAATCTGTTTTTAAAATACTTGCAAAAAATCATCTGCCAAGTCCTGGCAGTTACTGCTAGGATTATACCTCTTGATTTTCTAGTAAGAAATTTGATTAGGATAATTAAATAGTCCTTGAGGTATTAAAGGAATGCTCCCTGTTACAGAACTTCAGCTAATAAATGTAAAAGGAATAATGAAATTACAAAAGTGATTTTTGTAACTCCTAATAAATGAATTAGATAAGGTTCATCAATGGCTATTAACACTACCAGGAACATAGCTAGAGAAGAAATAAATGGTCCTATGTTGCCACAGTATCACTTATCAGTTACCAGGGGTAACTATAATGGAGGGACTTGGATTTCACAGTCACAGTGCAGCAATAAGTCCCAGCCTCATGAATAGCTCAATCTCCAGATATATGCATTATTGATTTAATTCATCATGAAGTAGACAGCATCACCTATGTGCTATTCTTGCCAAAAATGCTCAGCTTGAAGTGAACTAAGTTTTTTCTTTAAATATTTACTTAAAAAATAGAGTGACAGAAAGAGGAGATGGACACACACACACACACACACACACACACACCCCAAGAGAGCAAAAGAGGTAACTCCTGCTGGTTTACTCCCCAAATGTCCCAACACAGGGCAGGAAAATACCAGGAGCCAGAAACTCCATCTGAATCTCCAGAGGGGTGGCAGGGCCCCAAGCACTTGGGCCCTCTCTCACTGCCTTCCCTGGTACGTTAGCAGGGAGAAGGATGAGAAACGATGAAATGGAAGCAAATGGGAAACCAGTGTCAGCTTAACTTGCGGCATTGCAATGCCAGTTTTTTAAGTTTTTAATCCAATTTCCATTTTAGAAGAAATATAAGGGATAGAGGAATAAAGTTAAAGGTGAGAAAACCATAAGACAAACCCAGTAAGCAGAAGATGCTATAGAATAAATGGCCTAGGGCTCGCTGCAATGACTCAGTGGCTAAATCCTCGCCTTGTATGCAGGATCCCAGATGGTGCCAGTTCGTGTCCCAGTTGCTCCACTTCCCATCCAGCTCCCTGCGTGTGGCCCGGGAAGGCACTGGATGATTGCCTGAAGTCTTGGGGCGCTGCACCTGTGTGGGAGACCCAAAGGAAGCGCCTGGCTCTTGGGTTTGGACTGGCTCAGCTCCAGCCATTGTGGCCACTTGAGGAGTCAGTCAGTGGATGAAAGTCCTTCTCTCTGTATCTGCCGTTCCAAAAAAGAAAAAAAATGATTGCCTACTCTTTTCAACAAGTGGGTTTATTGGGATTGAAAGCAGTGGGCATGTGAAATACGTTCTAGGCTTAGAAAAATGAAAACTAAACGTATAGTCCAGCAAGATTATGGTGGAATAAGCACTTTTGGAGGCTAACAAAAATGTTTGTGAAGGTAGGTTGATTTTAAAAGATTAAGGTAGAAGGAATGATTTTCTACACCAAAAATTAGGATGTAATACAAAGACCAAGTAATGCAACCTGGGATAACTGCGAAGAATCAGAATAGATCCACAGTTAACATAGCCCCAAATGCCCATGAATATAGGGAACTTACTACAGACGAAGTTAGCAACAGACATGAGGGAAAGGGCAAACTAAAAGTGAGAAAATTAGTATATAAAAAAATTAGTGAATTATAGGGAGAAAAGTTAAGTTGCATCCTACAGTAGTACACTATTTAAAAAAAAAAGTAGCAAAATGCAGAGTAAAATGATAAAAAAATTTTTAAAAATGAAGACTTAACTCAACATAGGATAGGATTTATTTTTTAAAAAGACCTAAATGCACCAGAAAGGGTTATAAATGGTACATCTGACCATATCAAAATTAAGAATTTTATTTAATGAAATATATTTAATAGGTAATACACAAGTCAAGAAGAGTATGTTTTAAAGATTAAAACAGAAATTCATGCCTGAAATATACAAAATATTAAGATTTATTTTATTTTTGTTTATTTTTAATTTTTATTGGAAAGGCAAATTTACAGAAGAGAGAGACAGAAAGAAAGATCTTCCATCCACTGGTTCATTCCCCAACTGACTGCAATGGCCAGAGCTGATCAAACCTGAAGCTCGAAGCTGGAGACCCGGAAGAAGCTCCCACACAAGGGCAGGGTCCCACGGCTTTGGGCCTCCACTGCTTTCCCAGGCCACAAGCAGGGAGCTGGATGGGAGGTGGAGCAACTGGGACACAGCAGTGTCAGTTTTTTACATTTTTTATACAAAATGTAACATGAAGATCTACAAATCAGTAAGATAAAGAATCTCAACAGGATATGGAGAAGATGTGATAGCAATTCTCACAAAGAAAAGCCTGGATGGTTAATAGATATATGAAAATATCTTCGCTGTAATCATAGAAAAGTATGTAAGATATTTTTGAAAAAAAGTATATATCATGTAAAATACTGTATTTATGTTAATGTATATTAAGATATTCTTGCATTCAACTTTATACCTAGCCAGTGGGAAAAACCAGAAAGTTCAATAATCACCAGTGATTAAGCAGACAGGGTACACTCCTTAGCTGCCCTGGGGACTCTTCCACAGTTCTCATGGGAAAAAACAGACAACAAAGCAAAGAGCAATCCAAGTACAATGCCCCAGTGCAATGGATATGTAAAACATGGCCATCTGACAGCGTGTTACCCATCAGTCAAGAACAGACGACATATACATAGCCACACTGAATAAACAAAGTAAGACACAGCACAATGCCATTTATCTACATAAACTACATACACATGTAAAGGTATAAAACCTAGAGAAACACAAACCTGTGGAGTTTAGACTAAAAAGATGTGTACCTTCACTATTTCAAGAATGGGTATTAGACCCCCCTTCAAATATGAAGGAAACAATATGGAAATAATAGTCTTACCATCTTTCCTATAGCCTTTGAACCTTTTTACCCCAATTAACTATGTAAAGATTGTCAAAAATATAATAATAATAATAATAAAAGAATGGGTATTAGAGTGGATAGGAGTCTGGAATTTTAGATGACAAGAAGAAACACATACCCCCACCCCACAAACTCAAGAACAGTATTTCAAGAATCAGTGATTGAGGGGCTGAGGTATGTGTAGTGGCTTGGGCTGCCGCATGCAGTCGGCATCCCATATGAGGAGCACTGCCCTTCTGATCTAACTCCCCACTGGGAAAGCACCATTAGATGACTCAAGTTCTTGGGCCACTTCCCATGACAGATTTGGATGGATTCTAGGCTCCTGACTTTAGTTTGGCAAAGCCCAGTCACTCTAGCCATTGGGGAGGAATCAACAAATCAAAGATTTCTATTTTTCTTTCTCTTTTTCTCTGTAACGTTGCCTTTTAGATAAATAAGCAAATAGATAGATAAATATAAATGATTGAGGTTGGTCATTAAGAAATAAAAGCAGGGTTTGGTGGCGTGGCCTAGCGGCTAAAGTCCTCGCCTTGAACGCCCCAGGATCCCACATGGGTGCAGGTTCTAATCCTGGCAGCTCCACTTCCCATCCAGCTCCCTGCTTGTGGCCTGGAAAGCAGTTGAGGACAGACCAAAGCTTTGGGACCCTGTACTCGTGTGGGATACCTGGAAGAAGTTCCTGGATCCTGGCTTTGGATTGGCATAGTATTGGCCATTGCGCTCACTTGGGGAGTGAATCAATGGACAGAAGATCTTCCTCTCTGTCTCTCCTCCTCTCTGTATATCTGACTTTCCAATAAATAAATCTTTATAAAAAAGAAATAAATAAAAGCAAAGGCTTTCAGTTAAAGACCCAGAAAGGACCACCAAAAAATCCCATTTACAAAAGCCAATGACAGACAAAATATGAGCACTCAAAAATCAATATAACTAACAACCAACTTGGTTTAGTTACTAAAGTAACAAGAAAAAAAGATTGTATTAAAATTGCAATATACAATATAAGCTTTTTAAAGACATAAACTTAGTATGTATGTCAGTCTTCAAATTCTACCAAAAAGGAAAAGCCAAAGGAGTTGAAAGCAGCAGCAACGGAGGAGGCTGAGAGTGACCAGTACTTTAATCTCATGCCATTTACACACATCTGTGGTAAAGGCAGACAGTACAATAGTTAGTGTGTCTAGCATTTGTCCCAGGACTATATGAAATTACTCCACAAATTAACACTAAAATTTTACATCCCTAAAGGACAAAAGCCATGCCAAGCCCAGAGTGCAACAGCAACCACAGAGAACTATTTTAAGCAAGCATTTAAATAATTCCTTATATGCAACTAAACTGTCCTCAGTACCTCTGCTACATCAGATTTTTTATTTAGTACAGCTGCTGCAATGAAATCAGATCGCTGTCAAAATAAGGTATCAATATTCTTTCCCTTACTGGCATTAAGCAGAAAGCTAATAGACTTCTCCTACTCCCATAACTTTCAAATACTAACAATGTAACCCATTCATTACATGTGTCCCTAACCTACAGAATGCAATACAAAGATTAGGAATCACAGTTATCTTTGTGCTTAATATAGTTTGGCTCATAAAGCCCACTTACACGCTTAATAAAATTAGCTATTGATTTAAGAGAATTCAATTGGTGGTTTGGAATATGTTAGTATTAATCTTACAGCTCTCTTCAACAAATAAAATAATCATGCACCAACACACCTGAAAAAAAGGCAATCCCAAGTAACTTACAAGATTCATGAATTTTGAGGGATACAAATAAGAAAAAAATGCAAAATATCAGATCAACTTGCTCATCTCAGCTATGCCTGAGTGGCACCAGCAGCTGCCCATCTCTCCTATAAACACACACATTCTCACCCTTACCGATGGGGGCTTCTGGGGTCAGCCCCATGCTCTGAAGCAGGGCTTCAGCCTCCCTCCTTTTTTTTTCAAGATCCGATTCTTCTTGCACAGGAGCAGCAGCTTCCTTCTTCTGATCAGTCTACAATTTTTAAATTAGAAAGTTAACTTTAGAAGCAGGCCTAGCAGGTAAGAGACTGGTTAACACACCCACATGGCATATCAGAAAAGCCGAGTTTGATTCCCAGCTGCAACCTGCAATTCCAGCTCCCTGCCAATGTTAACACTGGAATGCTGCAAATGATATCTTCTTAAATCAAATCTTTCTCATGTCACCCACATGAAAAACCCAGGCTGAGTTCCTGGCTCCTGGCTGGGACATGTGAGGAGTGAACCAGAGCATGGGATCACACGGTACACACTCACCTGGACCTGACTACTCATGCGCTCGCTCTCTCAAAAAGAAGTTTGTATGTGATATGAAACATTAAAAAAAAATCAGATAATATGCTAATACCATATTTTGCTGTAGACTAGCAAGATTTTCAGAAAGACAAGTTCAGATTATATGTCTTAGAAGCTAACACAATATCGATTTTACAGAATTTTTTAAAGTTGTATATCTATTTAATTTGAAAGAAAGACAGGTAGACACAGAAAGGAATCTTACATCTACTGGTTCACTCCATAAATGGCTGTAACAACCTGCAATGGAACAGCCCAAAGCCAGGAGTCAAGAACTCTATCACATGGGAGGCAGAGGCCCTGTATCTTGGCCATCTTCTGCTTTTCAGGCACATCAGCAGGAAGCTGGACTGGAAGCCCAGGAACCAGACTCACACTGGTACCCTGATATGTCACAAGCAGTAGCTAAATCTATTGTGCCACAACACTAGCTCTATAATACAGATTAAAAGAAATGGAGGCAGTCTTCAAAAGTTTATGAATAATGTCTATTAGGACAGTCACACGCACTGACTTCAAGAACTTTTATTACACCAAAATAAACATACCTTTTCATTTTTCCATAAATTTTAGTACCCTCATAAAACAAATATATTCCTACATTAAATGTGTAAACTGAACTTAAATCAAATCTTAGAAATGCAATCTATATGCAATATTCTTATTCAGTTAAAAATAAAAATCTGGGCCTGCAGAATAGCTCAACTGGTTAATCTCCTGCCTGCCAGCTGCTGGGATCCCATACATGTCTTGGCTCACTTCCCAACTGCTCTACTTCCCATTTAGCTCCCTGCTTATGGCCTGGAAAGGTAGCAGGGGATGGCCCAAAGCCTTGGGATCCTGCACCAACAAGGGAGACCCAGAAGAGGCTACTGGTTCCTGGCTTCAGAACAGCTTAGCTCCAGCTACTGCAGCCACTGAGGGAGTGAACCAGCAGGTGGAAGATCTTTTCTGTCTCTCCTCTCCATAAATCTGCCCTTCCAATAAAATTAAATCTTTAAGTAAAAATCACATCTTAACTTACCAGTTGTGTCTTGTTCACATATCTGTCCTTTTAACTGATTATATCACAAGTGCTAGATTTGTATCAACCTTGCAACTATTACATAAACATTTGTATCAGGAATAAGATCCTATTTTATATTCATTTATTGTTTACAAAATTAAACATACTTCTTTCTTTTTCCTTTCTTCTTCTTTTCTCTTTTTCTCCTCTCTGATTTGCGCCAACCGCTGTTTCTTTCGTTCCAGTTCAGCCTTTAATTCGCTTTTGTCCGACATGTTTGTGACCTAAACAAACATAAAATAATTTACAATAATGAATACACTGGCAAAAGTAGCCCACTTTAAAAAATGGATGCTTAATAACAATCACTGTTGTCTACAGAGGCCCTGCAGTCCAAGACTATCTAAACACAACATACAATCTCCACTTTAAAAATGGAAACACAAGAGTCATGTTGCAGCCCAACAGGTTAAACTGCCCCCTGCAATGCAGGCAGATTGTATGGACACTGTTTCAAGTCGTGGCTGCTACACTGGGAAAGTGCCTAGAGAAGCAAAAATGGTCTTAGCGCTGGGGCTCCTACCACACACGTGGGGGACCGAAATGCAGCTCCAGGCTCCTAGCTTGGACCTGGCCCAGCCCTAGTTATTGCAGCCTTCTACCAGTGAACTAGCAGATGGAAGATCTCTACTTGCACCTTTTAAATAGTCTTTGTTTAAAAAAAAAAAGGACTTATTCAATGTGTGTGTGTACATATATATACACAAACATGTATGGAAAAGACAAATACAGCACATGAATCAGAATGCAGTATACATGGCACATGGTGAGTGCTTTACTACTTACATACATAAAATTTTTAAAACATTCATTTATTTGAAAGAATTATAGGTTCACTTCAGCAGTACCAGTACTAAAATTGGAATGAACGGTAGAGAGTGGATCCTCCATGGGTTGGTTTACTCCCCAGCCTCTGGGGCCAGTTCTAGGCCTGGGTCAGCCCAAAGCCACAAACCTGGAACTCCACCTGAATTTCCCATGTGGATGCAGGGCTCAAGAAATTAGGCTATCTTTGGTTGTTTTCACAGGTATGTTAACAAGAAGCTAGATCAGAAGTAGCACAGCTGGTACTTGAACCAGTGCCCACATGGGATGCCTACATCATAGGCAGCAGCTTAACATGCTACACCACAACACTGCCCCTCCTCTGTCCACTGTCCTGCAGTGCTGGACTTGGTGCACGAAGCCAATAATAACGCGCAGGGATTATCGTGATGGTCAGGTCGCTGAGTTCATTGCCAGCAACACTTTTAAAAGAAAGCTGTCACGTTGGTACCAAGGAAGGGGAGTTCGAGCCACTTACATTTCAATAGCAAGAGTCAGCTCCCTAATACACAATCTGCCTAGCAGGTTCCTTTATCCAAACTGTGGGCCAGGGCATTTCCTGTCTATTCACTTCCACATCAACTGCTCCTGGAGCCTTCCAGAGGAATCACAAGTAGCTCTGGCTCTGTATGTCCAAAGATTCACAATGTTCTTCCAACACTCCTCTCCTGAAGTAATTTTATTTCTACTTGGTTTGAAGTGTGTGGGAAATGGAGGGGGTAGTGTGTGTAAAATCTTCCAAGCACTGACTTACCCACAGGTGCTCCCCACTAGCCAGGGCTGGGGCAGGCTGAAGTGAGAAGTGGGAAAATCTATGTAGTTCTGAAACGAATTCTCAGTTCATGACCTGCTGCCTCCCAGAATGTGCAGTAGCAGGAAGCTGGTGCTGGGGAGAAATCCAGACATTCTTACATGTGATGCAGGGAGCCCAAGAGGGGTCTTAACCACTGCGCCAAGGACCCGCTCCCACATGTGCAAGTGTTCATGACAATACATTATTGGAGCAACGAAGACCAAAGTCAAGAGGCCGGTGCGGTGGCTCAAATGGCTAGTTTTCTGCCTTTAAGGGATAGCACCCTTTATGGGTGTTGGTTCATGTCCCAGCTGCACACTCTTGATTCAGCTCCCTGCTCCGGCCTGGGAGTGCAGAGGAGGACGGCCCAAAGCCTAGAGACCCTGCACCCGTGTGGGAGATCTGAAAAAAGTTACTGGCTCTGGATGGACTCAACACTGACTGTTACAGCCATTTAGGGAGTGAACCAGTGGATGGAAGATCAATCTCTCCTTCTCTCTCTGTAAATCTGCCTTTCCAATAATAATAATAATAATAATAATAATAATAATAAACAAACTGGCTCTTAAAACAGAGAATATGCACTGTGGTTTAGAACAATCCAGTAACGTGACACAGATCTAAGGTAATACCAGAGCTTTGCACTCCCTGAAATGTGAGAAGAACCATACAAGCAGAAAACGCCTCCAAACTCTTGAGGCGCCAGGGCAACAGTAATGTTAAAGACAGCAAAGCACAAAAGGTACCATCGTAACACCAGATCAGCTGACTTAGTTTTCCACACCATGCCTAACCTTACACCTCAAGCCACATTTAACACCATTACTTGTGAACACCTGACATGTTCTACGGTAGGCGATAAACTAACTACCTGAAATCAGGGGTTGTGTTTTAGTCATTTTTGCCTTTGCAGTTACAGCACAGTGACCTTAACATAAAATTGACACTGGCTAAATGAATAATGAATATGGCAGATAAAGTTACATAGAGGGCTTTCAAAAACAATTACACCAACATTACTGTCTCTTCAGATTCAGGCATAAGTTATGAACTGAAGTTTTTGTTTTTCTAACCGAAAAAGCATCCTAGGAACAAAGCGAAAGACAGGACCCAGAAACATTACCATCTTCACATTTCTGAGTAATCACATTAAGGATCAACGCCTGTGTGTGCAACTCAAGTATCTTGAGATCAAGAAAATTAGTAGCCAACGTCTGTAAAACTGCATGTTTAATATCTCTCTCTCTCACACACACACACCCAAAAAACAGAGCGCCTCAATTATCACATCTAAATAAAGGTCAGCTAATCAAGGTGCAGGGACGAGGGGAACTACCTTCCAACAAACGCTTAAGGAAATGTCTTGTAATGGACGCCAGAAGCACTGACAGGTGCAAGCCGGCAAGCGGCGAGTATGCAACCCGGTGGAAGCGGCTTGGGCCGAGCCTTCCACGCGTCGTCTGCCAGGAATCCTCCGGTCCGACCCCGCCCTTCCGACCCAGCTGCACCCTGTTGGAGCCCGGCCGGCCAGGCTCAGCACCGTGTCACCTGCCGAACGGCAGATTCTAGCAAGCCTACGTGTGTCTGCTCAGAGCCCGACAACTGCCGGTGACCTCGCGGTGCTCAGGGCCTCCGTGACGGGTGGGCTCCGGGGGAAGCAGGGCTGGAGGACCCCCAGCCTCCGCCCTGGGGGCCGCGGACCCGACCTCGGGTTGTAAGATGGAGCCACCTTCTCCGCCCGGGATGGTCCCGGGCAGCGGTGGCCGCCTCCGGCTCCCCCCAGCCGGGCGGCGCTGTCAGCGGGACCCGCCAGGCCGCCCGGGCGCCGACGGGGGCCACACCACGGGCGGGCAGGCCTTGCTCTCCGCACAGCCGGACCCACCTGCGAGGCGGCGGGATGGGCGCCGGGTTTCTCGCCGGCAACTTCCCGGGAGCGTCCCTCACCCACACAGCCGTGGCCACGGGCGGCTGCGGCGGCTTTCCGGAGCACACAAAGAGGAGCTGGGCGGCGGCTGCGACGGCGAGAGCGCAGGGACACACGTCTCCGCCCAACGCGCTCGCGCTCAGACACACAGGGCGGGGCCCGGCCACGGAGGAGCGCCGCTCCTCGACTTACCGGCCGCAAAGCACGAGCCGACGGACGAGACAGCACAGAGGCCCCGAGTGTTTCCGCTTTGCCAGTCACCGGGAAACGACGCCTCCCGGTCGAGTCGGTCACCACCGTCCCAATGGACGCCGCCGGGGAGAACTACAAGACCCAGCACGGAGGGAAACCGCCGTGCGGGGAGCAACGCATTCTGGGAGTTGTGGCCGCTGACGCTCGCAGGGTCCGATGGGATATGTAGTCTGCGCCGGCATTTGGGTTCTCAATTTGAAGGCCTTTGGAGACACCAAGCAATTCTGGCGCTTCTTTCTTTCTTTCTTTCTTTCTTTCTTCCTTTCTTTCTTCCTTCCTTCCTTTCTTTCTTTCTTTCTTTCTTTCTTGCTTTCTTGCTTTCTTTCTTTCTTTCTTTCTTTCTTTCTTTCTTTCTTGCTTGCTTGCTTTCTTTCTTGCTTGCTTTCTTTCTTGCTTTCTTGCTTGCTTTCTTGCTTGCTTGCTTTCTTGCTTGCTTTCTTGCTTGCTTTCTTGCTTTCTTGCTTGCTTTCTTGCTTTCTTGCTTGCTTGCTTGCTTGCTTTCTTGCTTGCTTTCTTGCTTGCTTTCTTGCTTGCTTTCTTGCTTTCTTTCTTTCTTGCTTTCTTTCTTGCTTTCTTTCTTGCTTTCTTGCTTTCTTTCTTGCTTTCTTGCTTTCTTGCTTGCTTTCTTGCTTGCTTTCTTGCTTGCTTTTCTTGCTTGCTTTCTTTCTTTTCTTTCTTTCTTTCTTTCTTTCTTTCTTTCTTTCTTTCTTTCTTTCTTTCTTTCTTTCCCTTTTCCCTTTTCCCTTCCCTTTTCCCTTCCCTTTTCCCTTTTCCCTTTTCCTTTCCCTTTCCTTTCCTTTGTATTCCTGTCCCTGGTCCAAGGCGCCCAATCATTGCTGTGCAATGTCGTGTCTTAGAGTTTTGATCCAACAGCGGCAGAATTTTAAGCAGGATCATTTTCCAGTGGATTAGCATGTATGAATCACACACTTTTAGAAAAGTCTTGCTGAAGTTTCCTAAGACGTTTTGGGAAAAAAAACTCTAAATAAAAACATGTTCGTCGTAACGATCTTCTATTTTGTTGCACGGTGGGAGCATTATGCTTTTCTCTCAAAGAATTTTTGGCAAGAAAGCTTTTTTTTTTTAACTATTTATTTTTATTGGAAAATAAGATACACAGAGAGGAGAGACAGAGAGGAAGATCTTCTACCAGATGATTCACTCCCCAAGTGACCACAATAGCTGGAGATGAGCCGATCCAAAGCCAGGAGCTAGGAGCTTCTTCCGGGTCTCACACAGGTGCAGGGTCCCAAAGCTTTGGGCTGTCCTCAACTGCTTTCCCAGGCCACAAGCAGGGAGCTGGATGGGAAAGGAGTAGCCGGGATTAGAACCGGCGCCTGTATGAGATCCTGACACATGCAAGACAAGGACTTTAGCCACTAGGCTATTGCACTCGGCCCTAAGAAAGTATTTCATACTGTTGAAATTCAATCAAGGGAGAATATTTTACACTACTGTTACATATCTTTAATACACAAAGAAAGCAAGATTTGTCAAATCATGAAGTTTCCAGAATTTTTTTTAAAATTATAATTTAGAGGCTACTGATCCTTCTATGAAAGTATTTTCATGTATCTAGGCTGAATTTTGTTTCTTGCCTAGACCCTTACTGATACAATTTGCTGAGGGGGTTGAGAAATGGAGATAACAGTGACCAGAGATAGAAGCATGCATGTTGCAGGAAAGTTCTGGAATGGAGCCAGAAATGGTAAGTACATGAACCAACACATTACCCATGGAAAGGAAGTAAATTACATGGAGAGATGATGGGAAGGTGGTGTAAGATTTTTATAGTAATAAAGAAGACTGAGTGCCCTACTGACTTTCCCAATGATTGTTAAAACTGCTGCATATGACACTTCCCTTCTCATCGCTTCTTCGGCCTTTTGGCTAAGACCAGGTGTAGACACTTTCCTTCTTGCTTAAAGAAGCTGGCAAGAAAGTGAGAACTGTTTAGGACAAAAGAAGATGGGCCCTGAGGGAGCACTTCCTGTCATGCCGGAAGGTCAGACCACAAAAGAAAAAGCTCTATCCCGTCCAGGACTTGATTTTGCAGCGAGGTGTGGAGCTGAGGTTGGAGAGTTCTTTAGGACTGAAGTTAGAAGCCAGATCCCGCTGTACCGTTGTCTGAATATTACAGGGAAGATCTCCACGTGTGTGAAATTTTTCAATTTAAGTCTGGCCGTTGGCAATGTAAGAGGATGAAATGTATTTTACCTAATTTGGTCTCACCTTGACTTCTAACTTCTTAGTATGTTTATACAGTTTCTGACCTTCCATTTGTACTCGTGCCCAAGATATCCAGAAATATTAGGAGTAAGAATAGAAGAGAATATTAGTATATTAGAAGACCAAATTAAGGAAATTATCCAGAATGTAGTATATCTAAAAAAACCCCGATAATTATATAAGAAATATTCAGACAGCTGCAGGGTGGAAAGAGAAGGTATGATGACAACAGAAAAAAAAAAATCTCGGTGAATGGCGTCCATGCACATTGGGAGGGCGACATCATCCTCGGATCGGTGAAATCAACATTTCAGAACTATGCAAACCATTTGGACAGACCCCCTGGAATATGTACACATTGAGACTCTAGGTTGATACGAGGTGGCGGTTCCTCATCCCTGGGTACTGGGACGTGTGGGAAGTCATGAATGGTTTTCCCCTTTGTCTCTCCCCTTCCCCATAGGAACAATAAGAAGAAATAGCAAATTTGGAAGCAATGAATACACCCAATTCTCCATAAATCTTGATCCTTCCTACCATGATCCACCATGTAATCATTACAAAAAGATAAAATTTATAAAAAAAAAATTTAAAAACAAGGCAGCAATCCAGAACTGATGAACTATCAAAACTGTTTGAGCAGGACCCTTGGAGAGCGCCTCATGTTGGGGATTGGGGATGGGTGGGAGGTTGGGTGGGGCTTTTCCCTTTGTTACTCCCCTAACCCCAGATACAGGGCAAAATGATTATATTAGTGTGGAAATAATGATATTACCCACTTTCACCCTGTAGCCCTTAACCCTTTGTACCCTTATAAACTAAGATTATTAAAAAAAATTACAATGGAAAAAAAACACATTTAAAAATAAAACAGTTAAAGTGGGGCGGGGGGAGAATTTAGGGCCTGGAACAGTAGCCTACTGGCTAAAGTCCTCACCTTTCATGCGCCAGGATACCATATGGGTGCCAGTTTGGGTCCCAGACACCCTGCTTCCCATCCAGCTGTCTGATTGTGGCCTGGGAAAGCAGTGGAGATACAGCTTAAAGCCTTGGGACTCTGCACTTGTCTGGGAGACCCAGAAGAAGCTCCTGGCTCCTGGCTTTGGGTCAGCTCAGCTCCAGCTGTTGCAGCTGCTTGGGGAGTAAATCAACAACTGAAACATTTTTCTCTGTGTCTCTCCTCTGTATATCTGACTTTCCAATAAAAATAAGTAAAATAAACAGAATGTAATGCAGTTGGGATTTAAATCAACATTCATATGCGATGGGAGTGTTGCAGATTGGGCTACAACGCTGGCTCCGTGTCTTTCCTACATCTTAGCTGGCAGAGCAGCCATGGCAAGCATTAGTGCTGAAGGTTTTGGGGGATAGGAATAGTTCACATCTTTAAATTTCTTAGGTTTATAGATAGAATGGCATTTGTTGAACAACTTCATGTCTAGAATTATAATTGAAATCAGTATGCCAACTTTGATGTGCAAAATTTGGCAGAAATAAAATGAGACCGTCCAAGCCTGCTGAAATCTTGGGCAGACCTTCAAGTGGGTGGCACAAGCATTGCCCAGCCATTTCCTGACTGGTTATTGACCACCAATGGGACACCTTTTGCTTGTAGGTTCCTGCCTAACAAGGAGGGATCGGGGAAGGCTTAAAATCCCAAGACCCTTCCTCAAATCTTTGGTGTCTCTCCCTTTCTCCTTTCAAAAAGCACCCGCCTCCCAGCCAGCCCTCTCCCGAGAGGTGCTTTCCCATTCCCTTTTGTTCCCACGTTCACTTGGTCTCTTCTAAATAAAACTTCTCTGTCTGCAATCAGTTCCCAGCTTTTTGTTTCTATATTAAGCTAAGGAAAGAACCCACTGAGTTTTTCTGGTACATAAAATGTTGGCCAGCTGCAGGATTTACCAGCTACTCCTCAGATTTCAAAGCAGTCCCATTTTGATAAATCCATCTGAAGTTGAAAATACTGGGCATCAAAAGTGTGTCTACTGCCCTAACCTCCCCACCATCCGCACGTAGCAACATGGCCCACCAGAGAGCATGGCTGGCTGCTTGCATGGTCTCGGATTGCCGTTGCCACCATCACACATCGTGCCACCACGTGTTGGCCATCTGGGATGGGCACATTCCAAATTCCAAGCACGGTTTTCACTGCACGCCTATTGCTTCCACAGCACTGGTAAAGCTGATCCATCACACATTGGAAGAAGGCAGTCAAAAGCAGGCAGAACTAGTCTGAGGACAGGTCAGACTTGGGTGGTAAGGGACCTGGGGGAGTTTCTTGGGGAGGGTGCGATGGAATCATCAGGTGGGGATGTCATAAATTTATATAGCAGTATCAAATGCATTGCATTGTATCCTTAAATGGGTCCTTTTAACTTAACATATATATATTCACTATTTAAGAAGAAAAAATAAGGTTTCAAACTATGCTACTTACCAAACATACCAATCACCCAAGAGCTGTAATCCACAGCCCAATCAGAAAAGGGAAGAATCTGTGTAAGTCAAGTGTGGCTTCTGTTACTCAGTGATTCCCATATCTGAGAGTATTCAAAGGACTCTAGGAGTTAGCTGCAGCACTTGCATTGGTTGACAACCTTCAGACATGCACCCTCTGCGGACTAAGTTTCTAATGAGTTTACTTGTTAACATAGAAAGCTGCAGCCCTGCGGCAAGGCACAAAGCCTTCTCATAATTAGACTATCAGCAGTCTTATGTAAAACTCACTCTATGGGTTATAACTTTGCTACCATGAAGATGGACTACAATTCAAAATATATGCTCCTCACCAACCCCAAAACTGCTTTCTCAGAACCGTCTCAAAAATTGTAGATCTCTCTAATTGTTCTCCACGTGTCAGTCCGAGTTCCTTCCAGAATTTGCTTCTGAGTTCTGAGATTTCTAACACCTGGCTCTGGGCCCCTGAGACTGTTCATCCTTTGCCCGTTAACGATTTCCAAGCCACCTGTTGATTTGTTTTGTTTTGCTTTGCTTTGGTGTGGAAGTGTGTGTGTTTAATTTTTTCTAAATATTTCCACTTCACCTTTAAGAAATGTGTTTGGCTCTCAAAAACGCAGGCACAAGGAATTCTTTTGTTCCAACTTTGAAAACCATCTTCACTTTCCCATTTTCTCCTATGCCTCAGAGAACTCTTTAAGAACCAACCTTCACTCAGGGGAGTGTCAGTGAGCTGGCCAGCCAATCTCTCCTAATTTAACAGCATTATTTCTCTATTATCCTTATTATTGTTCTAGTCTGTATTTTTCCCTTTGGAGTGTTTGCCGCATTGTTAACTTAATATAGGTTTTTTTTTTCATTATTTCCTCTACTTGTCTTGATACACATATTTTCTCTCTTAGTGTCAAAATAAGGTGATGGCAAATTATGAGTCCCTTCTGAGCCCAGAATAGTTTTGTAATCTGGTAACCTTTGGCATGAAGTACATATCCGAGCAAATGATGGAGCACTTAAGAGTGATTCACCACTGAGCATTACAGAAAATAGGCTGAGGAGCTTAAAAATCCAAGGCAAGTTCCTTCTACTCAGCATGGTGTATATACTGTACTCTCACTTTTCTACCCCCTATTATGTGGTTAAGAGAGAGAAGATAATGATGGCTTCTTCAAGTTACCTATAATGCACTCAAAACTCTGTTAGGAGTAATGGTTTTAAAAGGTAGAATGAAAACACAGCTAAGAGATCAACACAAAAGGAATCATTTTCTGATAGAGACAGTGAGCCTGCACGCCTCTTGATATACACACACAGAACTCCCATTAACTGTAATGGGAATTATGAGTGGTCCATTAAAGGACCATAGAAACCTCTCCCCCAGTGTGGTAGGGGGATGGTTTTTCTCCCCCGAGTTTCTTGTATTGATCTAGTTTCTAGTGGTAGAATAAAATCTTGAATTTTTTTTTAAAGACTACTCTTGTGTAGTCAATATATTGTCTTTTGAATGTGAGTGTATAAAATGAGCTATTAATTGGTAGGTGAACAGTTAACCCTACTTCAAGTTCAAAGAAAGCTCAGATTGGTTTGCTTTTTCAGGTTAGTAGCATTGACCTGTAATATTCACCTTTGAATAAGTATTTGTTCAACGTTTGACCTTACTGACTTCAAACAAATTTCAAGATAGTTAGAATTTTCTACATTAATATGGAAATGAGCTTTGAATTATACAGATCTGTTGATTAGCAAAATGTACAGATTTGCATAAAGGGGAAAGAACTGTGCTTTGCTCAACGTCCTTTCTAGGAGTACACAAATAGAGCAACCTTGATCCTGGCAGATGTTTAGCCTTTGAAAGGTCATTGGTGTATATGTCTGAATATATGTAATGAACATGTGTACACACACTTAGTTTCACACTGAGAAATAGTTACACAGACACAGCCCTGGCTTGTGAACCTCCAAAACACTCCTGGAAGCCTTTACTGGAGAGTTTCTGGAGATCCTACAGGCATCCCAAGATGTGGCCAGAGCTGAAATCTCATCTTCCTCAGCAAGCCTGCTCCTCCTCTCTTCCTAGTCTCCCCCAAAGAAATCATTATTCTGAGCCACTGTCCTGCAAAACATGCTCCATCAGCCTGTCTCCATGTCCTTCAGTGCTGATACCATCTCGGAACTCAAGGGTGCTAAGCGCACGGGGCACAGCAGGCATGAATGTAGCATCAGATTCAGGTGCACTGTCTCCAACGCGAAGCATGACAGTAGGAAGTGAGATGACAGCCATAGACAGATGCTGCTGAGAGACAATCCAGAGGCCAGTGACTCGGAGACCCCATTGCTGATGGGGGAGGGAGAAATGGAGGAAGGACTGGGGACATCAGTAGAGACCCAAGATAATAGATGTGATCCTGGAATTGAGGTGGAAGGAATTTGGTCACCCATGGGCTAAAACAGTTCATCTCTGGAGGACACAAGGTCAGAGCTGGGCCAGCTGTAAGCACCTTTACCAACGCCGTCACAGAGCCATGGAGTGTGCAGTCCTTGGCCTTGGAGCCAAGTGAACCTTTTCTGAACCTTAGAGGCTGGACTAGGATGGCAGAAGCCTGCATGATTGAAATGGTGCCAACTGTCATGGACTTTGGTGCCAGAGACATCATCACACCTATCACGGGCATGCCACTCATGCATCGATCTCACCCTAAGAGCCTTTTCAGTCTGCTGTTGTGGCAAAGAGAGTTAAGTCACTGTCTGTGACACCAGTGTCCCATATAGGCAGGAACCCAGCTGCTTCTCTCTTGATCCAGCTCCCTGCTAATTTGCTTAGGAAAGCTACAGAAGATAGCCCAGGGCTCGGGCCCCTGCATCCACATTGAAAGGCCTGCTTGGAGTTCCAGACTCCAGACCATGGCAACCATTTCAGAAGTTAACTGACAGGTAGTAGCTTTCTTTTTCGCTGTCTTTTCCTCTCTCTGTGTTTCTGCTTTTCAAATAAATAAGTAAATTTTTAAGGAAAAAAAACAATCAACTACTTTGCCGGCTCTATCTTCAGACCAGAGTTGGGTCTCCCCAAGAAGCCGTTGAATTGATCTGGACAATAAAATGCTGGACTCTATGCTTGATATATGCTTGCAATGAAAGAATCTCAACTGAACTTGAACTGTGGTACTGCAACAAGATGGAGGAATCCACCATGGTGGGAGGGTTTGGGAGGGGTGGGAGGAATCCCAGTGCCTATAAAACTGTGTCACATAATGCAATGTAATTAATAAAAAAAAAAAAGAAAAAAAAAACAACTAATGTACTACTCATTCATTTTTTTTGACATTCATAGAACTCACATCATGAAAAAATTATGTATATTAGCAAATAAATACACAAAGGAGAGGATAATTTACAACAAAGTCATAGGTGTGAAAAAATCTCTTTCCTGTAAACATAGACAGACTGAGGCCAAGAAGTATGGTCATGTAAACATCAAGTCGGAAGCTATTCCAATGCTTTTATTGTTGTTATGGCTACAGTTGTCAACCACAACCCCCAGCTTTAAAAATTGGTATTTATATCTATTGCAATAGACAAAATGCCCAGGTGCCTAAGAGGGACATAACAGCTCATTTAGGCCTGCAGAGGACGTTGAATGCCATGTCAAAAGAGGCAGAACAGAACAGGTTGGACCACTCTACTGGCTGAGCTTTGACAGCAAGTGTCTGGTGAGTGGATGCACTGAGGTGGACTCTGTCAGCCAATGGACCTTGAAAGAATTTTCTTAACCTTAGCTCAATCAAACCAACAGCATTTCAGAACTATCAAACCCATTCAAGCAATATCCTTGAAACATTCTTATCCAAACTGGGATTTCTTTCTTTTAAAAAAAAATTCATTTTATTTTTATTGGAAAGTTAGATGTACAGAAAGGAGGAGAGACAGAGAGGAAGATCTTCCATCTGTTGCTTCACTCACTAAGTGGATATAATTGCCAGAGCTGAGGTAATTCAAAGCCAGGAGCCAGGAGCTTCTTCCAGGTTTCCCACACAGGTGTAGGATCGCAAGGTTTTGGGCTGTCCTCCACTGCAATCCCAGGCCACAAACAGGGAGCTGGATGGGAAGTAGGGTTGCTAGATTTAGAACCGATAACCATATGGGATCCCGGCACCTACAAGGCGAGGACTTTAGCCACTAGGCTACCATGCCAGGACCCCAAACTTAAGTGTCTAAGATGACTTGAAGTGGACATCCCCCATTTCCTGGACCTGATGTAGTTTGACAGCTAGGAGCAGCACCCTCCTACTCCCTCATTCCCTATGCCAGAAAAGGAAAGAAAAGGAAAATTGGAAGCATTTGTCCCACCCACCTTCCCCCATACTTTGTCCCTCCCACCCTAATCAGTGGTCCTCATGGGCCTGCATTTTTGTCAACTTGGTAAACAACATCAAAAATAAAATTAAAAATTCTCTGACTCTCTATTTCTTCCTCTAAAACAAATATTTTAAAGAAAAAATATTGGGGCTTGGTGCAATGGCTTAGTGTCTAAATCCTTGCCTTGCATGTTCCGGCAACCCCACTTCCCATCCTGCTCCCTGCTTGTGGCCTGAGGAAGCAGTCAAGGACAGCTTAAAGCCTTGGGACCCTGCACATTTATGGGAGACCTGGAAGAAGCTCTTGGCTCCTGGCTTCAACTCAGCTCAGTTTTGGTTGTTGTGGCCATTCAGGGAGGGAAACAGTACAAGGAGGATCTTTCTCTCTGTATCTTTCCAATAAATCTGCCTTTCCAATTAAAATAAAGAAATTTTGGAAAAAAAAGAAAGAAAGGAAAAGAAAGAAAGACAGGCAGAAATTCTGACACGTTGTAGTTTCTCAGATACTGAGAATATTCACATAGCTCTGATTGATGTCTTGAGAGAAAACATTACCGCAATTTACCACAGAGAGAAGGGAAAGAATTTTTGTTGTATCTAAGTACGCATGTGACAATTTACTGAAGAATATTCTTATAGGATAACCAGACCCTGATGGGTACTTCTTGGCATATTTGGCTTACAATACCAAATCAAATAATAGTCCAGTTTCTCAGAGAAATAATTACCAACAAAGACTATGGGCAAGAAATCCAGAAGTACTGTTGCAAAGAAAAGCAAATATACAGCAAGATATGTTTAGTGAAGCCAGGAGCCAGGAGCTTCCTCCAGGCCGCAAGCAGGGAGCTGAATGGAAAGTAGGGATGCCGGGATTAGAACCAGCACCCGTATGAGATTCCGGTGCATTCAAGGTGAGGACTTTAGCCCCTAGGTTACTGAGCCGAGCCTGAAAAATCAAATTTTATGGGCAGGATTATAGTCACAGATTATTTTTTCTTCTTAGTTTCTGTGTTAAGAGGACCTAATCCCCATTATACTTTGTCCCTATGAAGTTACAGTTTGATTCAATGGTTCCAGAAAAGAGAACAGAAGGAGCCAGAGCCATCAGCCTACGGAAACCTGTCCAAGAGTGGCAAGGTTGATGATAAAACCTGAAATGAAGCAACAGCTTCTCTGCACTACTGAACATCAACAAAGGATCCGTTCCACTGCAACACACACTGAGCATCCCCGTGCCTGGCACTGCTCTAGAGGCTGACCACACAGCTGTGGACACAGTGACACAACCTGTAAGACACAACCCTGCCAGGGAAGAGTACAGTTCAATTTGCTACTGCCTATAACCCAAATCCTAGTCAGAACTCTTACTTGGTAGCTCTTGACCAAAGATTCGCGGGAAGGGACTTTCTCAGGAAGCATGCAACATCCCCAGGTTCTGATCCTCCAGGGAAAACAAGCTTTATTTCTGCAGTAGTTGGCCTTCACCGCATCCCCCCTCCCATCTCAACTCTCCCATCAAGAAGTAAATTCCGCAAAAAGCCACAACTCCCTTGTAGCAGGCATCAGTTCCTAATGACATTACACTTGCACAAATTGAAATGGGGTTAAAAGCTCAGATTGCGGATTCCTAGATTTCTTGCTAAGCTGGAAGCTTTTACGGGACTCACTTTAAATTGAGAGGCAGAGTTTAGACCCTTTGTTACTTAAGAGACTGAGCAAATTAGCAAGTCGGAGGCAAATCTTTTTTTGATTACTGAACTATTACAAATGCCTCCTGGCCAAAGAATAACCTCTCTCCAGTGAGAAATGTTCAGCAGGACCTTTTGCTTAAATTCATAAAATCTGTTAAAGCAAATCTCTTCCATTTCCATTAAGTCAGTAAATTACTTCTAGGGGAAGAGGATAAAATGCTGGCGGCAAAATGGCTGGACCATATTAATCATGGGAGGTGGGGCTGCAGAGGTGGAAGAATGGATGCTACATTTACAGCACAGAGAATTTCAACCTTTTTCACGCGTTGGACTAAATGTAAATGATGTCCCCTTCTCCTCCCCAAGCGAGAGGCAAAGTTATCAGGGCCACGGAGGCTTAGAAGAATGCGTTTTGTGGCTGACATTAAAATGACTATGAGGCTATTTCTTTCCATACCTATTCTCTTGGAAATTTTTTCAAGAATTTTATTGTAGATGGGGGTGGGAAATGCATAATGCTAATGTTCGGGGAAACAAAGCCTTAGCTACACTCTGGCTACTGGATTATTGCCATGCTATCTCAATGCCGATTGAAATCCAAGACTTTGTATCGAAGCCTTAATGAGATGCTGGCAAATATCTTTCTGCCCCACTGGAAATGGAATCTTTCTATTGAACACTTTGTCCCAGTGAATTTCATCTGCAAGAGCATTTTGCATTTGAATCAGAGGTCACTGCTTCAGAGCAGAACATGGGGTGCTGACTCTGTGCACTTTTGGGGTGACACTGATCCTTCAAGGTGTGGAAAATACAGTCATGAGAGATAATTAGCTCATTGTTTCATTTTGTTGATTAGCCTCATAAAACCACTGTCCAATTTGCTGTGTTTTTAAATATCCGATTTTTCTCCAAAAACACTATGTCAGTTTTCATGTCCACTATGTTGCCCAAGTATATTCAATTAGCGTTTCAGTACATTGCATACACCTGTGTGATGTTTACTTAGGGACACCTGTGCATGTCCCAACAGTTGTCCTTAAAAAGGTCATATTTTTCTATTTTTGTCTCAGTTTTGTATGAAAGAAATTGTCTGTGCTGTAAATCCAGGCTAAAATTGAGAGTTGAAAAATTCCCCAGTTGCCCTGGCATTAGTATTTTCTGAGCTTTTGAGCAGAATTAACCATCAAGCAAAATGCTAAATTGTACTCTTGTTTGAGACAACATAAGAGAGAACATCCTGGGTGGGTCTCAGGACGGGGCGTCTCATGCCTGGATCCCGGACAGCCGCCATGTGCTGAGCTGTCCTCGGGCCTGCTGGTTCCGGGGGCCGCTTCCTTCGGGGTGAGTAGACCGAGGGGGAGGCCTCCGGGGCTGGGCAGGCCCGACACCCACCCGCCGCCCTCATGGGGCGGTGAATGGGATTTGGGAGGGGGGCGACCTTGGGCCTGGGTTATTTAAACCTCCAGCTGCCTCCTGGCAGCTGGTGGGTCTCAGGACGGGGCGTCTCATGCCTGGATCCCGGACAGCCGCCATGTGCTGAGCTGTCCTCGGGCCTGCTGGTTCCGGGGGCCGCTTCCTTCGGGGTGAGTAGACCGAGGGGGAGGCCTCCGGGGCTGGGCAGGCCCGACACCCACCCGCCGCCCTCATGGGGCGGTGAATGGGATTTGGGAGGGGGGCGACCTTGGGCCTGGGTTATTTAAACCTCCAGCTGCCTCCTGGCAGCTGGTGGGTCTCAGGACGGGGCGTCTCATGCCTGGATCCCGGACAGCCGCCATGTGCTGAGCTGTCCTCGGGCCTGCTGGTTCCGGGGGCCGCTTCCTTCGGGGTGAGTAGACCGAGGGGGAGGCCTCCGGGGCTGGGCAGGCCCGACACCCACCCGCCGCCCTCATGGGGCGGTGAATGGGATTTGGGAGGGGGGCGACCTTGGGCCTGGGTTATTTAAACCTCCAGCTGCCTCCTGGCAGCTGGTGGGTCTCAGGACGGGGCGTCTCATGCCTGGATCCCGGACAGCCGCCATGTGCTGAGCTGTCCTCGGGCCTGCTGGTTCCGGGGGCCGCTTCCTTCGGGGTGAGTAGACCGAGGGGGAGGCCTCCGGGGCTGGGCAGGCCCGACACCCACCCGCCGCCCTCATGGGGCGGTGAATGGGATTTGGGAGGGGGGCGACCTTGGGCCTGGGTTATTTAAACCTCCAGCTGCCTCCTGGCAGCTGGTGGGTCTCAGGACGGGGCGTCTCATGCCTGGATCCCGGACAGCCGCCATGTGCTGAGCTGTCCTCGGGCCTGCTGGTTCCGGGGGCCGCTTCCTTCGGGGTGAGTAGACCGAGGGGGAGGCCTCCGGGGCTGGGCAGGCCCGACACCCACCCGCCGCCCTCATGGGGCGGTGAATGGGATTTGGGAGGGGGGCGACCTTGGGCCTGGGTTATTTAAACCTCCAGCTGCCTCCTGGCAGCTGGTGGGTCTCAGGACGGGGCGTCTCATGCCTGGATCCCGGACAGCCGCCATGTGCTGAGCTGTCCTCGGGCCTGCTGGTTCCGGGGGCCGCTTCCTTCGGGGTGAGTAGACCGAGGGGGAGGCCTCCGGGGCTGGGCAGGCCCGACACCCACCCGCCGCCCTCATGGGGCGGTGAATGGGATTTGGGAGGGGGGCGACCTTGGGCCTGGGTTATTTAAACCTCCAGCTGCCTCCTGGCAGCTGGTGGGTCTCAGGACGGGGCGTCTCATGCCTGGATCCCGGACAGCCGCCATGTGCTGAGCTGTCCTCGGGCCTGCTGGTTCCGGGGGCCGCTTCCTTCGGGGTGAGTAGACCGAGGGGGAGGCCTCCGGGGCTGGGCAGGCCCGACACCCACCCGCCGCCCTCATGGGGCGGTGAATGGGATTTGGGAGGGGGGCGACCTTGGGCCTGGGTTATTTAAACCTCCAGCTGCCTCCTGGCAGCTGGTGGGTCTCAGGACGGGGCGTCTCATGCCTGGATCCCGGACAGCCGCCATGTGCTGAGCTGTCCTCGGGCCTGCTGGTTCCGGGGGCCGCTTCCTTCGGGGTGAGTAGACCGAGGGGGAGGCCTCCGGGGCTGGGCAGGCCCGACACCCACCCGCCGCCCTCATGGGGCGGTGAATGGGATTTGGGAGGGGGGCGACCTTGGGCCTGGGTTATTTAAACCTCCAGCTGCCTCCTGGCAGCTGGTGGGTCTCAGGACGGGGCGTCTCATGCCTGGATCCCGGACAGCCGCCATGTGCTGAGCTGTCCTCGGGCCTGCTGGTTCCGGGGGCCGCTTCCTTCGGGGTGAGTAGACCGAGGGGGAGGCCTCCGGGGCTGGGCAGGCCCGACACCCACCCGCCGCCCTCATGGGGCGGTGAATGGGATTTGGGAGGGGGGCGACCTTGGGCCTGGGTTATTTAAACCTCCAGCTGCCTCCTGGCAGCTGGTGGGTCTCAGGACGGGGCGTCTCATGCCTGGATCCCGGACAGCCGCCATGTGCTGAGCTGTCCTCGGGCCTGCTGGTTCCGGGGGCCGCTTCCTTCGGGGTGAGTAGACCGAGGGGGAGGCCTCCGGGGCTGGGCAGGCCCGACACCCACCCGCCGCCCTCATGGGGCGGTGAATGGGATTTGGGAGGGGGGCGACCTTGGGCCTGGGTTATTTAAACCTCCAGCTGCCTCCTGGCAGCTGGTGGGTCTCAGGACGGGGCGTCTCATGCCTGGATCCCGGACAGCCGCCATGTGCTGAGCTGTCCTCGGGCCTGCTGGTTCCGGGGGCCGCTTCCTTCGGGGTGAGTAGACCGAGGGGGAGGCCTCCGGGGCTGGGCAGGCCCGACACCCACCCGCCGCCCTCATGGGGCGGTGAATGGGATTTGGGAGGGGGGCGACCTTGGGCCTGGGTTATTTAAACCTCCAGCTGCCTCCTGGCAGCTGGTGGGTCTCAGGACGGGGCGTCTCATGCCTGGATCCCGGACAGCCGCCATGTGCTGAGCTGTCCTCGGGCCTGCTGGTTCCGGGGGCCGCTTCCTTCGGGGTGAGTAGACCGAGGGGGAGGCCTCCGGGGCTGGGCAGGCCCGACACCCACCCGCCGCCCTCATGGGGCGGTGAATGGGATTTGGGAGGGGGGCGACCTTGGGCCTGGGTTATTTAAACCTCCAGCTGCCTCCTGGCAGCTGGTGGGTCTCAGGACGGGGCGTCTCATGCCTGGATCCCGGACAGCCGCCATGTGCTGAGCTGTCCTCGGGCCTGCTGGTTCCGGGGGCCGCTTCCTTCGGGGTGAGTAGACCGAGGGGGAGGCCTCCGGGGCTGGGCAGGCCCGACACCCACCCGCCGCCCTCATGGGGCGGTGAATGGGATTTGGGAGGGGGGCGACCTTGGGCCTGGGTTATTTAAACCTCCAGCTGCCTCCTGGCAGCTGGTGGGTCTCAGGACGGGGCGTCTCATGCCTGGATCCCGGACAGCCGCCATGTGCTGAGCTGTCCTCGGGCCTGCTGGTTCCGGGGGCCGCTTCCTTCGGGGTGAGTAGACCGAGGGGGAGGCCTCCGGGGCTGGGCAGGCCCGACACCCACCCGCCGCCCTCATGGGGCGGTGAATGGGATTTGGGAGGGGGGCGACCTTGGGCCTGGGTTATTTAAACCTCCAGCTGCCTCCTGGCAGCTGGTGGGTCTCAGGACGGGGCGTCTCATGCCTGGATCCCGGACAGCCGCCATGTGCTGAGCTGTCCTCGGGCCTGCTGGTTCCGGGGGCCGCTTCCTTCGGGGTGAGTAGACCGAGGGGGAGGCCTCCGGGGCTGGGCAGGCCCGACACCCACCCGCCGCCCTCATGGGGCGGTGAATGGGATTTGGGAGGGGGGCGACCTTGGGCCTGGGTTATTTAAACCTCCAGCTGCCTCCTGGCAGCTGGTGGGTCTCAGGACGGGGCGTCTCATGCCTGGATCCCGGACAGCCGCCATGTGCTGAGCTGTCCTCGGGCCTGCTGGTTCCGGGGGCCGCTTCCTTCGGGGTGAGTAGACCGAGGGGGAGGCCTCCGGGGCTGGGCAGGCCCGACACCCACCCGCCGCCCTCATGGGGCGGTGAATGGGATTTGGGAGGGGGGCGACCTTGGGCCTGGGTTATTTAAACCTCCAGCTGCCTCCTGGCAGCTGGTGGGTCTCAGGACGGGGCGTCTCATGCCTGGATCCCGGACAGCCGCCATGTGCTGAGCTGTCCTCGGGCCTGCTGGTTCCGGGGGCCGCTTCCTTCGGGGTGAGTAGACCGAGGGGGAGGCCTCCGGGGCTGGGCAGGCCCGACACCCACCCGCCGCCCTCATGGGGCGGTGAATGGGATTTGGGAGGGGGGCGACCTTGGGCCTGGGTTATTTAAACCTCCAGCTGCCTCCTGGCAGCTGGTGGGTCTCAGGACGGGGCGTCTCATGCCTGGATCCCGGACAGCCGCCATGTGCTGAGCTGTCCTCGGGCCTGCTGGTTCCGGGGGCCGCTTCCTTCGGGGTGAGTAGACCGAGGGGGAGGCCTCCGGGGCTGGGCAGGCCCGACACCCACCCGCCGCCCTCATGGGGCGGTGAATGGGATTTGGGAGGGGGGCGACCTTGGGCCTGGGTTATTTAAACCTCCAGCTGCCTCCTGGCAGCTGGTGGGTCTCAGGACGGGGCGTCTCATGCCTGGATCCCGGACAGCCGCCATGTGCTGAGCTGTCCTCGGGCCTGCTGGTTCCGGGGGCCGCTTCCTTCGGGGTGAGTAGACCGAGGGGGAGGCCTCCGGGGCTGGGCAGGCCCGACACCCACCCGCCGCCCTCATGGGGCGGTGAATGGGATTTGGGAGGGGGGCGACCTTGGGCCTGGGTTATTTAAACCTCCAGCTGCCTCCTGGCAGCTGGTGGGTCTCAGGACGGGGCGTCTCATGCCTGGATCCCGGACAGCCGCCATGTGCTGAGCTGTCCTCGGGCGGCCAGTGCGCCATTTGGTGCCAGGCTCTGCCTGCTGGCCGCCCGGCCGGGGAGCTCTGGGGATTTGGTTCTTTGAGTTGCTGCTTAATTCCCTCCAGTTTGAACCCATTGTGCTTCTTGGACCTGAAACAGGCAGTAACTCTTCCTTAGCAAAACTTGTAATCACTAATAATTCTGAGTACCAAATACCAGTCATGCAGAAGCTAGGGCTTGGGGCCTGTCCTGCAAAAGTAGCTCCAACAGTTGGCCAATGTGTCAACTGGTAATGGAACAGAGTAGTTTAGGCACGACTGAACAAACCTTAGCCCACAAGTAAAACTAGAAACCAGGAGGGAGCAGAGGTCTTGCCGAGCTAGGTTCTTGTACCTGCTGGTCTGTGGGAGCCAGGGACGCTAAGCCACAGTGTCTAAGGCAGAGGTCTGGACAGGTGAGGAGCTGTGCCAAGCTGAGTCAGAGCATCCATTGGCAGGCAAGTGATCTATGGCTGGGAACAGACCCGGTTGGGGAGCAAAGGGGACAACCCTAGCTGGGCTGAGGTTCCCACCAAGAGGCACATGGCCTGGAAGGGGAGCTGCGTTCTGATCTGGAAACAGTTGTAGTCTCCCTTGGCACAAGTGTGGACTGGGATTGGATGCACCGAACCGGGCCGGACCCCGACTCCCCCTGGTGTTCTGGAGGACCAGGGCAGATGTGGGATGGACCAGGCAGGGTCTCAAACCCCTACTGAGCCATGTGTGAGCCATATGTGGGTATAGACAAACCATGGCTGGGCTGGAACATCCAACAGCAAGAACCAGATTGGGTGGAAGGCCAGACAGGAAAAGCCACAGTTCCTGTTATTACAGGAGGTGGACTGAGTAGGGTTGGCTCATGGACCCACTGGTAAGCGTGAAACCTGGCATTGGGAGAGGTTCTGATGGAGGAGCCTGGGCAACTCCTCTGGCAGGACACAGACCCGGCAGGTAAACGCAAGAAACATGATAGGAAACAGCCCAGAAAAGGCCATGGAAAGCTACCCACTGGCATACAATTGGCTGACGTGGGGGCAAGACCAGGCTGAATCTGTCCACATTATCCACTGGCAAATCCAGGCACCAGTGTGGGCCGACCTAGGGTTGGTCGCAACAAAGACTAGTGCACATTATGGAATGCCGAGGTGAGGTTGCCTGTACCGGAAGGGACCGCAGCGCCCTACCAGCCTGAGAACAAGAAAGGAAGTGGGCAGAGCCGGCAGGGGAATAAGGGAGGGTTCCTTTGCAGGACAGCTACTTCCGCAGGAGAGCATGGGCTGGGATGGGGGCAGACCAGACTGGGCAGAGCTACCACACCTGTGCGCCTCATGCGGACCAGATCAGGGAAAAGCCGGACTCGGCGGATTATTCCTACTGGTGCAAGCAAAATTAAAGTGGGCAAGGGTTGTTTGGGCTTAGACGCAGCATCAACTGGAATCTGGGAGTGGGAGAGGCCTGGGAGGGAAATAGTGGGCTCATCCCTCTTGGGTTACCACTTTCACAGGACATAAAACTAAGATAACTAAGATAGCGGCTGGGGTGGAATGGGGTGTGGGACAGACTGGATTACTGCTACACTTACTGGCAAACCAGGGTAGGGAGTGGGTCTGGTGGGGGTTATTGTGGGTCGCTCCAACCTAGGCTGCAGCTCCCGCTGGTTTATGTGAGGGCCAAGTATGTGCTGGGCAGAACCAGGCTGGACTGCAACACCCATTGGTTCCAGTGGAAGTCGGGAGTGAAAACAGAACCAACCCAGCAACTGCAACCACCAGCTGATTGGAGCGATGGACGGTGCCAGGCCCTGTACTTGTTAGCACATACAAGAAGTTTCTTTGGAGATCTTCCTAATCTAAATGCTGGACTCAGAACCCTAACGAAGAAAAGAGAGAAGACAGAACAGGTCAAGCAACCATCTCAGCTATGATGGACTATGTCAATCAGTTGATTTTTCAAAGATCTCATAGTGCTTGGAGTGGCAAGATTGACAGCGATTCATGACTGTGGCAATATCAAAACCACTTGAGCAAGAACCTCAGAGCATGCCCTACATCCGGGACCTGGGGAGGGTGGGAAATTGGGTGGGCCTTCTCCCTTAAATAACCCCCTTTAAACATGAAGGTAACAATATGGAAAACATACTAGTATTATCCACTTTCATGTAGCCCTTGAGCCTTCTTGCCCTAATTAACTATGTAAAAAATGTCAAAATAAAATCTTATAAATAAAAAAAAAAAAAAGAGAGAACATCCTTCTCATCATTTCTGCAGATGAGAAGCAATAACCAAACGCATTTGCAAACATTTGGTCTGGTAGTTAAATCATTCATTTCCTGTCTGTAAGCAACAATGCATATCCCAGTAGGAGATACACACACATACACATATGAAGGGTCTTCATATAGTTAATGGAAAATGCATATTATGAGAAAACTAGGCCTGAATTTCAAAAATGTTTTGAACCAAAATAAATGTATCCTTCATTTCCACTTTCATGAACTTTTTGTGTATATGCATGTTAAAATAAATGAATGCTACCAAAATAGCAAAGTGTTGCTCTTCATGTTGTATTAATATCAAAAGAGTAAGCATTTAACTGCTATTGAGACATAGCTTTTACAAGTAAATTTGTAAATTCAAAAGGTCTACCATAGGCTGCTTTGAATAATGGCAGCTTATTGTTGTATGAAATACAATCAATTTAATCCAAAGATTATGAATAGAGCTATTCAAAAGAGGAATAGAACTACCACATACAGTTACTGATATTAATAGTCTAGATTATTGGGCTACAAGCCCAAATACTGAGATTCCAAGTATGGAAGAAATTCAAGAAAGCAAGTAGCTGGTAAATAATGGAAGAATTCTAACTCTAAATAAAAATCAGAATCTATTACAGTTTCAGAAAGGCAAGCTTCCTAGCATCAGAATGTAACCTTGTTCCGAGGCTATACAGAGCAGGGAAGTGGAAATCTGGGTGTCATCATTTAGAAAGCCAACAGAATGTTTTCTGAGTAGAAAATATCATTTGTGAAAATAATGAAACATTTAAGTGTGCCTACTAAAACGTTTAAAACTTAACATTGAACAAGTAATTCTACTTTTCAGAAATCATACTAAAGAAATTAGAAGTTTGTTAAGAAACATAAAGGAATTTATTTACAATGATCGCAGTACTTAAATTATAACAAGGAAACACTGGAAAAGCCAAAGAATTCTATATTAATGGTTTGGCTGTATACATTACTGAAAATATTGAACAAATAAATTTTATATAATGGAGTATCATGTAGTTACTTAAAATTATGCCACAGAGATAGAATCACAGAAATGCATTTATCAACATAGAAACATATTTGCAAGTGATATTATGTTTAAAAAGAGGACAATTTATATAACAATAAGGTATAATGCCACTTACACAAACATTTCTTGTGTGTGTCTGTGTTTTCAAGAGTAGTTACCATAATATCAAGAATAAGGCTGGGGTCTGGCATTCTAGTCTAGTGGCTAAAGTCCTCGCTTTACACACACTGGATCTCATATGGGCACTGGTTCATATCCCAGATGCTCCACTTCCCATCTAGCTCCCTGTTTGTGGCCTGGGAAAGCAGTAGAGGACGGCTCAAAGCCTTGGGACCCTGCACCCACGTGGGAGACCCAGAGGAAGCTCCTGGCTTTGGACCGGCTCAGTTATGACAATTGTGGTTACTTGGGGAGGGAATCAGTTAATGGAAGATGTTTCTCTCTGTCTCTCCTTCTCTCTGTAAATCTGACTTTCCAATACAAATATATATATATATATATTGAAAAAAGAAGAATAGTAGGCTGGTGTTATGATTCAGCATCCCATATCAGAGCTCTGGGATTGAGTCCTGCCTCTGCTTCCAATTCAGCTTCCCACTAACATGCCTGAAAGGCAGCAGCAAATGATGCCTCAAGTTCTTGAGGCCTCAACACCCATTTGGGGGATCCAGTTGAAGCTTTTAGTTCATGGTTTTGCCTTGATCTAGTCCCTGCTGTTACAGGTATTTGGGAAGTGAAGCAGTAGATGGAAGAGTTCTCTTTCTCTATTGTGCATTCAAATGAATATTATATATTAAAAATATATTGAGTGATGATTTGAGTGGTAGGTATGCGTGAGTATTTTCATTTGATTTTGCTTTTTGGTGTGCATAATTTAAAAAGCCTAAGAGCAAAGGCTGGTATTCTATAACAGAGTGCTGGTTCAAATCTGTTATTTCACCTTTGATCTAGCTCCTTGCTAAGCTGTCCGGGAAGTAGCAGATGACGGATCAAGAATTTGAGCCCCTGTTATTCATGAGTGGAGTTTCTTGCTCCTAGCTATGGCCTGGCTATTTTGCAGCTATTTGGAGGAGTGAATCAGCATATAGAAGATTTTTACTTGATTTTTAGCCAAAAGGCCACGAAATCATCTCCTTCTCCTACCCTCCCTTTCTGTCACTGCTTTTCAAATGAATAAATAAATTATTAATAAGAACAGGAATTAACTATGTGATGGTGCCAGAAATACTGTGTAGTGTATTCTAGCCCAAATTAAATCTGACTTGGTAAATTCTCAGTCCCTTTCATTCTCTTGAGATTGTAAAGGAATGCCTGGGAAATTGGAGAAGGGCCTTTGTTCTGGAGTTAGCAGTGCCTGGTCCTCCTGACTGCTGGTCAAAGAAGCAGAGTCCATCAGCAGGTGAATGACTCTGCTGGGGGCCTCTTGCTCTGTGGCCAGGGCAATCTAGAAGGGACTGGGGCAGTGAGTTTAGCCTCCTTGCATCCATATTCATCCCTTTCCCTTGGTGATAAAGAGGCCTAAGAAGGAATTACTTTCCTTTGCTTCTGATTTCACTGTATTAAGTTATGGCAACAACAAAAAAAGGGAAGCTAATGTTTACATTTTAATAAAATTCTGACTGACACAGAATTACATTTATGTGTGAGATGTCATGTAATGTTTCCATATATGATCAAATTACAGTATATAGTGTATATGTAGTGCATTATTTGTAGTACATTATTTGAAGTATGTAACACATTATTACGCTACCCTGCTTTGCAATAGAACTTCAGAATTTGGTCTTCCCAATAATAATTCATACCCATTGACCAACTTGTTCCTCTTGTCCTTTCCAATCCCCTGGAAATCACTATTCTAAACAACAATGAGGTCAGCATGTTTATATTCCACACATGACTGAGATCATGCAGTATTTGTCTTTTCGGTGCCTGGCTTGTTTCATGTCACCTAATGTCTCTTCTAGGTTCACCCATGTTGTTGACAGATGAAGATTTTCAATCTTTTTACTATCATTTAAGAGGCAAGAGACAGAGTCAGGCAGAGAGCTCCATCGACTGGCTGACTCCCACAAATGCCTGTAACAGCCAGTACCGGGCATGGGGCAAGCCAGAAGCTGACAATGCTAACCAAACCTCCTCTACAGGAGCAAGGACCTTTTCTGAGCCATCACTGTTAGCTCCCAAGGTCTGCCTTAGCAGGAAGGGGGATTCCAGAGGAAAAGCTGGTATTCTAATACAGGACACAGGAATCTGAACTGGTGTCTTAACCACAAATCCAAATGTCTATCCTGACATTTTTTTAAAAAAAATCTTACTTATTATATTTTAATATTTATTTATTTTTATTGGAAAGGCAGATTTACAGAAAGGAGAGAAAGAAAAGAAAGATCTTCCATCAGCTGTTCACCCCGCAAGTGGCCACAACAGCCAGAGCTGAGCTGATCCAAAGCCAGAAGCCAGGAGCTTCTTCCAGGTTTCCCATGTGGGTGCAGGGTTCCATGGCTTTGGACCATCCTCTGCTGCTTTTCCAGACCACAGGCAGGGAGCTGGAGGGGAAGTGGAGCAGCCAGATCATGAATTGGTACCCATATAGGATCCTGGCGCTTGAAGGGGGAGGTTTAGTCAATTGAGCCATCACACTGGGCTCAAAATGTTTGTTGTTGTTGTTTTTTTTTTTAAATAGCTGAATAGTAGTCTCATTTGAACACTTGGATTTATTCCATGTCTTTGCTGCTATGAATGATGCTACAATAGACAGTGGGTGCTCAAATATTTCTTTGACAGACTGATCTTATTTCCTTTGTATATATACTAAATGTTGAGATCACCGCCGAATAAGGTAGGTGTAGCTTTGTAAAGACTGCTAAACAATTTGGGTAACATCAGTTTAGCACACCTATTTCTTCAGGGACACAAAATCAGAAAAATGACAGAGAGAGAAAAGAAATTACATAGTTCCCTTAAGAAACTAAAATTAAAAAAAAAAAAACAACTCTTTCTTCAGAGGCTTAAAGAGTCTCACTGGTGAATTTTACTTAACATCTAAACAGGAAATAATCACACCATAAGAAGTTATTTCAGGGCCCAGTGTGATAGCCCAGTGGCTAAATCCTCCCCTTGCATACACCGGGATCCCAAATGGATGCTGTTTCTAACCTAGTGGCCTCACTTCCCATCCAGTTCTCCTGCTTTCCGCCTGGGAAAGCAGTCAAAGATGGCCCAAAGCCTTGGGACCCTGCACCTGCGTGGGAGAGCCAGAAGAAGCTCTGGGCTTCTGGCTTCAGATCAACTCAGCTCTGGCCATTGCAGCCCGCTTAGGGAGTGAATCATTGGACAGAAGATCTTTCTCTCTGTCTTTCTTCCTCTCTGTATATCTGACTTTGCAATAAAAATAAATAAATCTTTAAAAAGCAAGTTCTTCCAGAAAATATTACAAGACCAAACACTTTCTAACTCATTTGAAAAGACCTCTCAAAACTTACCGAGTATGCATGGGAGCAGCTGCTCCACAGCACCCCCAAATAGGTGGACCTCAACAGAGCTACATGCAGCTTTTCCTAGGACAACACAGCCCAGCAGTAACCTGCAGTGCCCAGCTTGGGTTCAGGACCTGAGTGGGTCACAGGGGTTTTCAGCATAGATGTCTCAGGTGTGGATGGCAGGAGTGGAGCACCCAGTGGCTTGTGTAGCCTCTTGGTTTAACATTGACCTTGAGAGACAGAAAGCCTATGCTCCCTGCTTGTTCCCCTCTCTCAGGCCCTGGTGTACCTCCAGGCTCTGCAACATCTAGCTCTGTGGTCCGTTTCTGCACCCCTTCCACTTCCCACAACACTCCCCACCCAGCAAGATCTTTCTCCACATGGAAATTCAGTGGGGGTGAGGTGTGGGAAAGGCAGTTCCTGGCTGACATAACTGGCTTGAGGGTAGGGGCCATGGGCGCGCTGCCTGACTGATTTCATTGTGGTGGACTGGTATTAGACCTGGACTTAAATCCTTCTTCCAGGTCAGAGATAGTTTGGCAGAGGGGCGATACAAGCTTTTCCCTGCCTTCTTCTCCTGTTATACTAAACCCAGGCACTGTGTTCTCTCATCTGGCTTTCCCAGCTTCTATCAAGGTCAAGTGGTGCATCCATAGGTGTTCCAATTGGTGCCTCTGTAGGGGGAACATCTACACAGGATGTTACTTAGGTGTTGTCTGAGACAACTTTTAAAACTTTATTCATTTGGAAGCAAAGAGACAGAGAAAGATCTTCCATCTACCGGTTCACTTCCCTTGTGTCAACAACAGCTTAGGCTAGGCCAGGACAAAGCCAGGGACTGAGAATTCTAGCTGGGTTCCCCAGGTGGGCATCAGGGACCCACATCCTGATTCCCAAGGTGTACATTTTTAGCAGGAAGTTGGAATTGAGAGCAGAACCAGAACTTATACCGAGGCGTGCTTGACAGAACATGTGGGCCTCACAGTTGTGATATCTTAGCTGTTACACTAAATGCCTACCACTCACCATTGTTTTAAAGAACAAAATATCTTGTTATGTTCTTTATTTTAAAAGATGCTTATTTATGCTTTTGAGAGGTAGAGAGGCAGAGAGAGCTCAAATGTACTGGTTCTCTCAAAATACTTTTAACAGCTGGGGTGGGGTTGGAGTGGGGCTAGGGCTGAGGCTAGGTCTGGGGCTGGGCTGGGCTGGGCTGGGCTGGGCTGGGGCAGGGGCAAGAGTTGGGGCTGAGCTAGGACTGAGCTGGGGCTAGGGCTGGTGCTAGGTTGGGGCTGGGTTGGGCTGTGGCAAGGCTGGAGCTGGGCTAGGGCTGGGGCTAGGGCTAGGTCTGAGACTGGGCTGGGGTTAGGGCTGGAACAGGGGCAAGAGTTGGGGCTGAGCTGGGGCTGAGCTGGGGCTAGGACTGGGGCTGGGGCTAGGGCTGGTGCTAGGTTGGGGCTGGGTTAGGCTGCGGCAAGGCTGGAGCTGGGCTAGGGCTGGGGCTAGGGCTGGGGTTAGGGCTGGGGTTAGGTTAGGGCTGGGCTGGGCTGGACTGGGCTGGGGCTGGAGCTAGGTCCCAAGAATTCACTACAGACTCCTGATATAGGTGGCAGAATCTGGCCACTTGAGTTATCACCTGCTGCCTCCCAGGGTATGCATTACCAGAGAGCTGAAGTCAGGAGCCAGAGCAGGGCATGAAACCCAGATGTTTTGATATATCTGTCTTAACTGGCATCCTTACTAAGCTATATGCCCACTCCAACACTTTTATTTTTATTTGCTTTTTAAAGGTACTGCCATTTAAATTTATTTTTAAATGTGTAAGAATAAGAAATATTCCCAACACTGTTACACAACAAGTGAAAAACAACATTACCAAAGAAAACAGCTATTTCCAGGAAACAAAATTAAATTAACTTAAAAAAAATTGCTTTCTGGAGGAAGATCAAAAGCAGAGAAGCAAGACCAGTTCAAGGTGTTGGTTAAATTTTTCCTGTAGCCCCTACATATTCCCTCACCACCTTCTTTTTCCCTTGCCACCCCTTGGTGGGTGGTCTGATAGTTTTTCCATATAATATTAGATTTTCTTTTCCAGCCAACAAGTCAGGGCTGATGTTGGGAGATGTGTGGCAGAGATGGGGGTTACCCTGGGACACACTATTGTCTGAGAAACAAGCCAGCCACTTGCTATGGTTTGAGCAAGATTGACTACAAAGTTCATATGGGACTTGAAACCTCAAGTAGAACTAATCCAATCATGTCCTAAGGGAAGGTCCTTTGTTCACTGGGGATGTTTCCTTGGAAGGGTGTTCTCACCAGAGGATTCTGGAAGCCTGAGTCAGGGCCAGCCATTCTCTCAGCTTCCTGGCATTCCATGATCCACCACTGCCATTCTGATGAGAAATCAAAGCAATGGAGCTACCTGCTCTTGTCTAGGCACTGCCAAGCTTGTAAAGTAAATAAACCTCTTCTCTCTGTAAAATTTAGTTTCCTTGGATTTGTCACTACAGGGAACAGAGGCTGAAAACTCTACCAGTATTGTCCTAATCTTTTGGATTCAATTCTGCAGCACCTGAAGGAAGGCTCCTGACCTGGCAAGGACCCACGGGCCCTGCCCCAGCACACCTGCAGAGGGAGGGAGACTGTGGAATAGCTGACTCAGCACAGGCCACCTGGGTGACAGCTTGCCTGGACACTCGGTACCACTGATTCCTCCTAACCTGATCACACCATTGTCCGCCTTCTTCAGGCTATATGTTAATCAAATGAAGAATCATTTGTTTAGAGCGTGGATTTTAGATATTTATTGTGGAGGAGATGAGCAAATCCAACCCATAAAAAACAGTAGATTATTTTATGACAAAAAGTGATCAATTGTCCCCTATCCTTACTAGGGACGATTGAAATTATGAATTAGAACCTGAATTCAGTTGTCATGTCAGAGCCAGACACTTGTATATTGATTATTTGCTTCATGTCTTTTCTTATCACCATGCATCAGGTTCTATGCCTGATTTTTTTTTTAATTGGAAAGTCAGATTTACAGAGAAAAGGAGAGACAGAGAGAAACATCTTCATTTGCTGGTATGCTCACCAAGTAGCTGTAACAGCTGGAACTGAGACAGTATGAAGCCAGAAGCCAGGAGCTTCCTCTGGGTCTCCCATGTGGGTGCTTGGTCCCAAAGCTTTGGGCCATCCTCCATGGCTTTCCCAGGGCACAAGCAGAGAGCTGGATGGGAAATGGAGCAGCTGGGACACAAACCAGCACCCATATGGGATCCTGGGGCGTGCAAGGCAAGGATTTAGCCACTAGGCTATCACATCAGGCCCTATGCTTAATCTTTTATGTGGGATTTTCCTTCACTAGATTTTTAAACTGGTGAATCTGTCTTCTCTTCTTTATTTATCTGTACACTAAGTTTCAGTATGACTAACACTTGGGCCTAAAGCAACACAGAAAGTCCACACTTCAGGCAAATTCTGAAGGACCAGAACCCTCCGCTGAGGGAGTCTGTGGGCTGCCTCTGTTGGACACGGAGAGCAGATTGCACAGTACAGCAACAGAGGCTTCTGTCAGGCCAGGACTTACAGGAAACAAAAGAGAACTTCTAGGGTAAATTCTCTCTTCTAAAGCCTTGCTCTCTCGCATTCACAAACGAGGCCCAGGGTGGTCCACTGGAGGAGCCTGATTTATAAAAGAAAAATCTAAACATGTTTATGGTGCTCTACTTAGGAAAGACAGCATCTTTTAGGAAAGAGATTTAATTGGTTACTGAGCTCCACTGAGTGAAGGAGGGAATGAGCGAGGAATAATTTTTCTGCTCTGGGATTCAGATTGGGTTCTTGAGGAGCGAACCAGTGGATGGAAGATCTTTCTCTCTGTATCTCCTTCTCTCTGTAAATCTGCCTTTCCAATAAAAATAAATAAATCTTAAATGAAAAAGAAGATATACAAAATGCACACCAACAAGGGGAACCACCGGCATCTCTGGCCCTAGATATAGTCAAGAATCTGCATTGGTGTCTGTTTTCAGTGTGAAATAGCCTCACTAGCCGGCAGGGCCCTGAGGAATGCACAGCATCCCAACAGGAGCAGGGCCTAACTGGAGCTCTCAGCAAGACCTAGCCTACTTACTTTAAATTTTACCCAAACATTGAACTTTGGCTAATGTATAACACATTTACAAAGATAATCATGCCTTGATTCCAATGTAGTGGCAGTGCAGGTGAAGACTTTTCACAAAAACACCCTAATTATACACATCCTATGACTAGAATTGCTTCTGAACTATTTATTCTATAATTATATTTTGAATAAGGCTTTTGGATGTTGCAAAGTGCATTAGCTAGTTAGTCCCCGAAAAGAAAAGAAATCTCATGGATATGGAAGTTTTTTTAAAAAAAAATATTTACATTACCACTAAAATAAGAGAAGAAACATCCAATTCTTCCCACAAAGAATTAAAGTAATCCTTACTGTTCAGAAATAATGCTCCATCAAGAAAATTGCCCTGGGCTATCCGAAAGGGGAGGACAGCTACGAACTGGAAAGCACAGAAGCAGAGGTTTGTAGAACGAGTTAGAAAATCATCATAGCTTATTTGTGAAAAAGGCCTTGCTCCCTTGAATGGCTGATGTGTTTTTCACAGAGATGAATTGTTTCCTTCATTGCTGAGTGCCACAAGGCAGAGGTCTAGAATTACCATGTTAGGAATGTGCCTGAGTGGGACTCAAAAATATTTCAAAATAGGTAGTTAGGACCAGAGGATTGGAACTCTCATTTAACAATCAGTATTATTTTAAAGGTCTGTGTTTTTTTTTTTTTTGGTCACATGTAGGCAGTATTAATTAGACCTACTACTATACACAAAGAAATGTTATTTTTGGGAACGTTAGAAACATCGGTTAAAATAAGTATTCTTATTGTTATTAAAATAACTGTGCTGTTGCCTGGGTCTCTGCCTGACATCTTTTGGGGTTTTACGTCCAAAGTGCTCTGGCTGAGAAGAGGGAGAAGAGGGAAAGCGATGTGAATAAGGCAGGGGGCTGAATGGAGAGGGAGCAAGCAGGAAGGGATGCTGGCAAGGAGGACTGCAGCTGGAAGAGGACAGAGGCAAGCACATTCGGCATGGAAAGAACAGATCTCAGTGTTAACCTCTAAAGCACACGCCTTAACTCATCTTACGCAACCTGGATCCTAAAATCACACAAGAGAAGAAAGAAGACGTACGGCACACCTTTTCTCACGGGCGTGCACACACAAATCGCAGGTAAAATGTTGACAGCCTTCATTCTGAGGTGTATGCAAAAGATAACAAACCACATGAGTTCAGGATTATTTCAGGAAGGCATTATCAGCTAAACACCAGAAAATCTCATCCTCATTACTCTAGATCTCGTTACTCTAACAACAAAAAGGAGAAAAAGGATATGAATCTTTTGATCAGTGCCAGAAAAGAGTTTGGAATACATCAGGAAAAATAAATGATTTGTATAATGTTTGTATTTGAAAGGCAGACAGAGACCCACAGAGAAAGCTTTAATCTGCTAATTCACTCCCCCAAATGTCCATAATGACTGAAGTTGGGCCCAGAACCAGAGCCAGGAGTCAGAAGTTCAACCAAGGTCTCCCACATGGCTGATAGGGGTCCAGCTATCTTCCACAGAGACAGACATAACATTTAACTGAAGGGCATCAGGAACCTAAGTTATGCTGCAGTAGGTTAAGCCACTACTTGCAGCGCTGGCATCCCATACTGCTATTTGGAATCCTGGTTGCTCCATTTCCTAAACAGATACATACTAATGCACCATGGAAAGTGACAAAAGATGACACAAATGCTTGGACCCATGATAGCCATATGACAGCCCCAAACAGAGTTCAGCCTCCTGTCTTTGACTTTGCCAGCTCTGGCCAATACAATAATTTGGAGAGTGAAGCAGAAGGTAGAAGATATCTCTTTGGTTCTCCTATAACTTTGCCTTTCAAATAAAAATCATTAAAAATTATACTTAAAAAGACATTAAAGATGATTTATATAGATTTGCAAAAGCACTGTTTATATGTCAAAGTCTCAAATTTAAATGTTTAACATTGTACAAAAACTAAATGAACAGAATAGAGAAAAATGTTGCAAATCATTAGATGGAAAAATAGTCAACAAAATTTAACATTCACTTATGAGTTAAATCAATTTCCTAGCAAAGCAGGAATAGAAGGAGGGACAGGTCTTTGGCAAAGAGGTTACGACATCTCTTGGGACCCCCCCCCCCCATATCCCGTATCAGAGTACTTATGTTCAAATCCCACCTCTGCTTCTGCCTCTATTCTCCTAATACTTGCTCCTCGGAAGGCATCAGTAGGCTCAAGTAGCTGGGTCCCTGACACCTACATGGAAAGTCCAGATGGAGTTCAGCCTCCCAGCCAGGGGCACTTGGTGAGTGAGCCAGCAGACCGAAGCTCTCTGTGTCTGCCTCTGCGCTCGCTCGCTCTGTCTCTCTCTCTGCCTCTCTCTGTCTCCTTGCCATCCAAGTTTTTTTAAATTAATACAAGGAAATTTCTTTAATATGTAGTCAACTGTCTACTCAACTTCAGGTTGAGCACATCTCCAATACAAAAATCCCAAACTCAAAACAACAAGATCCAACGCTCTGGAGAAGGGGTTTAGCCTAGTGGTAATGACACCCCAGTTGCACATCAGGTTTGATTTCCAGCTTTGGCTTCTGATTCCAGCTTCTACCCAACGTAGACCCTGGGAGGCAGCAGTGGCTTGGATAGGTGGGTCCCTGCCACCCATATAGGAGACCTGGAATGCATTGCTAGCTCCTAGCTTTGCTCCCAGCCCAGCCTTGGTTGTTGTAGGTATGTGAGGACTTAACCTGGGCTCCTTCTGGGTACCTCCAGATGTTTTGGTCATTTGAAGCGTGAACTACAATTCCTTTCAAACAAATACATTTTTTAAAAATGATCTGGGGAATATTTTGAAAATACAGATTCCTGGCTCAATCCCTAGAAAGTCAATTTTTAAAAAAAGATTTATTAATTTTTATTGAAAGGCAGATATACAGAGAGAAGGAGAGACAGAGAGAAAGATCTTCCATCCGATGATTCACTCCCCAAGTGAGCGGAATAGCCGGTACTGCGTTGATCCAAAGCCAGGAGCCAGAAGCTCTTCTGGGTCTCCCAGGCGGGTGCAGGGTCCCAAGGCAAAGGCTGTCCTCAACTGCTTTCCCAGGCCACAAGCAGGGAGCTGGATGGGAAGCAGGGCTCCTAGGATTAGAACCAGCACCCATATGGAATCCCGGTGCATGCAAGGTGAGGACTTTAACCACTATGCTATCCTGCTGGGCCCTAGAAAGTCAATTTTACTGGGTATAGGAGGAAGTCCTAGGAATTTTAACTCAGCACTGGTTGTTTGCTTGCTACTGTTACACAGGGTCCCATGGAAGGACAGAGATAGAAGTATGGATCCCTCTGTTTGCAACTGAGCTCCAAAAATGTTTTGCAAAGCAACTCCTCTTGAGCAATTTTCTTTTTTCAAATTTTCTTTTTTCAAAGATCGATTTATTTGAAAAGCACAGTTACAGAGAGGGAAAGACAGAGATACAGATATTCCATGTGCTGTACTTGTTTATTTTGATTTAAGATGTTTATTTTCATCTACTTGAAATTGTGTGTGAGAGAGAGAGCTTTCTCTCTGCTGGTTCACTTTCCCAGTGATGAACACAATAGTTCCAGTTGTGCCAGTTCAGAGCCAGAAGCCAGTAACTCCATCCTAGTCCCCCACATGGGTGACAGAGGACCAAGCAAGCTTGAACCTCCTCCTGCTGCCTTCCAGGATAGCGTTAGCATTTCCTTTTGGGAAGGCCCCTTGTATTACATTCTCCCTTAGGAAAAAAATCAATCTAAAGCCACCTTAACCATCACGTTTTTAAGGTTTTAAAACCAAATTGCCTTGGCTTCTCTGTTCTGATTTTTTTTTTTAATTGCAGTTGTACATTTTGTGAGAAAATGCTACCTCTTCCATTCCCCAGCAAAAAGTCAGAACTATTTATTTTAGAAAGGTTAATTTCAAATCAAACTTCATTTTTTGTTTTAAAATAGGCTTTAAGAGAGCATATTTAAATTGGCCTCAGTTTAATTGGGTGGCACCCTAGAAACTTGTGTTAAAATGAGGACATTTATGACAAAGAGAAAATGCCATGGCAAAGGCATTAGTACATCCACAGTTACCTCTGGATTTTAAAGTCATTGTTTTACAAGCTCATCTCAACTTAATTGCTTTTCTTTCCCTTCCTTTCCCCCATAGGATTCTGCTCTCAGTCCAGGAAACTGCTGCTGTTCCTGCAATTGGCAAATAGGTTGCTCTAATCCACAACAGCAACCAAGAGCAGGTTTCAAAAGATGTAATTTCAAAAATATAGCTTTTAAGGAGAAACTAACGTTTTCCTCCTTGCTGAGAGAACCCCCTCAATATGAGACACAACATTTAAGGTGAAACTCTTTGTGGTCACCATCCTGATTCCTGATCCTTGCATTTCTGGAAGAGCTCACTGAGTCTCAGGCCGTACAAGCACGGTGGGCCTCAGTGAGAAGCATGCACTTGAAGCCTTAGTCTCCGTGATGAGTACTAGAACTTGTCCTCACAGCCCTTGGTTTCCCATTTTCTTCCATCCTTTGTCCCTCTCCCTATGTGCCAAAGTCAGGTGGGATGAGTCAGGCCTTGAGTGTCTCACTCCCTGGTGAAAGTCTGAACCTGTGTGTGGAGGAGCTAGGGCAAGAGGTGCAGGAATAGGGCAGCTGTAAATGCTCATAGAGATCCCGAGGCCAGCAAGAACGAGTGCATACCACGGTCCAGGAAAACCTGAAAGGAACAGCCAGACACTGGGCCACAGGTGCATGCTCCCACCTAGCCGACAGCATTAGCCTGATGACCCCGATCTGTGAGGACTGTGGGACTGCAGCCACCCCCTGCCCCATGAGGCTTGAACAACTTCTAGAACGGCTTCCAGCAAACTCAGGCAAGTCCCTGGGACCAGCCAGTCTCCTATCCCAATCCTTACCCTTGAATTCTTACCTGGAAAAGCTTGGGTCCAGAAGAATTCATGATTTCTTTCAAGTAACACCTTCTGATCTCCCTTCCTTTGGCGTTTACCAAAAAAGGCATACCATCCTTTCTCTGTGTCTTTGAGAAATGCTTAGCCTAGGCACGTTTCTCTCAAGTGCCAGGAGCCACTTCTCTGAGATGTGATCGCTCAGTAGGACAGGGCTCCGTCTCAAGTCAGCAGAAGCCCAGTTCCATAAGAGGTTGTTAGCAGATGCCAATGGCCCAGTCCCGTTTGCCCTGGCCAATCCTCTCACTTGCTATCATTGTTTTCTGGCTCTGTCCCAGTTACTCCCTCCTTCTCCCTTTAAAGACACCCTATTACTTCTGTACAACTCACATTGGAATGACATTTGCTATTTTGGACTCACATTTCACTGAATATACGTGGTATGATCAGCTTGCAAATAATGCTTTCGATTCCCTGTCACTGCGTATATCACAACACTACCATGCTAACTAGTATGCTGTTTTGACTTTTTGTTTTCATCTAAATATTCAGGGATGAATTCTTCCATTGGAAATACTTGAGAGACAAATCGCTCCATTGATCCAATGATGATTGATTTGATAAATGTTTACTGTGCATCAATGTGAATGGCACTCAGATAACCTGACAAGTCACCCAGTGAAAATGTGGTAGTGCTTAGAGCATTAGCTGGAACTTTCAAGTTAGAAATATCATTCAAACCATTTCAAGCAATAAAGGGAATTTGTGGGCTCTGGGCTCATGTCTCTGAATAGTTCAAAAAGACCTGCTGGATCTTGGAGGTCAAGGTCATCTCTTTCTGCTCCACATTCTGCCTTCCTCTGAAGAAGCTAATTGAGCTAGGAAGCACACAGCTTAGAGACTCTCTGGTCACATTTGTATTTACTGCTCAGGAAAACCACTCTCTGTTGGTCCTGCTTTCTGTGTCTTTAAAATGAAAGCAATGGTTACAAAGTTTTCTCCTAGCTCCAACATTTAGATTTAATTCATACAAATCTGTGACACCCAGTTCAACATGAATTTCAGGTGAGTAACAGTTTTAGTGTAAATATGCATCAAGTGTTACATGGGGCATTTTTGCTTAAACATACACACACAATTATGTACTCTTTATCTGAAATTCACATTCAGCTGGGCATCCTCATTATGTCTGGGTATCCCAATCTTAAAACCTCTCACTTATTCGATTATATATTTATTCAAATAGACTGCAATTGAGCACCTGCTACATTGTCAGAAATTCTGCTGCTGCCAGGGATAGAGTGATGAACAGAAACTTGGACCAGCATTTGGCACAGTAATTAAGCCATTGCTTGGGCCACCCACATCCTATATTGGAGAATTTGGTTTGAGTCCCTGCTCTCCTTTCAACTGTCATTTCTTGCTAATGCAGACCCCAGAAGGCAGCAGGTGATGGCACAAATACTCGAGCCCTTGTCCTTCACAGGGAGATCTGCTTGGAGTTTCTGGCTACTGACTTCGGCTTGGCTCCTCCCTGGCTGTTGAGGGCATTTTGAGAATAAACTAGCAGGTGGAAAAATACCTCCTTTCCCCCTCCCTCTCTCTCTACCTTTCAAATTAAACAACTATATATATATATATATTTTCAAATTTAAAACAATATATACATATATGTATACATATGTATATGTATATATATATTAGAATTATAGGCACTATTTTTTAAGTTCTTCTATAAATATAAAATTGTTCTTAAATTTTAAAAAAAGCTTCAATGTAGAAGTATATAATTCAGGCTGGCATTGTTGTAGTGGGTAGAGCTATGGAACCAACATCCCACATGGTCATTGGTTGAAGTCCTGGCTGCTCCATTTCTGATTAAGATCTTTGCTAATGTGCCTGGGAAAGCAGCAGAGGATCGGCCATGCGCTTGGCTTAGACCCCTGTGCCCATCTGAGAGATGCAGGAGAAGCTCCTGGCTCCTGGTTTTGGACTGACCCAGCTCTAGTCATTATGGCCATTTGGAGATTGAACCAATGAATAGAATATCTCTCTCCCTCTCTTCCAGTAACCATGCCTTTCAAATAAAATATTTCTTTTTAAAAAAGAAGTATTTAATTTTACAAATTATACGTGTTGTACTCAATATATATTTTATTCAATTATTTCTTAATTTCCTTTTCTGACTTCACTTCTTTTAAAATCCTATGATATCTAAGACTTCAGACTTGAAGACTAGCCCAATGGAGTGAGTGTGGAGCTAAATGCTTAAGACTTACAGCTAGTGAGGGGGCATAGAAATTGTGGTGCATCACTTAAAGCTGCCAGTTGAGACAACTGTATCCCTTCTCAAAGTGCAAGTTTGTATCTCGGCCACTCTGTTTCTGATCCAGCTTCCTGCTAATGGAAGATAACAAGTAATAGATCAAGCACTTGCGCCTCTGCCATCTGTGTGGGAGACCCAGATGGAGTTCTGGGCTTTAGCTTAGTCCTGGCCCAGTCCTGATCGCTGCAGGGATTTAGAAAATGAAATAGCAGATTAAAGAGGAATTAATCTCTCTCTGTTTTTCAAATAAATAATAATAAAGTAACCCACATGCCCCACTGGAGTACCTGGGCTTCATACCTGAACCCAGCTCCTGACTCCAGCTTCCTTCTGATGCAGACTCTAAGGAAGCAGCGGTGATGGCTCAAATGATTGGGTCCCTGACACCCATGCAGGAGACTGGAATTACATTCCTACATTCTAACTTTAGCTTTGGCCCAGTTCTAGTGAGCTTTTAGGAAATAAACCGGAAAATGGGAGACCTTATTTGTACCCTTTAGTCCCAATTTTCAAATTAATAAAATAAATAGTGAAGAATAGTACCAGAGGAGACCATCACTGTCATGGAAGCTTCAGCCTCTACCAAGGGAGATTGATAAATCGCATAAAAACCAAGGTCAATGTTTAATTGCTGGCATAGTCAAGCATATTGAAGTAAAAGACAGCACATTACAAAAAGCTGGGGCAGGGTAGTCTTCCCTAAGGAAGTGGTCATAGAGATGAGCACCACAGGTTGAGCTGGAATTAACTGGATGGAGTAGTAGTACTCAAGATGGCAGGAATAGTTAATGCTGTTTGTTGAGGTCAATGATTACAAAGCTGGATTGAAAGGTTGGTTGTTGGGCCTGGAGCAATGTCTCAATGGCTAAATCCTCATCTTACAAGTGCCAGGATCCAGATGGGTGCCAGTTCATGTCCTGGCAGCCCCACTTCCCATCCAGCTCCCTGTTTGTGGTCTGGGAAAGCAGTTGAGGACAGCCCAAAGCTTTGGACCCTGCACCTGTGTGGGAGACCTGGAAGAGGCTCCTAGCTCCTGGCCTTGGATCAGCTCAACTCTAGCCATTGTAGCTATCTGGGGAGTGAGCTAGTGGATGGAAGATTCTTCTCTCTGTCTCTCATTCTCTCCATAAATTTAATCTACCTTTCTTTATTCTTATAAAAATAAATAAACCTTAAAAATAAAGAAAGGTTGGCTGCCATCTTTATTTAGTGACAGCATTGTGAGCTCTGCAGTCACTCTGGCTCCTGTTATCCCTGGCTTTGCTTTGTCAGCATCACTGGATGCTCTTTCCTGGAGCAGTACCATGGTTATCATAGGTGTGAATGCTTCAGCTGTTGGTAGAGGGAAATGTGGCCATTGGAAGACACAACTTATCATGCCAGTTATGAAAATCCATGCCTGGTCCTATTTCACTTTAGATCAATCTATCCATGCCTGGTCCTATTTCACTTTAAATTTTTCTTTTCTTTTCTTTTCTTTTCTTTTCTTTCTTTCCTTCCTTCTTTCCTTCTTTCTTTCATCTATCTGTCTATTTACCTACCTGTGTATCCATTTTTCTTCTGAAGTCATAGCATGTATTCTAAAACCTAGACACGTATAAATTCACCATAGGAAAGCCTCTTTACAGGTTTTTCATCTGTGTACCCATTCAAAATCAGTGGCCAAGAACTCTACCCTGTTCTCCTATGTGGGTAGCAGGGACCCCAGTACTTGAACCATCATCCACTGCTTCCCAGTGTGCACCTTAACAGGAGGTTAGATTGTAAGGTACAGCGGACTTTGCCTCAGGTACTTCAACACGAGATGTGGGTATCTCAAATGGTGGCTCAACTTTCTGTGCCATAACACTTGCCCATTTTCTTTTATTTAATGGGAATAATATAGTATTTGTTAGCATTCCACCAATGTGGGATTAAGAGAGTTAAGGTGCATAGGGTACCCAGTGAAGAGGATGAAGACACCACCTGTGACATCAGTATTCTGCCAGCATCCCAAGTGGGTGCCTCGGTGTGTCCTGGCTACTGCACTTCCAATACAGCTCCCTGCAAAAGGCCTGGGAAAGTAGTGGAAATGGCCCTAGCTTTTAGCCCTTTGCCACTCATGTGAGAGACTCAGAAGTTCCTTTTAAAAAAAAAAAGATTTATTTATTTCTATTGAAAAGGCAGATTTACAGAAAGAAGGAGAGACAGAAAGATCTTCAATCTGCTAGTCAGCTCCCCAAGTGGCCACAATGGCTGGAGCTCCACCGATCCGAAGCCAGGAGCCAGGAGCTTCTTCCAGATCTCTCAAGTGGGTGCAGGGTTGCCAGGATACAAACCAGTGCCCATTTGGGATCCCGGTATGTGCAAGGTAAGGATTTAGCTGCTAGGATACTGTGCCAGGCCCCTCAGAAACTTCTTAATCCTGATTTCAGCCTGGCCCAGCATCTGGGGAGTGAATCAGTAGATGGAAACTCTGTCTCTCTTTCTCTCTCTGTTTCTCTGTGCCTCTCTCCCTCTCTCTTTCAAAATAAATCTTTTTTTAAAAAAAGTGAAATAGGTTGCCACCTAAACACAAATGTAGATCTGTTATTGTTATTGCTACTGCAGCTGCTGTTTCTTTCCTAGCACATCAACTTCCCTTCACTGAGTAAACTGCTCAGTTGTTGCAAGGATGCGTGTTGTCATTCCTGTCTTCTCTACGTGTCTTGCTGCTGTTGAACCCAACAATTCTTTCGTTCTCAGGGTGCTTATTTAATAAATGATGCTGTGAAGTTCCTAAAGAAAGACTTTCAATTTCCCTCTTGTGTGATGTCTGTGATTAAGCTCCAACACCCTGTGGTCTGTGTCAATGAGAATGGATACTTGCGACTCATTCACTAACTTGCTTTCTGTATTTAATCTGTTAAGTTCTATAAACTATAGAAGTACCCAATGTTTTTCTCCTTCATTTGATGATTTTACCCTCTACTTTGCCTTGAAGTTTTGGGGAAAAGGTTAGCTGTTATCGAGTTGTGAACTATTTTTCTTTGACTTTTGTTAGATGCTTTGAGTAAGAAGATTATTGCTATTTTAAAATGCACACACAGGGCCTAGCGCAATAGCTCAGTGGCTAAATCATCACCGTACAAGCACCAGGATCCCATGTGGGTGTTGGTTCGTGTCCCAGCTGCTCCACTTTCCATCCAGCTCCCTGCTTGTAGCCTGGGAAAGCAGTGGAGGGCAGCCCAAAGCCTTTAAACTCTGCACCTGTGTGAGAGACCCAGGGGATGTTCCTGGCTCTTGGCTTGAGCCACTGAGGCCTTTTGGGGAGTGAATCAGCAGATGGGAGACAATTCTCTCTGTCTGTCCTTCTCTCAGTAAATCTGATCTGCCTTTCTAATAAAATAAACCATTTTTTTTTTTAAATGCACAGACATGCACACATAATACATCCTGGTTAGTTGTTGAATGAAAATGGCAGTAGATGGGTTGAAATTACAGAATCATGAGATTGTTAAAGAATCTTGAGATAAATTAGAATGCTTTTATTTCACAGATTTAAGAATTATGACGCTAAGAGTTTACATGCTGTAGTCAAGGTTACACTGTATACGAAGATAGCTCTAATCTTGGAACTCCTGTAAACTAAATCCAACCACCATTGCCTACTCGTATTGTATTGTATTGTCTGTAACTGTGCTATCCTGAAAAATTCAGTAGCTGCAAGAGAGACCAGATGGTCACAAAGCTTCAAATACCCACTATCTGTTCCTTTCCATAAATAGGCCATCCACCACATCTAGATCTTGGGAGTCCTTTGTCTCCAGCTGGTCAAGGGGGCGCAAGTATGGAAGAGAATATGTGAGACAGGGCCTTGGGGAGCTGGTGGGCACAGACAGGCTCAGAGAGGTACCTATCACATCTGTCTAGAGTCCATTGGGGAGCATCAGTCATATGGCTCCACTCAGAGACAAGTAGGGCTGAGAAATGAAGCTCCTGGGACTACAATATCAAGCAGCTTATTCCTCATACAAACCAATCATATGCAAGAGGGGTCATAATTCTGGATGGAGAACCAGCTGTCCCAGCCAGAGCTGGTCAGCATCCTGTAAACCTCTGGCAGTGTAGGAATCAGCAGGGGTCTGCTCAGTATGTGGTCCCTGTCTCTGGGAACTCGGGCGTCTCACAGGCTGAGCATCTGGGGCCACATCTTGATTGTCTGATCCCACTGTACATCATAAACCACTACTGAATTAAATAGTAACTTCAGGCTCAAAATTGAGAATTCAAAAATCAAAATTTCAGAGATTTTGATCAGATGCTAAGAGATACTTGTCAGTCTCTGGATTTAAAAAAAAAAAGTTTTTCATTAACTCACCCTTTTAATTCAATGACATACACACATTCTCACCAGAGAGAAATATATTCCAAATTTTACATATTTCCAGGCCCTGTTATAATGCACATAGCTCATATAGGCAGGAAAGGAGTATAACTTCAAAAAGACCAAAGGGAAAAAAAAAAAGCTTTTATGTAGAAAAAGAAATTGAACACAATGAAAATCAGAAGATGGCCATTTACACAGCCTTAAGCATGATCTAACTTGGGAGGACAGCAATAGTGTAGGTATTTTAGTTGAGAAAATACAAACACAGAAGCTTGGTGAGGCCAACCCCCTGCCCAGTAGCTACCCCCAAGAAGTGTTGAAAGCTACGCTGCAGAATGAAAGAACAATAAAGCAGATTTAGGAGAAATTGAGGCCAAAGATTGCACACAGCTCTACAGAAGGACAGCTCCTTCAGCTGGTGGGGGTTTTGAGTTTCTGGTTCTTTCTCTGCCTGAAGTCCATCTGTGTTTCCTAACTGACCTGTAGAGAGGCAGGTTGTAGTGGCCTGTGGGATTGTGTCTCCCCTGTGCTCCTTCCTGCCTGTCCTGGGCAGGACAGCTCCTCCACTACTCCACAGCACCTGGAGACAAGCAGGTGAAGTCTGGCTTTTCCATCCACAGCTACGGGAGAAGGCACTTGTCCCAAGTCTTTTGGGTAATTTTTGAAATGGAACTGGAAGAAAGAAGCTCTTTCCTCTAGAGAATGAATGGTCAGCACACCCTGCCTTAGCCAATCTCTGCCCGCAGTTGTTTTTACTTTTGTTTTGGGAAGTCATTAGAGACAGATAAAATTGCAAAAGCAGGGCTCAGTGTGATAGCCTAGTGGCTAAATTATCACCTTGCATGTGGCAGGATCCCATATGTGTGCCAGTTCATGTCCCAGCTGCTACACTTCCCATCCAGTTCCCTGCTTATGGCCTGCGAAAGTAGTTGAGGACGGCCCAAAGCCTTAGGACTCTATACCTGCATGAAAGACCTGAAGGAAGTTCTTGGCTCCTGGCTTCGGATTGGCTCAGCTCTGGATGTTGTGGCCACTTGGGGAGTGAATCAGTGGACAGAAGACATTTCTTTCCATATCTTCTTCTCTCTGTATATCTGCCTTTTCAATAAAAATAAATACATCATTTTTTAAAAATGACAAGAACAGTAGATAAGGCACCACACTCTTTGCCTTGCTTTCCACATTGAGCATATCTGATATGACTCTAGGCCTGGAAACTGACTCAGCATGACACGGTGAACCAGCCTTCCCCAGTGGCTCACTTGCTTGCTTACACTCCAAGGATAATTTTATGATGGTTTTTCCTCTGTAGAACCTCACAGAATTCTCACCACAACTGAGATACAAAACTGTTCAGTCACCACTAAGGGACCCGCTCCTAGTGTCCCAATATAATCTTATGGTCTTACTTCCTCCCCAAAGCTTGAAAATCACAGATAAGTTCTCCACCTCTATAACTTTGTCATGGCTAATATATGATGCAAATAGAATTCAACAGCACATAATCCTTTGAGGTTCTATGCAGAAATCTTATGGCAACCCAGAGACTCCAGTTCTCCACTTTTGCTCTTGCTTCTGGCACTATAACCACCTACTAAAGAATAATTTAGGCCTTCACTTTCACATAATATGTATTGATTTTCAACCATTTGAAAGGCAGAGAAACAGAGAAGTCTTCCATCCAATGGTTCATTCCTTGAACATCTGCAACAGGCAGGGCTGGGTCATGCCAAAACCAGCAGCCCTGAACTCCATTTAGGTCTCACATAGGTGGCATGGGTCCAAAGGACTCGAGCCCTGATTTGCATTAGCAGGATGCATTAGCAAGGAGCTGGATCAGAAGTAGAGCAGTGGGACTTGAACTTGCCCTCCGATATGAAATGTGGGTTTCCCAGGTGCTGGCTTGACCCACGGTACCACCAATGTCTACTCTGGGTCTTCAACTTTTAAACCTTTTTTTTATAGGCAGTGCCAAGGCACAGTGTGTCTGTCAACTATTGCAAAAAGCAGGCATCGAGATGTAATTAAGCATGCCAAGGAGAAACTGCCTTAGGAGAAATGCTCAACTGCAAGAAGATGGAGCAGCAGAAAGCCTGCAGCTGTAGTACAAGTGCTATGACAATGAAGGGCAAGAAAAGAGAAGTAAGACGTCAGGAGCTCCCTGCGTGACTCAGTAGCACAGACACACTTTGGCAAAGCTATTAGGTAATCCTTAAGTCCAAATCAGCCATAAAAGCAGTCCTTCATTTCCCAGGAGTGGGCATTACCCTCCCTGCCCTGCTTACCCATTGACTGTCAGGAGGTGGGCACAGTGTGGTATCAGTGCCAATGCTGTGATAGACAGAAAGATCAAAGACAACCTGCAGAGTGGGAGAAAATATCCATACATCATAGATCGGTGAGGGTTTGCATGTAGAATATGTGAAGAAGGCAGTTTAGTAATCAAAAGGTAAATACTAAGCTAAAAAGTGGGCAAGGGGGACCAGCATTGTGCTACAGCAAATAAAACCTACACCTGTGGTGCTAGCATCCCACATGGGCACTGGTTTGTGTTTCAGATGCTCCATTTTCCATTTAGCTCCTTGCTAATGGCCTGGACAAGGCAGCACAAGATGCTTCAAGCGTTTTGGATGCCTGCTACCTACATAGGAGACCCAGGAGAAACTCCTGGCTCCGAGCTTTGGCCCCACCCAGCCCTGGAGAATGATCAATAGCTGTTTGGAGAATGATCAATAGGTGGAAGAGCTCTCTCTGTGTGTATGTATGTGTGTGTGTGTGTGTGTGTGTGTGTGTGTGTGTGTGTGTGTGTGTATTCAGTGCTATAGTCAGTTTCAAGGAGCACTGGCAACTGGGGCCCCCAATTGCACCCTCTGTAGTTGTACTTCTGCAAGGCACATTTTCCAGGGTACCACATATCAAGGTCTACTCCAAGTGTATTTTTGGTTTTGATCATGATAATAGGCATCTAAAATGCATTCAGGTGCAGCCTTGAGCAGGGTAATGGACTCATTTATGTTTCCCTCCAGAGATGTCTTCCTCTAGATTACAATTAAGTGTATGGTCCCAGGCTTCTTACTGAAGAGGCATGAGTTTGGTGTGTCTATTTCATGGATATGCCCATTGTGATGCTTTGAGAGCAAAGGAGAAAGCAGTAGAAAATGTAAAGTGGTCTCTGATCCACTTGGTGACCCTAGCAAACATAAAAAGTAATGTGAAAGAACTTGAAATTCTGCAACTGCTGACCAGAACCACACTTATGCAAAACTGTGCTGGTGTCACTACTGCCCATTATCTTCACTTGGAAAGAAGGACAGGATGGGGTGAGACCTGAAAGAAGATGCGAATGCTTGTGTTTCAAGTTACTTTGTTAATTTACATTTTTAAAATTTGTAATTTAAAAAATTGCAAGATACATAAAAAATTGTGTACAATTATGGAGTACTATGTGATGTTTCAGTAGAAGTATACACTGTGCAATATTCAATCATGGCAAAGATATTTATCTCTTGCCACATTTAATATTTTCATGTTGAAATTTGTAAGATTTATTCACTTAAGTGGAAGATAAACCAAAATCTCTATATATTGTTTTTAAAAATACAGTTTTAAAAACCGTTTCCCAAGGATGAAGGAGGACAGAAGCTACAGATCTTTGATATTTCCATACTCAGAGAGAGCTGGCTTAAGATACAGTACCTAGGGGGCCAATGTTATACTGAATGAAACTACTCCCTGCAATGCCTGCATTCCATCTGGGTGCTGGTTCTGGCTGCTCCACTTCTGAGCCAACTCCCTGCTAATTGCCTGGGGAAAGCAGCAAAAGATGTTCCAAGTGGGTGGGCTTTTGCCATCCTGAGAGACCTGGAAAAATCTCCTGGTTCCTGGCTTTGTCCTGCCCCAACGCTGGTTGTTGCAGCCACCTGGGAAGTGAATCCGTTGATGGGAGCGCTCTCTTTCTCTTTCTCTACAACCATTTCAAAATAAATAAATAAAATCTTCTGAAAATACATAAAATCATAGAAGTCAGTAAAAACTATGTAATGCAAAATTTGAATTATAGATATAAATGTCTGATATGCTTAATACTGAATAATGTTCTCTATGCCTGGCCACCAAAATGCCTGATAAATCTACAATTAGTGATCTATCATAGCACCCAGACTGGTCTCTGATCATGGTTTGCCAGGACTTCATGGGACAACAGCTAATTAACTTGGTCAAGAAACTATTTCACAGGCTCAGAATACTTGCCATATTAGGAGACAAAATCTAAAAAAAACTATTGAGATCATGGCAAAAGGATTCAGAGAAGTCAGTTAAAAAACTCAGAGCCCAAACTTGAGACAATTCAAGGATCAAGATGGACAACAGCTGCGATGGGTTGAAACACACTCAAGCCAGTAAGTTTATGGATGATGCTGAACAAACAAGCATTACAGATCATCAGAAACTGCTTGGAAACCAACTGATTGTTGTAGGGAAAAAAGGGGTCAGGTCAAATGGTATTCAGTCTTTGCTGTATAAATTATACCTTAGCACAAACTGTTGATTAAATCAAGTCTCTGGATAGAGAACAGCTAATAAGTGAAGAAATAATGATATAAGCAGTATATGATTATTTTGTCACTCTCTAATGAATAAATGGATATAGACAATAACCACCAAAGGGTGGCTTTTGAGACAACCAGTTATTTCTCCTGGTGGAAACTCACTATTAGGATGATTCTCCATCAACCATCAAACCTGAATCAAACTAGTAGCCACTGAAAAGACACGTATCAATGTCAATTTCAGTCTTCATTGACCTACCTGTGCTGCCCTATACGATTGACATAATTCACCTGTAACTAAATTTAAACTAATTAGAAGAAAATAAAACTATTTTGTTCCTCCATCACACCAGCATAGTAATGGTATATACATGCATCCATTTCTATTGTCATACAAAGTTTCTGGTGGACAGGGCTGAAAATCTAACTACTAGTTTAGAGGGTGTACAGATAACTGAAAAAATATAATTTACACAGTCTGAAGATTCAATCACAGGTCTGGGCTGTGGGAAACGCTGCAGGACAAGTGACCCACTTCTCTCAATTACCAGGGGGAGACAGGGAAGTAGAACGGAGCTAACAAAAAGGCTGAAGGAGAACATCAACCGAATGCAAAGTGCAGACTTCGCTTAACCAGACATCTGGTGACACTAAGGAGGTATTGTCATTTTTTTGTGTGTGTGATACAGTTGAATTTAATAAGTGGTTCCCTATCTTAGACAGATATGAGTGAAATGTTTGCAGGAGGAATGATTTCATGCCTAGGTTTAGCTGTCAAGTAATCCAGTTGGGAGAGAAAGCAGATGAGGGCATTGATGGTGTGACATTAGCCATGATGTTGATAATACTATCAAATCATTGTTTTTCAATTTTCAAAACTTACCAGTGAGGTGAGAGCAAGAGAGAGATTAGAGAGAGAGAAGAATGCTCCCACTTGCTGGCTTATTCCCCAAATGCCCGCATTGGCTATGGGCTAGGTCTGGGCTAGGGCTGGGCTGGGTTGGAGCTGGGCTAGGGCTGGGCTAGGGCTGGGCTGGGGCTGGGCTAGGGCTGGGCTAGGGCTGGGCTGGGGCTAGAACAGGAATGCAATCTTGGTCTCTCCATGTGGGTGAGCTGTCATCACTGCCTCCTAGAATCTGCATCGTTAGGAAGCTGAAGCCAGAAATCAGACCCGGGGACTCTAATGCAGGGCAAGGAAACTAACCACTAGTTCCTGAAAAGCTGTAAATTCTTAATTTTTAAAAATAGAGTCATGAAGCATATACGAAACATGTGTTTACATTTTTGTTTTTTAAAAGATTTATTTATTTTTATTGGAAAGGCAGATTGATAGACAGAAAGAGAGACAGATTGAGAAAGATCTTCCATTCACTGGTTCACTCCCCAAGTGGCCATAATGGCCAGAGCTGATCTGATCCAAAGCCAGAAGCCAGGAGCTTCTTCTGAGTCTCCAAAGTGGGTGCAGGGTCCCAAGGCTTTGGGCCATCCTCCACTGCCTTCCAGGGAGCTGGATGGGAAGCAGAGCAGCCAGGACACAAAGCAGCATCCATTTGAAGATAGAGAATTAGCCAGTTGAGTCATCACACCAGCCCCATACTTTTTCCTTTTTTAAAAAAATTGCTCATGTCAGGTTGATCAGAGTGCAGGAATGGTAAGGCAGGCTGGCTTATAGAGGCTGGCACCTCTGGGAGATTGTGTACTGTGTCTGAGTGTTCTGTGGTTGTTCATTAATAAGAATTCTGTGTATTTCAAATAAATATCATCTTATGGATTACAAGTCCCAATCCCAGTGAGCAAATCCTGAGCAAACCGATTTCAATATGCTTTCAGTCCAGTTTAATGAATATTCATCCAAGCGAATGAATAACCATCAGCATTCTATTACTCAAGTACTTATGATGTTTTTAACACTGCTCCAGAGGCTGTGGGGGACCCGGAAGCCAAATGGAAAACCACCTAAAAAGTTCTCTGGTTTTGTTAGAGGGATGGCATTTATGGATATGAATGATTTCCTTTTTCCTTCTGGTATCTGGGGAAAGTGGACAGGGAAGGGGAGAAGGCTGCTTTCAGCAACCTAACTGCATCAGTAACCAAGAATGGGAGAAGGCCACCAGTGTCATCCCAGGGTCCCTGATGTTGCAAAGATACTGCTTAAGTGGTTTTTGATAGTTCTGAGATGCTGTTGATTTTGTTGCTCCAAGGTTGAAGAAATCCTTCCCAGGTCCATTGACTGATATAGTCCACCTTAGAGTCTCAATTTACCCAGATACTTGTTCAGGAGAGCTGTCCAATTTGTTCCACCCTCCTTGGTACTAAATGTCCTCTGCAGGCATTAATGACCTGCTTGTCAAGTCCCCCATGAGCATCTGGGTGGGCATGCTGTCCACTGCACAGGTCTCAGCAACTGTGGAGACCCAGCTCTGACACATGCACTCCACAGTCAGACAACACATCCTGTGATTTTCACCGTGGTTTGAGTTCTGAGTCCAGATATCCAGCTGGGAGGGGCCCCCCAAGAAACCTCACCAGAGGTGACCTCAACCTGATTCTTGCATGTGCCAGCCAGTGTGGGGTTTGGCTCAGTCCATCACCCACGTCAGTCTACACACACATTGCAGTCACTTGGTCAGTTCTGTCCCCAGCCTGATCTCATGTGCAAACCAGTGGGTACTGCAGCCGAGCCTAACCCTGCCCACCACATACTCTGCCCTCACACACATGGGTAGGAATTGCTGCCTAGTCTGAATGACCCCCAAGTAATCCCCACTAGGGCTACCATAGACTGTTATTCCTGTGAATGCCAGCAGACTAGTCCAGCAGACTAATCCAGTCTGTCCTGCATCCTATTCAGTTCTCGTACACATTAATGGGCATTGGAGCCTATCTCAACCTAACCTACACCAATCATACATGCTAGGGAGTGCTACCACCTGTCTAGCCAGGCCCACTCTCAGCCCTGGTTCTCATGCTCACCAGTGGGAGTTGCAGCTCATCAAAGTCCATCAGTTTCCATGCTGGGCCCACTTCCAGCCCCAGATCTTTCACTTTCCAGGTTATTCTATGGTCTAGTCTGACAAGACTTGCCACCCAGTTCCAGCACTTGCCAGCTGAAGCTGTGGTAAAGCCCAGCCAGCCTGCACTTACTCTGACTCATGCATGCGCCAGTGAGTATGGTCACTTACCCCAGCCTGGCTCTTCCCCTAACCCAGTTCTCATGCAGACCGATGGGTATTGTAGCCCTTCCCAACCTGGTCTGGCCCCAGTCCCAGCTCTCATACTCACCAGTGGGAGCAGTGGTCTAGCAGGGGAGCTCCCCTTCTAGGCTCACCGCATCCCACCCCGCTGTATTCTGAGTCTTATGTGTGCTAATGGGAGCTGTGGGTCAGACTGGCATGGTTTGCCTCATCTCAGGATCCTCCAGCGGGTGATTCAGCCTGGCTTGGTCCAGCCTGGCCCTAGTTCTCAGCTCATGCTATATTAATGTAGTGATACAGCCTAGCCCAGCCCAGCAAGCCCCTAGTCTTGGCCCTAATGTGAACTGGATGGTGTTGTGGCCCAACCTGGCCCATACTATAACCTGTCCTGGCTCTCACATCTGCCAGTAGGCTATGTGGCCCAGACTGGTCTGTTCCCATACCCAATTCACAGGTATGCTGGCTGGTACTGTAACCTTATTTGGTCCTTTCTGCTTTTAGTCTTCTTTCTTGTGCTCATCTGCAGAGACTGCATCCTGAAGCTTTCCCCCAGTGGCAGATCTTGTATACAGTAGTGTGTCTTGGCCCAGACTGACTTAGTCTACCTCCTGTCCTAGCAGGAACAGCAGCCTTGCCCAACCAGCCCACACCCATTCTGGTTCTTACTGCTGGGTGCTAAGTCCAGCCGTGCATGATTCACCCCCAAACCCAGCTCTTACATAATTCAGAGGATGCAGAGACCTATCCCAGCCTATCCTATACCTATTCTGAATCTTGTGAGCACCAGTGGATACTGGAGTCTAGCCCAGTTTGGCACACTCCAGATTCAGTTCACACCCATGCCTAGGGACACTATAGTCATATCCAGCCAAGTGTACTGCTCCCATTCCAGCTCTTGCACTCACTAATGGGGTGTGCAGCCCAGCAGGGGGTAACCCCTTAATTCCCAGACCAAGCTCACTCCTAGGCACAGATTTGGGCATGCCAGTGGTTGCTCTAATCTAACCCATCATAACCCATCATGAAGCTTGGTTTTTGCCATCAGATGTTGTAGCCTGGCCTGGCCTACCTTCAGTCCCAACTCTCACTCGTGGGTAATGTATCCTAGCCCTGGTCAACCTGCTTCCATCCCTGACTTCCAAACTAGTAGCCCACACCCCATCCTGGCTCCTGCACTTGCCAGCGTGCTATGATTGGCCTGGCCCTACCTGGTCTGCCCCCTACAGAGCCAATCCACACAAGTAAAGCAGCTCTGCTTCATCTGACCGACACCCGGCTGATGTGGATGCCTGGCAGACATACCAAGAAAGATGTAAAACAGAGAGCACCCTGTGTACATGCAAGGTTATATGTAGGCCTGGAGTCATGCAAAGATCGGAGTCCAGAGTCTGATGTTTTGGTGTCCCTTGTGATGTTGCCTGATTCCCCCTTCCCACTGGAGAGCTACTTATTTATCCTTTGCTTGGAACTATTTTGGGTTGCTCTGACCTTGAGTTTTCACTCAGGTAATCTGTGCTCCACAACCAGCTTTCTCATCACTTGATTATGTTTTGTAAATACATACACTTTCTTTGTTTCAGTGTGTCATCCTGCAAGATGATGGCCACCCTGCTACAATAATATTCAGTTCTGCATGATTTCTCATGTTCTGCATTAATTCATCTTTGACACAAAGCCAATTCCCATGCTTATAAGCAGGAGCGATAGCCCTTCAGCAGAGTTCTCCAAGTTCCTCCAGCAGACTCACTCCCAACCCCAGATCTCACATGTGCCAGTGGATGCTAGGCCCCTACCTGACAGTCTGCCTACCCAGAGTTAGTCTTTGTGTGTGCTGGTGGATGTTGTGGCCCAGCCCACCCCACACCCAGTTGTTGGATGTGCCTGCAAATGCCACAGCCTGGAGCAGACTGGCCTGTTCCCAACTCCATAACACCTATGTATTATTGAGCACCATGGTGATGCCTAGCTCAGCCTGTCACTACCCTAGCCCTTAAGGAAACCATCTGGTATGGCAGATTGACAGGGGTGAGCCCAAGATCCCCCACAGAATCTGCTCCTAGACCCAGTTCTCTTATGAGCTGGTTAGTGTCATGGCTCAACTTGTCATTGTCCACCCCTGCCCCAACACTCACTGGCAAGTACAGTGGTCGAGCCCTGAGAGGAAAGCCCCCCAGCCATAGCTTTCATGTATGCTGGTAGGCAGTGGTTGATACCAATGAGCCCAACTCAGGTTTTCCACATGGATGGGTGCATTGCCTTGGTCCCAAAAGGTCCTTTGGTTTCTCTCCTCTAAACTACCCAGTCTCAGCCCCCTTGTTTACCTGCAAGTACAGTAGCCAGGTTGGTGGAAATCCCCAGAAGTCACTGCTTACCTATCACATTCTCCTTCAGCAGTCCTCCCTCCCACAAATCTCCAGACCTACTTCTCTGAGCAGTCCACAGGTTCCTATGCCCACAATTCCCAAGCCCAGTCCTCTGGCAATGTGCTGTGCCAGCCTGGGGCCTTGCTTTCCCACTCAGGGCCCACGCACATTGCACACAGGTCCTCATAACCGGTTTGTTGGCATGGCCAGCATCTACCCCCCCACATATCTTTAAAAAAAAGAATAGGTGACTATGGTGGCACACTGGTATAATTAACACAAATTTGTCATTGCCAGGCCCAGACCCAGAATACCTGCCAGTTGTTAGCTGCTTTTCTCCCAGCAGTGTAACACTTGCCTAGGTACAATGCAACCTTGGCCATTGCCTACAGCTAGGGGGTGGTCGTTCTTTCTATGGCTTCCCTGGCTAATGACTCAAACTCAAATGACCCCGAGTTGGATCTCATGCTTTGCTTCTTTCTCTTTCTATGGCCCTAAGTAGTCACCTCCACTTGCTCATGGAGGGACACTCCTGATTATGTTCCCTGAAATCAATGGCTTAGGAGAGGATGCCCTAATCTAGTTACAGAAAATCTACACTCCACCAGAACTCAAAGATGAACAACAGTTTCTTGGTTGTTGGCTGCACAGTTCTCTTCAGAATGACAATGAATCTAGGAAGTTACTTCCATCTGGAAGGCTCCTAGCTATGAGATAGCTTGAGGTGGGAGGACCTCAATCAAGACTGTGAATGTTACCTACTCTCTATTTATAACACTTGGATAGTTGGTCCAAGCTTCATGCTGCCTAGGCAACAGCCCAGATGTGCACCTGCTTCATCTTGGGCTACTCAGCCTCTAGCATTGTGAACAATAAGTCTTGGGCTTTTAAGAAGTTAGTCAGATATGGCCAATTGAAATGCCTGGTATGGAGTTTCTTCCCTACTTTCTCAATCTGTGATGAAGGCATTAATGCAGAAAACAATGCGAGCAAGAGAGGGAACATGCCAAAACTGGGTTTTTTAAAGATGTATTTCTTTATTTGAAAGGCAGAACTACAGAGAGAGGGAGAGATGGGGAGATTTTCTCTATGCTGGTTCACTCTCCAAATGGCTGCAACAGCCAGGATTGGGGCCAGATTGAAGCCAGGAGTCAGGAGCCTTCATCTGCATATGGGTGTAGGCACTCAGGCACAGAGCAGCTGGAACTCAAACCAGTTCCCAAAACGGATGCTGGTGTCACAGGCAGCTTTACTGGCTCTGCCACAGTGCCAGCCTCCAAGACCTGGGTTGTAAGAAACACAATCATGGCGGGGGTATAGCTCAGTGGTAGAGCATTTGACTGCAGAAACCCAATCTATGCACAATGATGAAAACTGCACGCATGCACCAGCAGGGCCAAGTGGGAGAGAGTCTGGGAGCTGGAATCAGCTGACAGTTTGGTAGGGTGAAATGGATCCTTTTTCGTTAGAAATTTTTTAGTTCACATGATTGTGTGTATAAGTAGAGGAGACATTCCAAAGCATAAAACAATCTGGACTTGCATTGGAAAGAGAATTTTCAAAGATGGGACAGAGAATAGAAGACTCATTCCTGAATCATCTTTATGTTCCGGTATATTGCAAACCCTCAATTCCCCGTGGCTAGGCAGAAAGAACAAGAAATCGATGATTGTCTGAAGCCACATTCAAACAAAGTTGTAAAATCTCACCCCCAGCCTTCAGGAAGCCTGTTTTGTTCAATGCGTGTACAGAAAGGAGAGATTCCCTTAGACGTGCCTACTTGTCTGTGGGGAGGTCAGCTCCCTCTTTGTAGAAGATGTCTCCTTGGCAGCTGCTCACAGCCCGGCCACTTGCTGGATTATTTGCTTACACTGGGAAATGAAAGGACGATACAGTGTGTGAACCAGGACTCCTTACTCTTTGCCTGCGTATCATGTTGGTTTCTCTCTCTCTCTCTTTTGTAAGAAAATTCACAAGAATATATGAAAGTTTTTGATGAATAAGACCCTCTATTTTTAGAAAAAAAAATGGATGGAGCCATTTAGGGCTCTGGGCTGCCTGTGCTCTCGTGAGCACACCTCCCACTGTCTCAACTTCATCCCGCAGCTCGCTGGATGCCAGGATTTACATAACTGCTGGGGGAGGACTGTAGATTTAGCATTAGTAAGAGAAACTGCTTTCCTCCCTGGGGAGAGACAAAAAGGATAAGTACAGAAGGTGCAGAGACAATATTATCGGAGTTATATTCCTGTTCAGCTCTTTTATTCACTCTCAATTCTGGATTCTGTGGCAAATAATACAGGCAAAAAGCAAACTGGCCAAGAGCCAAGGCCTGGGATTAGTGCAGGAATTACAGTTGGCCCTGTGTATTTTAGATTCAATATCCACAGAAGAAGCCAACCACAGACAGTAGGCAGTTGAAAGAAACTTGTGATAGGACCTGTGTTGTGGCATGGTGGGAAAAGACACTGCCTGCAACATCAGCATCCCATATGGACCCGGTTTGAGTCCCAGCTGCTCCAGTTTCAATCTTATCGCTACTAATATGTCTGGGAAAGCAGTGGAACACAATTCAAATGCTTGGCCCTACACCCACATGGGAGACCCAGGTAAAGTTCTGGACTTCCGATTTCAAACCAGCTCAGCTCTGGCTGTTGTGACCATCAGGAAAGTGAACCAGTGGATGAAAGATTTCTCTTCTTTTCTTCCTTTTTTTCTTTCCTTCTCTCTCCCTGTAACTCTACATCCCAAATGTTAAGAAAAAAACAGTGTACACAAATATTTGGCTAATGGGAAGAAGGAATCAAATAAACAGAAAGAAGGTAGAAGAACAGAACTAATAAGAAAACAATTATTGAACTGGGAAATGTAAAGTACAACTTTGGAAAAGACTCACAGAAGTGCAAACTTCTGAAGAGCCTCCCCAAGAGGAAAGAGAAAACACAGAATAACAGCATCAGCCCTGAAAAGGAATGGGAAGTTCAGAGCTAAAAGGATTTAAAAGAGAATGCAGATGGTCCCTGATTTACGGTGTCACCACTTTCCCAGGACAGAAAGCAGATGCAGAAGAAACCCCACCTGGAAGGCTGCTCTTCCCCAGGGTGCTGGGAAGAGGTGTAATCCTTACAGCCCACCTGTCCATCTGCCTACCTGCCCACCAGGCAGGAGCAGCCAGCAACCTCCAAGGGAGAGCACCTCAACTGCACAGAGTGTATGTGGCTGAACTGGGACCTTCTGTAAATTAGCCAGATGAAATTCATGCCCCAGGGCCTGGTGTGATGGCTCAGTGGCTAAATCTTTGCCTCGCATGCACTGGAATGCCATACTGGAGCTGCTCCACTTCCCTTTCAGTTCCCTGTTTGTGGCTTGTGGCCTGGAAAAGCAGTCGAGGATGGCCCAAAGCCTTGGGACTCTGCACTCACATGGGTTCACTCCTGGCTCCTGGCTTTGGATCGGCTCAGCTCTGGCCATTGTGGACACTTGGAGAGTAAACCAGCAGACAGAAAATCTTTCTCTGTCTTTCCTTCTTTCTGTAAGTTTGCTTTTCCAATAAAAGTAAATCTTTAGGGCCTGGAGTAGTAACCTAGTGGCTAAACCCCGCACCTTGCACGTGCTGATCCCATATGGGCACCAGTTCTAATCTAAACAACCCCACTTTCCATCCAGCTCCCTGCTTGTGGCCTGGGAAAGCAGTAGAGGACGGCCCAAAGCCTTGGACCCTGCACCTGCATGGAAGACCTGGAACAGTTTCCAGGCTCCTGGCTTTGGATGAGCTCACCTCCAGCTGTTGCGGCCACTTGCGGGGGTGAGTCAGTGGACAGAGATTCTTCCTCTCTGTCTCTCCTCTTCTCTGTATATCCACCTTTCCAATAAAAACATAATAAAAATAAATCTTTAAAAAAAAAAGAAAAAAGAAAAAAGAAATTCATTCACATCCAATGTAGGGAAGTTTCAACTTCTAATGAATTTACTGGGACTTAATACATACAAATTGAGGAGTGTCTGTATTTTGTACAACCTCATCAATAAATTCGAAGACAAGTGAATGTATCAATTCCGTGCTTCGTCTTAGTAGGTTGAAAAGCAATTAGATGTAACACTCCTGGAAGAGTGCATTCGGACTTGAGCATACCTCAAAATCACCTGGAAGAAGGCTTTTAGCATGCGTCTAGGTCCAGCGTGATGGCTCAGTTGCTAAATCCTCCTTTATGGGTGGTGGTTTGTATCCCAGATGCTCCACTTCCCATCCAGCTCCCTCCTTGTGGCCTAGGAAAACAGTCAAAGACGACCCAAAGCCTTGGGACCCACGTGGGAGACCTGGAAGAAGCTCCTGGCTCCTGGCTTCGGATTAGCACAGCTCTGGCCATTGTGGCCATTTGAGGGGTGAGCCAGTGGATGAAAGATCTTTCTCTTTGTCTCATCTTTTCTCTGTAAATCTGCCTTTCCAATAAAAATAAATAACTTTCTATCTGTGAATCTCTTTCTAAATTCTATTTTGGTCCACCAATCTAACTCTGATAATCAGGCATGACTGCTCATATTTTCGGACAAATCTGAACGTCTGGTAATTACGTCATTGCTTCTGCTTCTTTAGGATTGCTGTGGTCATGCTTGCTCCCTAGCTTCCCTCTATGAATTTTAGAGGAGAGTCCATGAAAAGAATGTCATTAAATCTATAGCCTTTTTAAAAAGGCTATACAGAGAGGAAGATCATCTGCCCAATAATTCACTCCTCAAGTGGCCGCAATGGCTGGAGCTGAGCCAATCCAAAGCCAAGAACCAGGAGCTCTTCTGGGTCTCCCATGTGGATGCAGGGTCTCAAGGCTTTGGGCCTTCTTTGACTGCTTTCCCAGACCACAAGCAGGGAGCTGGATAGGAAGCGGGGTTGCTAGGATTAGAACTGGCACCCATACGGGATCCCGGCACGTCCAAGGCTAGGACTTTAGCCACCAGGCTACTGCGCCAGGCCCAATCTATAGCCCATTTTAAGAAAACACTATTTATATTTTTTCTCCTTTTCTACAATTTTATGATTTTCTCCAGACAAAACTTCCTATCTTTTGTTAAGCTTATTCCAAGTGCCTTTTTGCTGGCATTTTCATCATACTTCGCATCTGTCTTTATTTTTTTTTTAATATTTGTCGCTGAAACACAGATTTGCAACTGTCTGTGGACCCTATTTATGGCAGACTTGCTGCACAAGGGCTAGTGGCTTTCGACAGATCCCCTGGAGTTTGCTGGAGAAACACCCACAAATAAGATGGCATTTATCCAGTCTTTGCATCCCTTATTCCTCTCTCCTATCTGAGTGATCAGGTGAGACTGTCTGGGCCGCGGCCGCGCAGTCGGGGAGAGCGGTGTCTCTGTCTTGCTCCTGACTCTAAGGAAAGGCTCTGTCGGATCCATCAGCGAGCATGATGTCGCCGTTAGCTTTCTGTAACTTGCCCTCATCAGGCTCTGTAGCTCCCTGTTAGCCTTCATTTACTGAGAATTTTTAAAATCACAAAGTAGAATTCGATTTAGTCAATTGCTATTTTTGACTCTATTGAGATAATCACATTTTTTCGTTAATCTGATAATGTGGTGAATTATGCTAATGGATTTTCTAGTGTTGAATTAACCTTTTTATTATAGGAGTAAACCTATTTGGGTCATGAAGAATTACTCTTTTATACATTGGATAAAGTACATTTGTACATTGGTTGGAATTGCTAGGACTTGGCTCAGGAGTCTGAAATCAATTATCCTGACCTGAATGCTTCTTTCCCAGTCCTGTCCGGTCTTCAAACCCAGACAGCACTGCCCTTCTTAATGAGTTGGCGTTCTTCTTTTTCTGTTCTCTGCAAGACTTCAGGTAAGCTTGCAACGATCTCTTCAATGCTTGGCTGTTTTTGACTTTAGATCTAGCTAGACTTAGTGTTTTGTTGTAGAAAGGATTATAATTAGGTTTCTTTAGTGTAGAGCAAGCATTTGCCTGTTGGTTGTGATACCCGTTAGAAGGCCCACGTGCCATATCAGAGTACTGGATTCAATGCCCAGCTGCACTTCCTGATTCTAGATCCTTCCTCATGAGCATCTTGGGAAGGCAGTGGTGACAGTGTAGGTAATTGTTTCCTGGCACTGACGTGGCACACAGCTTCGCAGCTGCAGACATTCGGGGAAGTGAAGCGGCAGATGAACGCTCATGGATTCTTTTTTACCCTTTTCTCAAAGAAATACATTCAAGAAAATTATTTCTGGTAAAAGCAGAACTTTCTTTCTGGTGTGCCACATATCGTAAATTCCCATGTCCTTTGGGGCCCATTCCTCAGCTGGCAGCGGCCAGGAAAGATGGGCAGGAGGTGGGCGAGTGGCCACACGGAGCCCTGGCCACGTTGGTTCTGTCTTTTTACCCCACTGTGCCTTTGTCATATATTAGTAATGCTTTATGATTTCTCTGTAAAAATTTTAAACATTTTACAGTTTTGCATGATGCTTTGTGTGTTTGTTGCCAATTATTGTATTTTCTAAATTTTTGGCTCAATAAGTATAGATTGGTAATTGCATTTTGGATATGTACCTTATCTATGGCAAACTTACTACCCTGTCTTATTAACCTGATGGTTTTTCTGTGTGGAAGTTTTGTGCATGTATGTCATGGTATGAAGAAAGTTGGGAAACATTTCCTTTAAGAAAATCTATCTGGGAGCCCGGCGGCGTGGCCTAGCGGCTGAAGTCCTCACCTTGAATGCCCGGGATCCCATATGGGCACCAGTTCTAATCCCAGGAGTCCCACTTCCCATCCAGCTCCCTGCTTGTGGCCCAGGAAAGCAGTTGAGGATGGCCCAAAGCTTTGGGACCCTGCACCCGCGTGGGAGACCTGGAGGAAACTCCTGGCTGCTGGTTTCAGAGCAGCTCAGCTCCAATGTTGCGTCCACTTGGGGAGTGAATAAGTGAATGGAGGATCTTTCTCTGTCTTGCCTTCTCTCTGTAAATTTGCTTTTGCAATAATAATAAAAAAAAAAACTTAAAAAAAAAGAAAAAAAATCTAGCCACGAAGTCTTCTGCTATAAAAGGAGATTTAAAAAATACTTGCTGAGCCCCAGACTGTGGCGTGGCAGATGAAGCTGCTGCCTGCAAGGCCCTCATCACAGATAGGCACTGATTTATGTCCCAGCTGCTCCACTTTGGATCCAGCTCCCTGCTAAACGGCCTGGGAAAAGCAGTGGGGAATGGTTCAAATGTTCCAGGCTGTGTGACTCACGGAAGACAGATAAAACTCCTGGCTCTGGCCTGGCCCAGCCTTGGCCAATGTAGCTACTTGGCTGTTTCTCTTTCCTTTCTCTCTCTGTAACTCGTTCAAAGAAACAAATCTTTAGATCACTAACCACTGTTGGTGTTAACATTGTATTCCCCTTTCTGCAGGCTTAACCTGAAGCCCTTGGTCATCAGCAATTGATCTTACTCATCTTGGGGTCTTCTACCTATTTCAGATTCTGAGAGCAACTTTGGCTCCTCACGCTAGTGTTATAGCCTGAAGGCTTGCCTCCTCGGCCTCTCCAAGGTCATATGCTGGACTCCCAATCCAGAAGGTAAGTGAATTAGGTGGTAGGCCTTCTGAGAGATTTGGTCATGAGAGCGCAGATCACTCATGTGTGGGGTTAGCACCCCTGGAAAAGACCGCTTGCTTGTCCACCTATGATGCTGTGGCAGGAAGCTGCATCCGAAACCTGGAACCATGGCAAACCCGTTTCTGCTATTTTAATGTCACCTGGTCTGTGGCATTTTGTTATAACATCCCAGATGGATTAAGATACCCAGGCAAATAAAAAGACCACGTAACTCTGCCTTTGCTTCTAAGGTCACACGTGGTCTGCAGCTGTGTACAGCTCGGTAAGCTGCTGCTTGGGATGCGTGTTCTAGCACACACATCTGATGTGTACTAGCAGAGTGCTGGTTCAAGGCCCAGAGGCTCTGCTTTCAACCCAAGCTCTGCCAAAGGTACCCGGGAAGCAGCAGATAACGGCTCAAGTCCTTGGACCCCTACCACTCACAGGGGAGTCCTGGGTGGAATTCCTGGCTCTTGGCCCTGCCCTGGCTGTTGTTGCCATTTGGACAGTGAACCAAGAGATGGAAGACTTTCCTCCAACCCTACCATTCAAGCAAAAAAAAAGAAAACTATAATCTTATGTGTGTGCTCAGATCTCCCCTGCCCGCAAAAGGCAGAGTAAGGACCTTGCTGTAGAACAACCGTGCTAGTTTTCTGGTGGAATTTCACCTATTCTCGCAGGAAATTTGGCCCAAATCTACTCTGATTCCAAATCCACCTCTGATCTTGCCCCCAAGTTTCTGTCCATGGGATTCAGTCCTACTGCTCTACCCCCCTGTCCAACTCTGGTCACGTGGGTCAGTTCTTAGCTGCCTGTTTCCCATGCCTTTATAGCGATGGTTTGGGTGATGTAGCTTCCCTGACAAAGGGTCAGCCCTGGATTTTTTTTAAAAATTTATTTATTTTTATTGCAAAGTCAGATATACAGAGAGGAGGAGAGACAGAGAGGACAATCTTCCATCTATTGACTCACTTCCCAAGTGGCCTCAATGGCTGGAGCTGAGCCAATCCAAAGCCAGGTGCTTCTTCAAGGTCTCCCATGTCGGGGTGCAGGATCCCACGGCTTTGGGCTGTCCTTGATGGCTTTCCCAGGCCACAAGCAGGGAGCTGGATGGGAAGTGGGGCTGCCAGGATTAGAACCGACGCCCATATGGGAGCCTGGGGCACGTTCAAAGCGAGGACTTTAGCCCCTAGGCTACAGTGCCGAGCTTGAAGGATCAACCCTGTTAAGGTTGCCCCATTAAGGGCAGGGTTTTCAGCCTTAACCTGCTGACATTTTGTGCCAGGCAGATTTGCACCATGTGTGTTTTTGTGCACCACTGCATTCCTTCCTTGGAAGCCATTTTCATCACCTGACGAGGACAACTGAAAATGCCGCCCCCCCCCACCCCCGCACACTGCCACATGAGCCCTGCACACATAAAGCCATCTCTAGCCAAGCCACCACCCTAAGGTTTGCAGTTCTGTGTTCTCCCACCTGATATGTGGTGTTCTACTGTCAGCCGTCCCACTGCCCTGCTGTCAGTCTCAACCTTGTCCTCCAAACACAGCTCGCTCCTGGAACTGCCCTTGGTGCGGCCACTTAGCTGATATTCTTGCACCACCTTGCTAAAGCCAAGAAGCTTCTTGGACTGCTGTTGATTGCAGTGTCTGGAAAGAATGGCCCTCTACTAACCCCCACCTCAACCAGCTTGCCTCTAGGGCTGGCGTGGGGGATCTGCCCTCTTGGGGTCTTGTTAGTACTTGCAAGAGTTGATGTGGCATGAGCTCTGAGACCATGCTTGCTTTCCTAGGGGAAGGTCCTTCTCCCAGGGATTGGATGTGAATGGGCCTGTCCTAGCCCTTCTATAAACGGGGAGTTTTCAGAAGGGGATAAGGGTCCCATTCAGCTGTGCAACGGGTCAGTCAGGAAGCAGGAGCAGAAAAGGAAGACACTTTGTCCCAACAGCTGGCCCTGGCACAAATGTGGGCAGCTTAATGTCAGAGGCGCAGAGTGTCAGAGAGTGATGGCTTGATGATTTGAACAGAGTGAGCGGGCAAAGAACATTGTGTGATGCTTTCCATGGAGAACAGAGCCGAGAACCACAGAGAAAGGACAGAACAAATTGTACCTTGAACATGGCTTCGTTAATTCTAGGGGAAGTGGGGGTGCTGGGAGGGCCCTGGGCCCAGAAGGACTCCAGGGAGTTGGCTGGCCTATTGACAACAGGCAGAAATGCAGGCAGCAGGTGGGAAAAGGCAGCGCCCACTCCCAGGGGCGACACTGTTTCTCTCTTTCAGCTGGACGCTCTGTGGATTTCTCTGCTCCACCACTGGCTGAGTGTCACCCACATCCTAGCAACCAAAGTCGCTCACTGCCGCCCCCAAATTCCTGCAGCATGAAGAGAAAATCACACCCCTTCCTCTCGAAGGCTTAACTCAGAAGCTGCACATGTCATTTCCACTCCCATTTCATTGGCCTAAACGTTGTCCCATGGCCACCCCTAGCTGCAAAGGAAGCTGGCAAATCTGGACAACCATGCGTTCAGATCAAAACCCAGGGTTCACTTGGAGAAACTTCTCTACCACATGAGCTCTGAGATGTCCTGTCTCCTTCCCTTCCCTCCAAAGTCAGCTTCTCAGAGGCCAGGCCTGGTGGAAGAAGGAAAGGAGGGGAATGGGGAAAGGTGAGGTCTCGCGCACAGTGGGCTCCTGTGGCCGCATAGCACATTAAGTCGCCGCCTGGGATACAGGCATCCCATACGGACCCTGGTGGGAGTTGTGGCTGTGCCACTTCTAGATCGGCTTCCTGCTCATGTGCCTGGGAGAGCAGCAGCAGAAGACAACCCAAGTGTGAGAACACCTGCACACATATGGGGGACCCAGGGGAAGCACTTGGCTTCTGTCTTTGGTCTGGATACACAGAGAGAAGGAGAGACAGAGAGGAAGATCCTCTGTCCAATGGTTCACTTCTCAAGCGGCCCTAATGGCTGGAGCTAAGCCAATCCAAAGCCAGGAGCCAGGAGCTCTTCCGGGTCTTCCACACAGGTCCAGGGTCCCATGGCCTTGGGCCGTTCTTGACTGCTTTCCCAGGCCACAAGCAGGGAGCTGGATGGGAGTGGGGTTGCTGGAATTAGAACCAGCACCCACGTGGGATCCCAGTGCATGAAAGGTGAGGACTTTAACCACTACGCTATTGCACCGGGCCCGAGATCTTAGAATATTAAAGGCAGTGAAGACAGAGAAAGAAATCAAGAGAAAACTATTTATATGAAAGGTGTTTTAACACAATGTGTATAGTTTTGTGAGATTATATATCCTTTTTATGTTTAAATAAACATTTTTATTTTTAGAACAGAATTGCACAGATGTGGAAGGGGTTCCTCTGTATGTCTTCCATTTTTAAATTAAAAAAAATTGAAAGGCAATGAGAGACCACACACACACACACACACACACACACACACACACACACACTGATCAGTCTTCCATCCTTCGGCTTATTCCTTAAATGCCCTCAATAGCCAGGGCTGGGACAGGTGACAACCAGGAGTTGGGAACCCAACACAGGCTCCCATGGGAGACCAGGACTCAGATGCTGAGTCAGCACCTGCTACCTCCACTGCTGTGCACTGACAGGCCGCTGAGTTGGAAGTGGAGCTGGAACTTGAACCTGGGCAATGTAATATTGCATGCAGGTACCCCAAGCCTCTTAACTCCTAGGACAGACACCAACCCCTATATCAACTATTTTTTGAGTGAAGGTTTTAAAATTCTGAGAAATTTTTATAAGAAGTTGGAAAAAAATTTGGTCAGGAGTGGAGTGGAAAATTTTAAAAGGTAGGTGCATTTTACAAAATTTCTGCATCTTTTTGACCAGGAGATTTTAAGTAAATTGCTTAATATCCTTGGACCTCAGTTTTCTCACTTATAAAACAGAATTGCAACTCACTCAGTTGCCATGGTGACAGCACGTGCAACACCATGATGGTCAAGCATATGTGAAACATCTGCAGGGACACTGTGCAGTCTGAAACACAGACCAAATGGCAGTCCCATCATGAATCCGCAGGTCCCAGTGTAACTGAGTGACTGTAGTGTGACCTAACATGTGAAGGTTAATGTAACATCATGAATTCTGACCTACTAATGAAGGAATGCTAAACTGATGCCGAGGGTGGGGGGACTGTGATCATTGAACAATGAGATTTCCACTTGCAAAGCAAGTGGGGTGATTCCCCTATTAAAAGAAACAAAATTTTGAAGGACCTAATAATTTTCCTGAAGTAAAAGGGCTTTGTGGGGGGTCTGGGAGAGGGGTAGTGTTGTGGCATTGTAGCTTAACCCTCTGCCTGCATTGCCACTATATCACATGGGTGCCGGTTTGTATCCAAGCTGCTCCACTTTCAATCCAGCTCCCTGCTAACGGCCTAGGATAGCAGTGGAAGATGGCTCAAGTGCTTGGGGGCTCTGCACACATGTGGGAGACCCAGAAGAAGCTCTTGGCTTTGTAGTGGCTGTTGCAATCATTTGGGCTTGAATCACTGGATAATAGATCTGTCATAACTTTGCCTTTCAAGTAAAAATTTGAAATATCTTTAAAAACATGTTTTACAGGGCCAAGCATGGTAGCCTAGTGGCTAAAGTCCTCGCCTTATGTTAGCCAGGATCCCGAATGGGCCTTGATTTGTATCCTGGCAACTTCACTCTGCAGGTGACGCGCTAGCTCATCAGACTTTGAGAACCGGTGATGGAGTAACGTCCTGATGGAGTATTTGGCGGATCTGAAATCGCCCTACCTGGCAGGACTGCCGAAGAGACCCAGCTGTGGTGGAGGCAGCTGAAGAGGTCGGGCGGAGGTCACGGCGGAGCTGTCTGGAGCAATCCAGCATCCTGTCTGCTGGTCTATCCCAAAGGCTGCACACCCTAGTCAGCAGAAAATGGCGGCGGTGCAACAATGACTCAAGCAGATAGTCAGGGCTGTGTGCAACAACAACAACAACAGTACGTTAAAGTAGGAAGGAGCGGACACAGCCAACTTTAAATGAGAAAGCATGGTGCTACCTGCAAAGTGCCCGCAGGAGAAGCATGTCTGGCGGGCAGCAGGCCTGGCCGTAGGGTGCCAAGCCCCGCATCTGCATCCCATGCCTGTACACCTTGGCATGCGACCTGGCTCTGGCTCCTTGCTCCAGCTCCCTGCTCAGGCAGACCAGGGGAGGCTGTGGCAACAGCTGCCACCCGCGTGAGACCTGATTGAGGTTCATGGGTTTTGGCTTTTGGTCTAGTTCTGGCCAGTCATAGTGAACACTTAAGGGGTGCATAGAACTCGCCCTTCTCAAGTAAATTTTAAAAATCATGTCATGGAAGCAAGTATTGGCATGGGGAAACAAGGCTGGCTATAAAAATATGGCTAGATTCCATTTTCACTTTACGTACACCTTGGTGTAGGCACTTGGAAAAAACGATGAGCTTGCTGCGCGTGTCAGTGCTTCCAGCTTTGGGGCGACGGTTGTGTGTTGCTGTGCTTTTCACATTTTCCACCTTAAGCACTCATTTCTTTTGTTTACAGGGGAAAAAGTCATAACCAAAATATGTGTTTAGCACACAGCCCTGAATGTCTAGCCATAAACAAAATGTTTTTTTCAACCAGAAACTCATGGGATTTCATCACAGCCGATGCTCAAGGATGGCATTAGCTCACTTTTGGCTGCAGCTGCGGCCCTTGGGGCTGGCTGCCTGCAACAATCACCAAGGGGATTCACGCCGAGCAATCAACCCACCACCCAGACGGCAAGTGGCTCCCCGCCTAAAGGACCAAGTCTGGGAGATCTACAAGGTTTTTGTTTTGTTTTGTTTTTTGCTTTTTGTTTTTCCCAGAGTTAAAAAAACATTACTCACTACCCATGGGAGGACATTCGCCTTTGAAAACATTATTACAATATCTGTTTTCATTCTTAGAGGAAAACATATTTCTCTATAACATTTCTGATGCCAAACACGTAGGTTTCCTTCCTCAGTTCTACACGTGTCCCAACTCCCCAGCATCAACTGGGCATCCCAGAATTTAAATTCTGACAGCCTCTCAGTATTAGCAAGGATGCCATAGGCTAAGGAAATGTTCCAAACTGTCCTTCCTCCCTTCAGATGCCAACTGCAGTTAGGGCGGGCCGCATGTCACCCACTCTGCTACCCAGCACGGCTGTGCGGGGCGCCCCCAATGTGCTATCCCTCACAGTAACGCCTTGCACGCTATGAACCTTGGCCTCAAAGAAAGGCTGCTCAAAGTAGACCCTTCTGGCCTTCTCCTGCCCTTTCTTCTCCTTTTTGCCCACTTCTCTCAAGGCAGGCCAGAGAGGCTGGAATTCTTCGGGGGTGGGCATTGTGGTTCAGTGGTTAGGGAAGGCACCCTGTATTGGAGTGACTGGGCTCGAGTCCCTTTTCTGCATCGGATCTGGCTTCCTGCTGAAGCATGTCCCGGCTCATGAACTTGGTTTCCTGTATCTACCTGGGAGACCTGGCTGGAACTGTGGGCTTAGGCTAAAGCCTCTGTCAGTCTGTGGCCGGCGTGAGGGAGTGAAGCAGCAGATAGGAGCACTCCCCGTCACTCTGCCTTTCAAAGCAATAAAAATTTGAAAAAGCAAGCAAGCACAATTTCCAGTCCTCAAGTCCAGCAGTCAAGCCTGGAACTTCAGCTCTTCCTCTCCTGTATCACCAGCCCTCTTTCCCCCAGCATGGAAGAGCTGACTGCAAAGAGATTCTTGGACTGACCTTGTCTGAAACATCAGAGGACCCTTGCTCCAGAAGGACCCTGCCCCAGCCTGGGGGAAAGGCGGGCCACACAGAGAGGCCAAAGCTGACCCAAGTGCGTCCTTCTGTCTGCTCCATTCGCTCCCACCCTGCTGCCGTCCCATTGTAAACATTATAAAGTAGAAACTACAGTTAGTATGTGGAAGGCTCTCACATCTCCCACACGTGGAAGAAATAAACCTGGCTTTTGTTACAGCCGACTCAGCTGTGACCCCGACACAAGCATCACGTGCCCATGATCCCGCTCCAGAGTCCATCACGTGGTCTATGGCTCACGGGCGCGGCTGGATTACCCAGGTGACCGCGTGCAGCACAGAAGGACACAGGCCAGGGCCAGCAGGGTTCCCAGCACTGGAGCATCTGTCCTTGCCACACCAAACTTCCAACCACCCAACAGGTTGCCCTGGTAACCAGCCCCCCTTCCCAGGGTGAAGGCAGGTGAGGTTGAAAAGAAATGGCGCTCACCAACAAGAGCCATTCTCATCCCTTCCACTTGGAAGATTCAAGGTTCTGAGGGCTTTGGGGCTCTGTGCCAGCAAATGGGGGTAACACAAACCCATATCTCTCATTGTATCATCACAGCGAGTCGAACGGCTACATCCGGCATTTAGGCTTGTCCCCTCAAGTGCTGGTTTTCAAATCCTCTAACCAGCACGTGTCCAACAACCATCAGCAGTCAGTCACTTCACCTGCGGCTCAGCCAGCCTGGAGGGAAGCAGGAGACGGGTTGCTGAGTTCATCAGGCAGAAGAGCCCGCCCGGGTCCCACAGGTGCTCAGGGAGCGGCTGCAAGCTGTGTTCCTGGGCCTTCCCCCACCGCAGCCACCTTGGGGTCTGTTGTGTGCGTGTCTCTCCCCAGTTTAGAGAAACCGGTTTTCTAGCATACGGCTCTGCCTTTCTCATGTCTCAGGTGTGCTTAGGGCACTTCCATCTGAGGGTTGGGGCAGTCCTCCTGCATGTGGGAACTGGGTGGTGGCAGCGCATACATTTCTGAATTCCTCCATTCGGAGATCGGCGTCTCCCGGTCCCCATCCGGCACTGTAAGAGACGGCCAGCGGACCAGGGCCCCGACGTGACAATTTTCCGCCACACCTGGATTTGAGTATTCTTGCCCTACAAGTAGAGATGATTGAAACCAGTTATAATTTATCCACTGTCAAATGACTCTGCCATTTATAAACTGCTCATTAATTTGGAAGGCTGTTTCTCTTTGAATGTTCTTCACGTTGACGTCCATGAAAACGTGTTTTGTTATTTTCAAATGTTAATATGCTTTAGTGCACTTTTGGAAATGAGCATTTTTTTTAGACCTTTCTTTTTAAAGGGAGAGAGAGAATTGTCCATCTTCTGGTTCACTCCCCAAATGCTCACATTAGCCAAGGCTAGGCTAGGAACTCAGAACGCCATCGGGGTCCGCCACATGACAGGCGGGGACCCAAGTTCTCGAGCCTCCCAGGGTGCACACTGGCAGGAAGCTGGCATGTGAGAGGTGGCACCCTAAGAGGTGACGTGGAAGTCTGAGGATAGCTTTACTACAGGGCCAAACACCCTTGGACATCAACTTTGTAAGATAAACTGTGGGCTCACAACAAAACTGAGCACAAGTTACTATGGAGATTTCCCAAGTATCCCTGCTCTTCACCCTACACTCGTCAACAGAGTAGTGCAACTGGAGCCACACAGACACGTCACCGTCACCCTTAGTCCAGTGTGTGCCTTTGGGTAACTTCTATGTGTTTGTCAAGAGTGTGAGTATACCTACACATACAAGTGATGGTACCTTGGAAAGCTCACAGAACACACAACACATGGGGTCTCTGTGTATCCAACCCTCCCTGGCAGAAACTTGATGACACTCAAGGTAGCAGCATCTTCAATCCCCGTCATCAAATTAGTAAGCTTTCTCCCTGCGCTCCAGTGTGGACTGCTGTGAACCCTGGGATGTATCCCCTTCTATCATCACCATACCACACAGAGTATTCTCATCCCCCTAGAAATACCTGGGCTGCACCTGTTCACACTCTCCCAGGCCCTGGAAGCCGCTGATCTCCCCAATCATCTCTACAGGGTTGCCTGGGCATGTTTTAAAAATCGCAAAGGAATTCACCATCAGGAGCAAAAGAAGAAAAGGGGAAGGAGAGGATGTGAGAAAGCTGGGAAAGGCCACTTAGAAATGATTTTATTTTGTACATCATGTGTGCTTAGCACGAAGAATTCCTCGTTGAAATGGATCCAAATGGTCTTCCAAAACCCACTGCCCAAACAGATGACCCAGGCAGAATTGGACACCAGCCAGCCAGCCGGGCCGTTGCTGCCACCTCGTGGCTGCCGTGGAAAGTGCCGCGCGGGGCAGTCATCTGCGGCTACCTCGGCGGAGCTCGCAGATTACCTGGGCAGACCAAGGGCCTGCGCGATTTATGATGGGGTGGCGGTGTTTATTAATCCACAATCGTATTGTTTTTTGACAGACAACCCAAGATTAAGGCTAATAAAGGACTCTGAGAATGTGGGCTCGATAATTTCCCTGGCGTGGGAACAAAGGCGAAAGTCGGTAAATAGTACCTGGATCCTCCGGTAATTACTCCATCTTATAAATTACTGTTTTCTCCCCTTCCAGCCCGCAGTCTGTCATTCGGCGAAGTATGATATATTAATTTTTAGCTCGGCGATATCCCCAGGGAGTAATCAGCCGCGGCGCTGCACAGGTGTTTCTCCAGTGAGAAAGGTTACGATGGGAATTATTTATAAACGACATTAGCGCGGGGACTGTTAACCAGGTGGCTCCTCCCCGCTTATTAACGGTCAGGAGGACCGAGTGGCCTAGGGACGGTGGTCCCTTACCCAAACAAAATGCTCCCCCCCACCCCCGTGGAGGTGTTTAAATCCATCCCATCCACCCACTCACCCCACTTCTTGTCCTCTTTCCCTTCCCCTCTAAGTTTTCTCTGCAGCCTGATTATTTTGAAACAGTCCAGCCCTCACAATGGCCTAAAGGTCAGATACCAGCTGGGGCTGGAGCAAAGGCACCGCAGGATGTTGGGCTAAGTGCCTGGGACCCTGCTATCTGCACGCGAGACTCCGCTGGAGTGGCAGGCTCCTGGCAGGCCTGGTCCAGCCCTGACCGCTGTTGCAGCCACCCAGGGAGTGAACCAGCAGGTGAAGATCTTTCTGTGAATCTCTGTGTGTCACTCTGCCTTTCAAATACATAAGTAAATATTAAGAACAAGAAGAGCATGGTGTTGTTCATGCTGTACCTGCCACCCACTCAGCAGCTCTCTGTGGGCTTCCACCAGGCCCCTCCTACCCGGCGTTCCATGGCCTCACCATCCTGACGTGGTGCTAAGGGTCCCATTGCTGTCCATCATCTATCATCTTTCCTTCCTTTTCTTTCTCTTCCTTCCATCCTTCCTTCTTTCAAAAATTTATTTTCACTTAAAAGACAGAGTTACTGAGCGAAGGGGAGAGAGAGAGAGAGAGAGATCTTCTATCCATTGGTTTACTCCTCAAATAGCCATAATGGCTGAAGTTGGGCCAACCCAAAGCCAGGTGCTTTTTCTAAGTCTCCCAGGTAGGTACAGGGGCCCAAGGACTTGGGCCGTCCTCTGTCACCTTCTCAGGGCAGAAGCAGGGAGCGAGATAGGAAGTAGAGCAGCCGGGACATGAACCAGTGCCCATAAGGGATTTCAGAGCCACAGGTGGAGGATCAGCCTACTATGCCACTGCGTCAGCCCCAATTCTTAATGCTTTTATCAGCACGTTCATATCTACACACAGTGTAGAGTGCTGCTTTGTGTTCTAACAACTTTCGGGGCAGGCGTTTGGGACAGCAGTGAGGACACCAATTAGGGTGCCTGCACCCCACTCAGAGCTCCACCCTCCATTCCAGCTTCTGGCTGCTGTGTGCCATGGCAGGCAGCACGTGGTAGCTCTGCCAGCTGGGTCCCTCCCATTTGTGTGGGAGATGTGGTAGGGTTCCTGGCTCCTGACTTTGGCACCATTTTTTAAACTTAGTTTCATTTTTTTTAAACAAGTGTTAAGATGGTGAGAGTTACTCACTGTGTTACTTTCCTGGACCTGCTTTCTCACAAATGTTAGCCATAAGCTGGGTGACAGATGGGGGTGACACAAGAAAAATCTCTTTCCTCACAAGTGGGAGGCCAGAAGTTGGGAGTCAGGGTGTGGGCTGGGTTCCCAGGGAGACCGTTTTTGCCTTGTCCAGCCTCTTGTGGCTCCGGACGGTCCATGGCTTGTGGCAACAAACTCCAGCCTTGACACCATTTCCTTTCTCTCTCTTCTTTCCATCTTCCTTTCTGATGAGGATGCTTGCCACGGGACTTCAGGCCCCTGTACCCAAGCTGGTTGATTCCCAGATGGTGACAACAACCAGAGCTGGGCAAGACTGAAACATTTAGGGCATCTTTGGCTGCTTTTCCTGGGTGCATCAGCAGGAAACTGGATCAGAAGTGGAACAGTCGGGGCACAAATGGCTGACCCTATGGATGCCAGTACCATAGATGGTGACTTCACCCACTGTGCTACAAGGTCTGATGTGGAGCCCTGCCAGATGAGACTCAGGGTGAGAAGGGCGCGGGGGGGAGGGAGGGAGGCAGGAAATCCAGGTTCTGCAGCCGACCCTCGGCTGACCCTGACTCCCAGCCCCAGGAGCCGGCAGCTTCCTGTTTCTCATCCAAACCACTTGACCCGACTTACTAGGCAGGGAACACACAGAAATAAATCTTCACTGACCACTCCCTGGGTTTGGACTGGGAATGAACAATTAAAAAGACAATAACAGCATGCATTTTGGGGTTACTATAGTAAGTAGATGGACAGAAAATTTGACAAATGAGGGTCCAGCAAAATGGCTCAATGGCTAAGCCCGGGATTCCACATGGGTGCCGGATCATGTCCAAGTGTCCCAGCGGCCCCACTTCCCACCCAGCCCCCTGCTTGTGGCCTGGGCAAACAGCGGAAGACGGCCCAGTTGGGACCCTGCACCCGCGTGGGAGACCTGGAAGAAGCTCCAGGCTTCGGATCAGCTCAGTTTGGGCTATTGCGGCCGTTTTGGGAATGAACCGGCAGACAGAAGATCTGTGTCTCTCCTTCTGTCCATAAATTTGATCTGCCTTTCTAATAAAAATAAAATAAATCTTTAAAAAAGAAAATTTGAAAAAGGAAAGGATAACATGCCTTTAATCCCACTGGCAGGCTCCTTGTATTTCTCATGTGCAAGTTTTATAATTATAATTATTTGAATCCAGTTCTGTAACTTGCAATACAGCATCATTTTCCCTTGTGAATTCTTTTTAAACTGTTATGTGTTTCCTTTATTTGAGAGACAGAGCCATCTCCATTGCTGGTTCACTCCCCGAGCATGCCTCCAGCATATGAGGTTGAGAGTCAGGAAATCAGTTTATGTTTTCAACAAGGGTGACGGGGTAGTTGAGTTATCATTGGTTACTTCCCAGGGTGAGCATTAGCGGGAAGCTGGGACCCTAACTCAGACACTCCAGTATGGGTGTCAGCATCCCAAGCAGCGAACATCCGAGGCCAGACACCAGCCCCAGTAACCTTTTTGAGTAAGATTTCAGTGTCTGGCATGGTGACCACAGTTAATAATACTGGACTGCATACTTGAAATTGGTAAAAGTAGATCTTAAATGTTCTTACTGCAAAAAAAAAAAATAGAAAGAAAGAAAGAAAGAAAGAAAGAAAGAAAGAAAAGAAAAGAAAAGAAAGAAAGAAAAGAAAAGAAAAGAAAAGAAAAGAAAAGAAAAGAAAAGAAAAGAAAAGAAAAGAAAAGAAAAGAAAAGAAAAGAAAGAGTTGTCGGTGACAGATGTCCCGGTGCTCCAGGACAGCAAATCCTCACGTTGTACATGTTAAATATACACACTTTTCATTTGTCACTTATATCTCAATAAAGCTGGGATGGATGAAATCAAGCGGGTCTCCCCCTGTCTATTTTACAGTACCTGAAACTAAAGCTCAGGAAACTGACTTTCTGAGCTCCCACAGTGAGTAAGTCTGGGGACCAGAAGGAATCTTGACTTGTATAATCATTTATTTATTTGCTTAATTTAAGAAGCCAAGAAAGAGGTGCAGGTAGACTGCCATCTGCTGGTTCACACCTGAAATGCCCACAGCAGCAGAGACTGGGTTAGTTCAGACATACAGACCGGAACCCTGCCCAGGTCTCCCACATTTTGCAGGAATTCAATTGCTCGAACCATTTCTGGCCCCTCCCCCCCACCCACCAGGACCTGCTTTAGCTTGAAGCTGGAGTCAACAGCTGGCGCTGAGTCTCAAGTTCAGGCGCTTCAGGTTGGTATGTGGGCGTCTGAACTGCTAGGCTAAAGGCCTGTCCCCATAACTGTGATTCATCTTGTATAAAGTGTTATCATTCTTACAAGATTTTCTCTGAGGATATGTGTAGTAATACGTTCACATGCCAACATGTGATGGCCCATGGTTGCATAACAAACTACTCCCAAACAATGATGACATTTGTTTTGCTCGTGGATCTGTAATTTGGGCAGGGTTTGCAAAGGGTGGTGAATCTTTACTCCCTTGCATCAGCTTGGGGAATTAGAGACCAGAGGCTGGGACCCTCTCGACTCACTTTCTCCCAGGGCAGTGCAAGGATGCTGGCTGTTGGCTAGGACTTCAGCCAGGGCTAGGATCAGCACATCCACACAGGCTCTTTCCATGGGGTTCCCTGGCTTCTGCACAGCATCATGGCCAGGTTCCAAAGACAGCCATCTCAAGAGAGAACAGAATAAGGCAAAAGCTGTGCCCCCTTTTGTGACCTTGTCTGAGAAGTCACACAGCATGCCTTCTGACATTCTACTTGTCAAAGCAAGCCAAGGGGACGGGAGTTGGACTCTACTTTCCATTGGGAAGAATATCAAAGAGTTTGTCGGCAGAATTGAAAACTACCACATGATTTCAACATGTCAGACAAGTCCAGGGATGGCTGAGGCCCTCTGAGAGAATTCCCTAGCTCCTCTCAAGCTGCATACTGGGAACCCGGGACAAGCTCTCTGCTCTCTGCTCCAAGCATGCCGTGGCGGGACAATCAAATCATGGCATACCAAAATGAAAATACCACAAACCACTGTGCCCGGCGTCTAAATAAATTTGGGGTTGGGAGAGGAGCAGTGTGGTGGTATAGCACACTAATCTTCTGCCTGTGGCACCAGTATCCTATATGGATACTGGTTCAAGTCCCGACTGCTCCACTTCTGACCATGCTCCCTGCTTATGGCTTGGGAAAGCAGCAGAGACATCATAAGGTCTTGGGGCCCTGCACCTACATGGAAGATCCAGAAGATGCTCCTGGCTCCCAGCTTCATACCAGCCCAGCTCTGGCTGTTGCAGTCATTTGGGGAGTGAACCAGTGAGCGAAAATATCTCTGCTTTTCCACCTCAATCTGCAATTCTTTCAAGTTAATAATAATAATAATAATAATAATAATAATAATAATAATAATAGATCTTTAAGTGCATTTTGAGAAGCATAAAAACAACTTATCCTGACACTATTATGTCTTTTTTCGTCATGTTGAGTTAGTGTCATATTTCCCACACCAGTCTATTGATTTTGACTTTTTCCTCATATTTGTCAAAAACCCATGAGCTGCCCATTAGGTACAGTAACAGATCTTTAAGGACAAGGAGGCTTAGCTGAATCTGTCCTTCTCTTGCCATAAAGTAACTACACAAACATGGTTCAGTTCAGATCACTGGTGCCTGAGAGTACTCATGAATTGTACATTGTGGGAAATAGTCATTTAGACTGTCATTCTTGAGAATTTAACACCCCAATCAGTAGCTTTCCAACGGCTTTTGCTGGGGCACCGGGTCCCTTGTCCCTCCCTCCATGCTGTTCTTTCTGCTCTGGTCCATCTCTCTCTTCTCAGTTGATCCTCTACACTAGCCTTGCCCCTTTGGTCACCTTTGCGAAGCTCACCCACCTCCTGCCCTTTGTGGAGCCCTTTTTACCCAGATTAGAAAAGGTTTCCTTCACTCACAGTCCTTGAGAATTCTGGACAATTCCGTGCGGCAGGATGGGAATGGCAGCACACGTTACAGGGACAGTGATGTTACAGATGCCTGGCGCTCCACTGCGCCCTTGGGTCAGTGCCTCTGAGACATCCTGTGTACACAGACAGTTTTCAAGAGCTCACTGGCGAGTACCCAAGAACAGACCTGTTTTTACAACGGGCACAGAAATTAAGTAGTTAGTCCAAGGCTACACTTCTTGGTCGTGCCAGAATTTTCATAAAAATCCGGCTCTTCCTGTTTGGCCCCATTTCTCACGGGCTACACACTGCCCAGTTTCCAGGAACTCCTATCACCTTTGGAAGCCTTGTGGATGTTTATGTCCATGGGGATTCACAAAGCTGCCAAATAAAGGACTCTTCAGGCCAATCTAGTATCTGACCAAGCCCAGCTTTTGACAAATACTTAAGTTCCTTTTTCCTGAGGTGAAGAAAACACTTATTCTACTTAAAAAAAATATGCGCTTCAACTTCTTGTTCACTTAGACTAAACAAAGATTTGGATGATGTCAACAAGCAAGTGGATTTCTGATCATGCATATTTTAAAGTAACAGTAATGTTTTCTAAGACAAAAGAAATAAATATTAAATAGAGAAAATGAAGATAGAGCAAACAGAAATTGCATGATTTTCTCCAGCCCCAGAGGTACCCATTATTAAGTAATGAGCTGTCTGCTGCATGATGCTTCATCACATACACAAGCATGCCTTCTATTTCCCATCTACCAATTCCTCTCTAGGCTCTTGGTTTCTCTGAATCCTTTCTGAACATCTTTCTCTATTGTCAACTATTCACGCATGACATAGCTTTTGGTGTGAGTTTGTATTTGGCCATTGTCTTTCTATTTACTGTTTCCAAAGACCAAGAAGATTTTCAAGGTTTGCCACACAATCACTGCCATAGTGATTCTCAGTTGGCACCTGCACTCAACTTGTAACCCAGTTCTCCAGAAAGACAAGACAGACACACAGAAAGAGAAAGAGAATAAGCAATGACTTCCCATCCAAGGTGAGTCAGGTCCTCTTACCTCAAGGCTCTTTTTACTTTCCTTTCTCCAGCTGGGTGTTCAGGGTGGGTTTGTTGGGCCCAGTCTCTCCTGCAGACAATGTACAGCTCCCTGGCTAGCGACTTGAGGGGGGCTGCAAACCTTAGTAGAAGAGGGGTGCTGGAGAAAGGCAGTGCTGCTTCTTGCTGTCACTTTCACCCCCGGGAAGGGAACGGGACACAGGCCTGCCTGCCTGTGCATTGGGCTGAGCTGGAGCCGGCCCACTCATGGTGCAGCTGAGCCAGTCCACCAGCCCTGCATCCCAGAATATGGGCCTGTTCAGAAAATCTCAGCATCTTCACCAGCCAACTCAGCCTTCAGGCCAAACTTGTATTCCCCTTTCTCCTTTGTTACACAGAAGGGACATTTGTGATGGTCTCAGCCTAGCCTTTGTGTGATGGATTTAGATTACTTAGATCGAAGAATACACAAAGCATGTATTTGGACTAGACTTCTGACTACCATCACACCTGCCAAACTGGGGAATTTGCTATGTCAGATTGTAAAGAGCAAACATTCTTACAGTTAAACAGGGAAAACCATCTGATCCTATTCAGTCTGAAGACCCACTAGCTAATACAATGGACCTTGAGCCAGGCAGGGATTGCCAAACACTTCAGAAAGTCCCAACTACCCCACACCCCACCCTTATGGATCACTCACTGGTCAAGTTCAAGACTTTTTCTTCCTACTCCAGAAACCTCAAATTCCTCTCACACCACCCTGCTTGAGGGAAATGATGGCAGCTGACTCAAAAGCACAGCAGGGCCAGAACAAATGGGCATTTGTTCACCCAGTGGATGTCCTCCCTTTTTGACAAAACTCCTGTCCAGAATTGCAAAACAGATTAGATTTGCAGGGTGGGCCCCTCCAGTTGTGTTCTGGGATCCCTGACTCTGTGACCTTCCACCGGAACTTTCCCGGCCTTACATGTTATGCCCCTGTGTGGAGTGAGGGAGACCCTTTTCAGGAGATACCCCTCCACCCCATGCCATCCAAATAGATCATCATTAAATGACTGAAAACCAAAGGACTGAAGAAAATCATGAAGACAACCAGGGAAAAGGACACATTTTGTAACAGGGACACACTGACCACTGGCTTATTGTCACAAAGCATTTTTGCATTTCAGAGTACACAGATAAAAAAAAAAAGGTTAGCCTAGAATTCTGTATCCATGGACTGCATTCTGAAGATGAGCGTGCTGCTTGGGCCACTGTCTGCTATTTCCCAGCGACACTGGCAGGGAGTGGACAGCAAGCACGGCAGCTGGGACTCCAGTATGGGATGAGAGCATGACAAGCTCGGCCACTGGGACCCAATGCCCATCCCACTGCTTCATATCTTGAAAATACACATAAATATTTAAAGCAAAACTTTCAACACTGGATCGTGAGTATATAATATATGTAGTTATAGCAAAAACAGACTAGAATTATGCATCAGTAAATTACCTATTATCTTGAGAATTTTGGTACAATGCTAATTCTACATATATACTAAAGGTATATGAAGTCATCACAAATACATATTATTAAAAAAACTATGTATAGACTTCAAATTTTTTGCAACAATACTTTTTTTCCACAAAAGTTTTGAGGTACACACATATGGTAATCCAAGAAGCAGACACTAATCATTTAATGAAAAGAGGCATGGCAAAAAAATCAATAGATTAATTGAATTCTAAAAAATATGCACACAGCAGAGCAGAATAAAAGAGAGACACAAAAAAAAGACAATGAAAACTAATAGTAAAATCACATGATATTAGTAATTATGAACTGGATTTTATATGGATACCAGTTCGTGTACCAGCAGCCCCATTTCCCATCCAGCTTCCTGCTTGTGGCCTGGGAAAGAGGTAGGCAGTGCCTTGGGACCCTGCACCTGTGTGGGAGACCTGGAGGAAGCTCCTGGCTTCTGATCAGCTCAGCTTCGATCATTGCAGTAATTCGCAGAGTGAACCAGCAGATGGAAGATCTTTCTATTTGCTTCTTCTTCTCCTTGTAAATCTGCCCTTCCAATTAAAAAAAAAAAAAGATTCTTAAGGGAAAATAAAACTAAACCAATTCTCTGCTACTTGAAACACTCGCATCAGGTATTGCAAGGTGGCTGGTATTGATCCAGATCCTTTACTTCCAATCCAGCTTCCTGCACAGGCACCTGGGAGGCAGCAGAGGCCAGCCCAAGCGGGTGGGTTCCTGCACCCCTTTGGGAGACCCAGACTGAACTCCTGACTCCTGCTTTCAGTCTGACCCAGCTCTGGCTCTTAAGGATCTCTCTTTCCCACTATTTCTCACTCTCTCCCCACTGTTGCTCTTTCAAACAAATAAATGAATACAAAACAACAATAAAAAAGAAAGCAGCCATAATAAACAAACTTCCGGAACAGCAGACAAATTGAAAACAATGAAGCTTGCTTGCAAAATAACTTTTATTACTATATAAAAACAAGTCAAGGAAAAATAGATGCATATTTTCTACAAAATTATAAAATATTCAAGATATTTAATATCTTTTCATAAATGTGCTGAGATAAAAAGACAAAGACAGAAATCTTGTCCATTTAAAGTTTTCAGCTACCTTGTAGGGGATTACAGAATCCTAACTTCTTTTTTTATAGACTTTCTTACGTGTAAGACACAGCAGTGTTCTTTCCAAAGTGTGATGGCTGTGAAGGGCTGAGATGCTGTTTAGCAACAGCACAGCTTCCGGCGAAGCCACAGAAGCACACGAGGCAAAGTGCATCGGAGGGCAGGCTGAGTCTGACACCAGAAGCCACACGCTTTGGGTGACGCTGATTCCAAAGAGAATATCCATTTGGGTTCCTCAATAAACCCCTTGACGGAGAAGGCTTGCATGTTGACTCTGGTGAGTGCTAAAACAAAGCTTTCTTTTCTGAATTTAGATTACGGAGTAAGCCAAGCCAGCGGATCTTGGCAAATAACAGATAGAAGCTATGATTATTTAGGTGCAGTTTCAATCACTGTTTTGGAATTGATACCTGCGGCTTTATTCTCTCCTTCGTCTTTGAGGGTTTTTTAATGAGAGATTTTTTGGAGGGGTGAAGGGAAGAGATGCTTTACATAGGAAATGTAGGCTTTGGAAAGATAATGGTGCAATTATCGTTAGAATTAAAAGCCCATGAAAAGAAGAAGAGTCTTAAACAGAAAGGTTTTCTAGAGATATTTTACAATGCATTGTTTTCAGAAAGGCTGAAATAGAAAGAAGATCCTATAATATCTGTAAGATTACCCACACATTAGCCCAAAACACAGGAGAAAATAGCGGCTGAGCCGAGGGGGACTGGGATCACCTGCCAAGGAGGCGTGCAAATGCCAAAACTGCAATTAACTTTGCACTGATGACCTCGTTCTTGGCCTCGATTCTCAGGGCCCAGTGTCTTTATCATTGACCCCCCCCCCCCCAAAACTCTGGTATTTTGTGGAATGCTTTTATGTGCTGAGACATCCATTTATCAAAACATCTTGGTGGGTGACCGTGCAGTTATTCCTTCTAACACCAAGTTCATGTCCTGCCCTCCCTGGGGCAGAAGTTAACCGTGTTACTGAGCGTCAGACAACTAAGTTAGAAGGATGCACGCTGCAACAGGGTAACCATTCCTGGTCACCTGTGGCATCTGAGGTGTGTGTGATGGAGTGGCACTCCCAGGGCTCTGTGGAAGCTACCATCAGTTACCTTCAAAACCCAATGCCACAGGCACTGGTAGTGTTAAGCAAATTTGTGGTCAATGGTACAGCTTTTTTACGTTTTACAATAGTTTAGTTTAAAGCTACAGGAAGGTCAAACATCAATCAATGAGAAGTATAGGCACTACTTAATTCTAGGTAGGGATGTAAGTCGGCCTAGGGCCCAGACAGAGGTTCCCATGCAGGAGGAATGGTCAGGTGAGTCTCCATCAAAACTCAGAACACCCCATTCCGGAGCCACCAGTCGGGAGGGACCACGGCTTGCCGTTGTCCTGGGGAGGAGGTAAGTGTTTCCTGGCTCCAAAGCTCCCCAGCACCTAAGACCCTATCATTATGCTTAGTTAATCCTGAAAGGTACAGATGTTCTTGCTCAAATTTGTCACCAAGATACAATTTCAAGATCAAAGGAACACCAAGGTGCACCGTGGCTTGTAGGCAGCAGCAGGAGCCCCATGACGTATTTCCAGGTATTGGGGGAGTGGTGGGGCGGTCCCCATTCACACGGGGACTCTAATCTTGGAAGAGGGCCACCGACCAAGGGAGTGCCCTTTACCAGCTCCAAAGCTGAAATTTTCTTAGGGCTGAGAGGGTCTCAGCACAAAACAGAAAAACAGCAGAGAAGTGCTTAGGGTCATGCTCCTCCATGTAGGAGCTGTGTGACCTTGGGGCAAGTCCCCTGAGCTCGCCAAGCTCTGGCTCTGTCACCTGTAGAATGAGTATCATGACACGTCCCTTACTGTCACTGAACGAGCTGGCTTTTGTGAAGTGCCCAGAGGAGCGTCTGGTGCAAGGTGCTAGCTGAGTGCTTTCAAAAAAACAGAGCCAGAAGCTCAAGGAAAGAGCTCCTTTGAGATGTGGAGAGGAGCTGAGGCTGCCTGAGCATTCGGGCGTTATCTTCAATACGACCACATTAGAATCTGGATTATACAGGACAATCATCCTGAAAAGCTCAGGCTTGGCTGACTCGTGGGGACTGTTCCAAGTTCCACCAGGAGATGATCTACCTCCTTCACCCAGCAGCTGGCCCCACATGCCACAATACAAGCCAGTTACGATGTGTGTGTCGCATGAAGGTCTATAGCCAGCCCCATCTATTCATGCTGGATTTGAAAACTTGAGGGCTGGTGCCGCCTACTTTTGTAATCACTGGGTTCCCTGACAAGAGGCAGTGGATGTTGCCAGTTTATCAAGTGAAGCAGCGGGCAGGTGCATTTTGAGCTCTGTGCTAAGGGTTTGGTCCATGAGAAGAAAGAGGTAACATCACCACAACTGATATCACCTATTAGTTATCAATCACACCCTTTCCAAATTAGATGGACCTTAATCAATGCAAACACTTTCTAGAACTCCTCTTACACGATTAAAATAAAATCATACGGCTAAATAGAAGAAGCTAAGCTTTGGGGTGAGTTTTTAAAGGTGAAGTATACACGGCTACGTCTTCATGCCACCTCACATGGTGGACCTCTGACCAGTCTCATCCAGGGCGAAGTTTCTTTTCCTCGCCTCACTGTTTGGGTCTGGATCGGATTTGTCCGGGTTGTTGGCAAGGTTTACTGCCACGGAGCCTTCCATCGCCTCTGCAGCGCCCCCGTTTGACTGAAGAAGGGTAGAGTCTGGTTCTTTGGGACGTTTCCACTGCGGCCTGGTGGCGATCCACAGGATGAGGGCCCCGAAGAGCACCATCAGAAGGCCCAGGGTGTTTGTGAAGAGACCTTCCGGGGGGGATGTGCTGTAGGCAGGGTCTTTCCTGTGAGGGGGTGGGAGGGAAGGGGGAAGGCGTTTCATTACAAATGGGCGACTCAGCACATCAGACTTCAAAGTCTCTGCTCAAAACGGACCTTAGTACCTTATGGACCGATTTCCAGGAGAAATTACATTATGCTACAGTGCACTCAGTAGCGTGTTTGGAAATGGTTAAAACTCATTAAGTTGTAAAAGGACATGGCAGCTAGCGGAATGCTTGCATTACTTACATGTGGGAACAAAAGCCAAAAACGTTATGTACCCTGTCACTGCAGTTAATAGAAAAGCACATCCAGAAGATTGGGAAGACAATTTACAGCTTCCACAGTTATTGTGGGGCAGGTGCTTAGCCTAGATTAACTCCCAGCTCTGCTTCCTGGCTGCAGGTTCCCATGGATGCAGACCCTAAGGGCAATGGGGCTAACTCAGGCAGCCTGGCTCCTGCTAGTCTACAGCCACCTCTGCTCTGCTTAAGACACTTCCCCGCCCCAGCCACTGCAGGCATGAGGGAAGCACAACAGCCAACGTGAGCTTTCCTGTCCCTGATTCTCTCAGTGGATCAACATCAAATGTTTAAAGAAGTTTTAAAAAATACACTTGTTGGATGTTTTGGTCCTTTCTAAGCTTTTTTTTTTTTAAAAAAATTTTATGGTACAATTATGTAGGATCTGGGATATCCCCTGAAATTCCCACCCTCTCAACTGATTTTCCCCCATATTGTTAAAATAGTATAGCCCTTCGTGACAGGTTATAATTGCATCAAGCTGTTATTTAAGTGTGCCCCGAGTAGAGACAATGTCAGTCCTTTCTAAGCTTTTAACATGTGTGATACAATCAGTTGTTTCAAAATGAATCTTTAGAATTTTTAAGACCTAAACTGACTTGTTACCTTTATATTGTTTTCCCATTGGAGAAGTACCTAACCTTCTACAGTTTAAGTAAGACAGTTAGGAAGAGCAGGGTAACTTACAGGACAAAAAACAGCTTCTCGGTCACTCCCATCAATGATGTTGCAATCACTGTCCCAAAGAGGAATAGTCCAGAATAAACATGGATGGGCATGGCAACTGCTCGCAGAGACACTGGAGCCCACGGGAGCAGAAAGATGAAAAAACCTAGGAGAAGCTGAACACCAAAAAGTGCAAAGGATCATTTTCAATAACTGTTTTATATCAGTATTGTAAAATGAGCAAGCCTTTCCCTAGGAGTCAAGGGCCGTGAAGTGAGAAGTTTTCTCACCCGTTCCATCAGCCACAGGTGACACCTATGACAGCCATCTTCTCATACAGCCTTCCAGAGAGTTTCTATGTAGGCATATTGCAAACAAAATGTATAATTTACATCTACATTAAACAGTCTTTAAGGTGAGACCTTGGGGCTGGCACGGTGGTATAGTCAGCTAAAGCTCCGCCTGCAGTGCCAGCAGCATCCCATAAGGGGCCAATGATCCAGCTCCCTGCTTATGGCCTGGACGGCAGCAGAGGATGGCTGAGGTCCTTGGGCCTCTGCACCCACATGGGAGACCTGGAAGAAGCTCCTGGTACCTGGCTTTGAATGCCCTCTAGTCCAGCCACTCTGGCCTTTGGGGGGATGAACCAGCAGGTGAAACATCTGTCTCTCCTTCTCTCTCAAAATCTGCCTTTAAGTGACAGAGAGAGAGAGATGGGATCTGAAAATATATACTGCAACAATTTTGTTAAGCTAACATCTCCCATTCATTTTGTTTCTTTTAAAATTATTGTTATTAGACAGACAAGTTGCAGAGACAGAAGTAAGGACACAGAGAGAGATTCCATCTACTGCTTCACTCCCCAAACGGCAGCGGCAAAAGCTGGCCTGGTTGGAAGCCAGGAACCAGGAGCTTCTTGGTCTCCCATGGGACTCAAGCAGCTGGACCATATTCTACTGTTTTTCTAGGAATATTAGCAGGGAGCTGGATTGGAAGTAGAGTAGCTGAGACTCAAACTGACACCCATATAGAAAGCCAGCACTGCAGGGGTGGGCTTTACCCACTACATCAGCCCCAGATTATTTCCATCCTTAAAGCTGCAAATGTATTTAACCATGTCAAGTTGTTTCATTTTATGAAACAGGTGAGTTTAGACTAAGAAGTGTATAGGGTGGGCCTGTGGGGTAGCAGTTTACATGCCAGTTGAGATGTCAGCATCCCATTTCAGAGTGCCTGCTTTCAAGTCCCAGCTCTGCCTCTGACCGCAGCTCCCTGCTAATGCATACCTAGGAGGCAGCAGCAGGTGGCTCAAGCAGTTGAGTCTGACTATTCACATGGGAGACCTGGGTTGAGCTCCTGCTCCCGGCTTCAGCCTGGGCCAGGATGGAGGATCTCTCTGATAACCTCTTTCAGTATGTCTGTCCTCACCTTTCAGATAGACAAATTAGAAAGAAAAAATTAGCTGTCAGAGCTAGAGATGGAACCTAGGCACTCTGACGGGAGACATGGGCCTCTCCACTATTGTACTAACACCAACTTCAAGATAACACTTTGAAAGACATCCAAAGTCATTCCTAATTACACTCTTCATCTGCAAGGGGAAAAAAATGGGATTCTTCTGAGGGTAAGAAAAAATAGCAGCCGGCCTTTCAGCAGATCAGTTTAATCTGTCACCCAGCATCCATATGGGTGCCAATTCATGCTCTACTTCCCATCCAGCTCCCTGCTAATGCACCTGGAAAAGCAATGAAATACAGGCCAATTACTTAGGATCCTGCACCCATGTGGGAGATGTAGAATCTTCCGGCTGCTGGCTCTGGCTTGGCCCAGCCTTGGCTGCTCTAGCTATCTGGGGAGTGGACTAGGAGGTGGGAAATCTCTTTGTGTCTCTTGCTCCTTCTTAAAAAAAAATTTACTCAATACCCTAACATAATATGTCCTCAGCTTTTCGCTGAAGAGGTTAACAGACCCCTTACAGTAGCCCTAAAGTCTCCTGGTGATGGCCTACAGCTCCTTGCTACACTGTTTCTCACATGTCCATCTAGTGACCCTAGCTCGGCTGTGCCCACGACTTGATCTGGCTGCTGGTACTACTGGAGCAAATCCCAATCAAGGAGACGAGCATTACTCTCCTTTCTTGGTGAGGATGCTCCCAGGTATGGGCAGTTAACATTGCTCAGTACACCTTCTCTCATCTGATGGATCAACTGGCTCTCACCCTTCCCAGTGCTTGTCTTCGATTCCCTGGTGGGTTTCTCCCCGTACTGGCAGATGATCTTACTCACTTCTCATGACAGGGTTCAGGGGGAAGTGGCTTCAGAGAAGAGCTTCAATTTCCTGTCACCAAACCAAAATGTCATCCCAAGCCAGTGGTTACTTCCTTTCTCCCTTTATGATGGATTTAGTGTCCCCTAGACGCTTCTTCCTAAATATGCGGTTAGAGGAATGTGACTCTTTGGGAGGTTTCACAACCTCTCTCTCCACCCTTTAGGCATCACGCATCAGTGTTTTCACAAGCCCACGCTTCTCAGGATGAAAAGCAGAAGTGGAAGCATGGTAGGACACCTAAACACCTGCCTTGGTTCCTTGGCCTGTCCGAGTCCCACCCCTCCCCGCCCCTCCTCCCAGGGTGGACTTCTTCCTCACCTCTTTCTTCCTCTCTAGTCTACTGCTGTCCAGCTCCTGCCCTCCAGTGAAAATGCTCTGCAGGGTCACCAGCCACTGCCCTCCCGCCCCACTCAGTCTGGCAGTCTTCACATCTTTTTTGCTGCTTTTCTCAGAAGCGTTTGATGCTTCTCTGCTCTGACCCCAAGTTCCCCTTCTCAATCACCCACTTGCTCAGACATGTGACTCTTGCTCACTCTTTATGTCATTTGCCTCAAGATCTTATTGCTTCCCCCTCTGAAATACCTTTAGGGATGATCCACCTTGCCACTGCTGCTCTTCTAAGCCACCACCACTTGTCAGCTGAGCCTCCGGAAACACCTTCAAGCTGTTCTCCCTGTGCTTACACCTGTTCAGATGAGCCTCCAGCTCATCTTCCAAACCACATTCTGAACCGCTTGACCGCCCTTGTATTTCTCAGATCAGGCAAGCTTTCCCCGCCGCACACTACTGCATCCACCCAGGAAGAGGTAGCCCTCTCAAATCAGACTCAGGATCTCAGGTCTTGGTGTGACTTCCTTCAACCCTTTGTCAAGTGAAGCATTCTCCCAGAACACTCCACAGCCACCCTGTTTACTGAATCCTCAGGTGCGGATCCTCCCAGGGAAGCTTCCCATGGGCAGGGAGCAGGTGTCTTTGAGCCCAGGTTTGTCTGGGGAACAATGTTTCCTCCACAGTCCAGTGAGTGACGTGGCACACAACAGGTATTCAGCTCTCTGCTGAGTACATGAATGAAGCTATGAGTAACATTTCCCATGACATAAAATGCATGCTGTCAACCATGAGTGCACCTGTAATCTACTGGGGAAATGTAAAATGATATCTTCAGATCATAGAGCAGCCCACCACAAGATTTACGCTTCAACCGCAACGGCTGACTGTATCATTGCACTGTGCTACGCCCTGGGCAGAGCCTTTCCATGCCTCAGTTTGGCTTTGAGCCTGAAGATTTTATGAATGGTCACAGGCTTTTGTTTACAGGTGGACAAACTAAATCCTGAGAAGCTGAGCAACTGAACCTGATTCAATCTGAGGTCAGCCTGGTTGCAAATCCAGTGTTCTCAAACCCAACCTGCTCCCTGGAGCTGAGCCAGGAAGAGGTTAGAAGCCAAAATTCCTTCTGCTGCACAAAGCCAAGAAGTTGCGAAATGGCACTTCTAAGCAGCCCAGTTAGCACAGGGAAACAAGGGCTAGGAATCTGGCCATTGGAAAGAGCAAGAAAATCCTGTGGAAATTAAAAAATCTTTGCATTCATCCACGCTGGAAATCATACTCTATGCAACTGACTATCCTAACAGAATAAAGATCATATTTGTATCCCAACAGACATAGAAAAGTCATTCCATAGAATCCACATCCATTCATGATTTAAGAAGTGAAACAAAGTTTTTTACAGAGGCAGGAGGAAATGTGAAGCATTCTATTCATTTACTGATCTTAAAAATGTTGATTTATTGATTCTCCATGAAGAGCAGCATAACAGAGACAGAGCCCTTCTGTGTACTAGTTTACTTCTCAAATGCCCGAAGCAGACCCAGCTCTGGCCATTGCGGCCACGTGGAGTTAGCCAGTGGATAAAAGATGGAAAATTCTCCCTTGCTCTCTCTGTAACTCTCTCAAGTAAAAAAAAAAAAAAAAAAACAAACAAAAAATAAACAAACAAACCAAAAAAAAAAACCTAACAAATGAGAAACTAGTTTCAAACTGGAAGAATAAGATACAGAATTACAACTTTAAGGAAAAGTAAAACTCATATTTTTTAAAGTAGACGAAAACATTTTCAACAGGTTTTTGGAAGAGAAAACACAAGTGAGATGGACATTAAAGCCATAAGAAGACAGTGTTTCACCCCCGCCAGTCTGATGCTCACGAAAAACTGCCAAAGCTGCAAGCTGGCAAGACTGTGCCATGCAGCCACGCCCATATCCTGTCGGCAGGGTTGTAACTGGGATCAGCCCCTGCGAACAAAATTTGGCCTTCTCCTTTGAGGTTTGGTGTATAATTCCACTGCTAAGCATATGCCTGGAGAGCCTGGCAAATAAGGCCTGCGAGACACAGATATGCAGGCTCAGCCAGCCAAGTGTAACAGAGGACAGCACGTGTGTCTGAGTGGGCAGGGGTGGATATAAATCTGTGCTCTGCTGACACAGGAGGAGAGAAGTGTCAACATGAATGGACTGGCATATAGAGGCATCATACAGGTACTGAATCAGTAGAGTGGGGGAAAAAGTTGTAACAGAAATATAGATGTAGAATGAGACTATCTGTAAAAAATCACAATTAAATAATAGGGAGCATCAGTAAAAATTACATAAATATATTTAAATAAAGAAATATATCGAAGCACAATCTGTTCTAAAATTACTATAAAACAGAACAAAACAGAATAAGAACACCAAGAGAATGGTTACCTTGAGGCTGTAGTAATAGATGCAGGGAAAAAAGTAGGGTGGGTGGCAGGTAGTTCAGTGGGTTTTAATTCGGGTAGTTTATGAAATCATGGGCACTAATGGATTATGGTGATGACTCATAGATTTATATCCATGTAATAGCTGAATTTATGTTTTAGGTTGAACTCCCAGGCTTCTTGCTATTTATACTGCAAGCTGGCAATTTAAAACATTCTTAGAAAAACAGAAGTAACCAAAAGAGAAGTAGATTTTGTTACACAGATTTTGAGATCCATGTCTATTTTTTTATAATGGGCATTTTCCATGAACTTTCCAAGAAACTCCTCGGATGCATGGATTTCAACATGCCTTGTACAAAGATAAACTTACCCTTTAATTCCATTTTCCACAAATCTTTTGGAGTGCCCTGGTATAATTGTGTATACATGTTAATGGGGTTCAAAGTAATGTTATGATTTTGTTGTTGTTTCAGTTGTCCCAGAACCTGCATCTTATACCCAGGACAAAATTCCTGGCTGGCCCCAGGCAGGATGGTCCGTCTACACACAACCACGAGGTTGGACAGTTGGGTATCTGCCAACTTGCTGTGGTGGTACTGTTTATGATTCGCCTGCTCCTAGAAGCTGGCTTCTTTCGGCTCCAGGCAGCGGCCACCCCACCCTGCAGGGGTTGAGGTGAGGAGTTCTGTCTGGAACATCTCCCTTCTTCCTGCTCTGCCATAGATAAGGGCTTTATAAACAAGTCACCAAAACAAAACAAAATGACAGGGGTGGGCATTTGGCCAGGCTAGCAGACAGCCACCGCAGGAGCTGCTGAGGGTCCCCATGACTGACAAGGATTTCCAGGGAGTCGCCGCTTCCTGTTCTCCACCCGCAAGTGAAGCCCCAGAAACCACAGCTCGGAGTACATCCTTCCTGACTCTGAAAAGAAAATGCCTCCCCGCTTCACTCTGAAGCCAAGAATCCCGGCAGGAACGCCTCTCTCAAAGCACATGTGTGAGGCGACTGTGTTTTTTTTTTTTTTTTTAAAAGATTTAGTTTTATTGGAAAGGCAGATATACAGAGAGGAGAGACAGAGAGGAAGATCTTCCGTCCGATGATTCACTCCCCAAGTGAGTGCAATGGCCGATGCTATGCCGATCCGAAGCCAGAACCCTCTTCCTCCCAAAGCTTTGGGCCGTCCTCGACTGCTTTCCCAGGCCACAGCAAGGCTGCCGGGATTAGAACCGGCGCCCATCTGGGATCCCAGGGTGTGCAAGGCGAGGACCTTAACCACTGCGCCATCACGCCGGGCCCCAAGGCGCCTGTGTTTTTGCAACTGCAGAGATGGTACCAAGGAAACCCTGGACACCCTCAGAAGGAAAGAGCTACGCTCCTACCAAAAATGAGGCAAGCAAGTATAGAACAGTTTTTGTTGAAAGAGTTACAGAAAGAGTAGGAAAGACAGAGATGGAGCTGGGCTGGTCCAAAAGCAGGAGCTACTTCTGGGTCTTCCATGTGGGCCCAAGCACTTGGGCCATCCTCCTGCTGCTTGCCTAGGCCATTATCAGGGAGCTGACTCGTAAGTGGAGTAGCCAGGATTTGAACTGATGTCCATATGGGATATTAGTGCTGCAGATGGAAAAATCAGCCTGCTATGTCACCTCACTGTTCCTGTAATATATAACTTCAAAAATGTTTAATGTAGTCAGATATCTTGTCTTTCCTCTAGGACTTCCTGATTTATCATCTGCCTTACGGCCTCCCAGATTATATATTTATTTATTTTGGTCTCTTTCCATTGGCTTTAGTGTTGACATTGAGATCATTCATATAACTGGAATCTTTTTTTTTTCTACTGTGCGATCAACCGAGCCTTGCTGTTTTAGTTTTCCTTTAAATGGATAACATTTATTAAATAGGCATTCTTTGCTTATTAAATTGAAACAGCATGTGTCATAGGAAAAGTTCTTAAGACACACAAACCGCTCTGTACTCTCTGTTCTTGTCATGAATGTGTTTGTTCCTGTGTTAATAACTTGGAAAAAGTACATACATCTTCTTTCGCTCTTTTTTCCAAAAAAATTTTTTGGTTATTTCTGGATATTTGTTCTGCACAAAGCTTAAGACTTCCACTGGGTATGAATTTGGAATTATAGGGCAGACTGCCCATTTGAGCCACCTGCACCCCTTATCTGACTGCCTGGACTCCAGTGTAGGCTGTTTCCAATTCCAGCTTCCTGGATGCCTCCAGCAGAGGCCCCGCCATTCACATGGGAAACCTAGCTCATGTTCAGGCTCTTGGCACTGGGCTGCACCAGGCCTGGACTTTTGCAAGCGTTTGTGAAGTAAATCAGATAGACTGCTCTATATGTCTCTGCCTATCTGCCTTTTAAATAAATAAAAATTTACATTTGAAAATTGAGTATAATGAACAGAAACATTGCTTAGGAGGGAAAGGTATTTATATATATATTTTTTGCAGTAACATGCTGGTATGGTATAATATATATCTTATGCTTCCCAAGAAGACTTTGGAGTATTTTATATATTCTGTATATGGATCTTACACTTTCATGGTTCAATTTATAGTATAATCTATGTAGTTTTTAATTTGCATTATAAATGATTTCTACTTCTTTTGAGTGGTTATCACCATTAAAGATAGAAGGGCTGTGACTGTAGCAGAGTGGGTAAAGCCACCACTTGCAACACTGGTATCCTGGCTGCTCCACTTGTGCTCCAGGTCTCTGCTAGTGACCTGGAAAATTCAGTGGAAAACAGCCCAAGTGTTCGGTCCCTGCCACTCATGCGGGAGATTAGGAAGAAGCTCCTGGATCCTGACAGAATTTTACTACAGGAATGTAATCACTTGAGCCGTCACCTGTTGCCTCCAGGAAACTGAACCCCAGATTTGAAACAAGGGTTCCATTATGGGATGCAGGCATTTCACTGCTAAACTTAAGCTTATCTTTTGAAAATAAAATGGAAGCTCTTAAGCCTATAGTCCTCTGATAACAATTTAAGACCTAGAGATTTTAAATAAAGCTTTTTCTCCTTGCTAATGCCTAGATATTCCTGAATTTTACACATTAGGATTTAGAGCAGAGTATAAACTGTTTTTTACCAGCTGTATATTAGAAGGCATATTTGTTACAGAAAATCTATTATTAATCTAGCTTGCTGTTATTATTTACTTACTATTTTCAGTTAGCATTAAAAAACATGTAAGTAACAGAAATATCTAAAGGCTCAGTAAAAAAAAATAATCAACTGGAACGCAACAATGCAAAGATCACCACTTTTAATATTTCTCTCTTTCTCTAACATTTATTTGCAAGCCAGTATTATAGAGAGAGGAAGAAACAGAGATCTTCCACTTTCTGGTTACAACAGATGGTGGCAACAGAAAATGCTAGAGTGAGCCAAAACCAGGCACTTCATTCTGATGTCCAAGGTGGGTTTCAGGGCCCAAACACTCGCGCGGTCCTCGGCTGCTTTTCTCAAGCTCATTAGCCTGGCTTCTCACTCAGTCAAAAAAAAAGCTCTGTATCTAATCTCTTTTTGATACTGCAAGCACAGCCACAGAAGCCTCTTCTAGGCCAGCCACTGGCAGGGTCTGGTGTGTTCTGTGTTGTTCCATAGACACAATCCACCAGAGAGGATGCTCGAACATGGGCTGAGCAACTGAGGGCCAATAAGGATCCTGGATAGGCCTGGCCAAAGTCCAGCTACACTGGCTGCATAGCTCTGGGAACATCACCTCCCTCTACATCCTCGGCACAGGACCTCTCACTTGAAGACATCACGCAAGGGACACAGAACACTCCACCATACACAGGCATCCTGACACATGCAGGGAAACTGGCCTTTGGAAGCCATGCAGAGGGCTGAGAAGGCTTCACGTGGTGCCCATTAGGCTGTGAGGGCCTGAAGCCACTGGGCCACTGGCAGCTTCTCAGTGGTCCGGGTGCCAGGCACATCAGCAGGTGGCAGATTAGGAAGCCACCTCGCACCAATGGTGGCCATGGTTGCAAAGGGCAGAGCCACTGGAGGACAGGACAGTTGGGCTCAGCAGTTCTGTTTGAGGTGTTTTTCTAGTTCTTCTAGACTGGGAAAATCATGTTTGATACAGGGTTTGCCTTCTGCATTCTGCTTACTACCATTCAATTTCTATTCCTAGCCCCTGCCTCCAGGCCTGGTAATGTAAACCTCTGCAATTCACCATGAACACAGAGATGTTAACTTTAACTAAAAATCAGCAAGTCTTAAGGGTTTAAAAGCCTTTCCTTAAGAAGAAAAATAAATATGTATGTGGTAAGAGGGTTTTTTTTTTAGATTAAGGATTTGTCTTGGGGTTTTGTAGATCCATCCCAGGGCCCTATAGCAGCAGAAAAGTAAACTTGACAAAGATGTTCTAATCCTGTAGCTGGACATAAAGACTGAGTAGCTCTTATCCAAAAGGCTTGGAAGCAGGTGTTTTTCAGACTATGGATTTTTTAAGGCTTTAGAATATCTGCATAAACATGATGGGAGTGAAATTTAGTGCTGCCTGTATGCCTTATATACTCAGCCTGCAGAGAAGTTTACACAGTATGTCTAGTGCCCCTGCATTTTGACTGTGATTCATCATAGAAGGTGAAGTGTGGAATCTTCCACTTATGGTATCACAGCAGCACTCAAAAAGGTTCAGAATTTGAAGCATTTTGGATCCCAGATTTTTAAAATGGAAGGAAAGTAAATCCAGTTTATAAAAGTTTTTCAACAGAGTTAACACCAAGAAGATTTTTTAAATTAACTTACTTCAGTGAGCTAGACTAGCCAAATTCCTTTCAACCACAAAAATAATGTTTAAATGCAACACTCTCAAAAATATGTGCCTTTAAGAAGGGAAGGAGAAGCAGCAGGAAAAAAAAAAAAAGATTTTGTGTCTGAACAATCTAACAAAGTTATAAGTTCAACTTCCCATCCAGCTCCCTGCTTATGACATGAGAAAGCAGTAGAGGATGGCCCAGGCCCTGGGGCCCTTGCATCCATGTGGGAGATCAGGAAGAAACTCCTGGCTCCTGTCACCAGCCTGGCCCAGTCCCAGACATTGCAGGTGTCTGTGGCATGAACCAGTGGATGGAATATTTCTCTCTGTCTCTCCCTCACTCTCCCTGTAACTCTGCATTTCAAAACTCAGAACAAAGAATCATAACAGAATAGCCAATCTTGCCTATGTAACTCAGGAAGTCAGGAGGGCAGCTGCCCTGCTGAGGAGACGGTACCACCATTGCAACAGAACACCCAAAGGATTTCATAAGCTCCCACTACCATTGCTCAACCTCAGCACTGGCCACACAGATGTTTCCTGAAAGGCGAACTCATCAAGGTATCTGCAGACTTTTGTGCATGATGATTAAACTTCAATAAAAAGGTACTTGATGTGAAAAATGTCTGGAAAACACTGACAATCTGAATTGCTCTACCATTTATACCTTGTTTGTGAGAACATTGGGTAACTGACCTGCAAGACATACAGTATGACTGCTGCCAGGCCCAGCCAGCTGTGTAGACTGTACATATTGGGGATGCTCCCGACGTTGTGGTAATCAAACACAGCCACCAGGGCGACGATGGCCAGGATGGCGGCGATGGTGTTGAGCCCTGCGTGGATGGATTTCATCAGGAACTTGCTGCACCTCCAGGTCCATGGCAGCCGGTACACGATGATGGCTGGAGACGAGGAGAGGAGAGAATGTGTTTCTTAAACCAGCACCAAACAGTGTCAATATTGTACTCTCTCTCCTGTGACACCCTCTCTTCTAGCACCTGCTCCTATCCCTGTTCCATGTTACTCTGCAGCTCAACAGCTCCTCCTGGGGATCCTCTGTGGCCATCTCATGCCAAGGTCTGTGCCCAAAAGATGTGTGTACAAGACTCTAGAAGCACCAATTACAGTTGCCCAAATCTAGAAATTCTCCCACCAAACCCCACCATAAGCAGAAAAGAATGTAATATATCCATACCATGAAGTGACACACAGCAAACAGCATGAATGATCTGCAACCAGAACCATATTTGTGGATGCAGATCCACCCATACGGTCCAAGTGTATAAAATGCAAAAGCAGGCCAAACTTGCCTATGGAACTCGAGAAGTCAGGAGGGCGCCTGCCCTGGTGAGGAAGTGGTACTATTTATAAAGGAGTCCTGCTTTCAGCAATGAATTACAAGACTTCCTTAACCAGCAAGCAGTTATTTTTGCTCCAAAGACAATTTCCTGCTACTCTCTCCTCCTTCTTGTCCTTGTCAGGGGAAACTGAAATATTTGCAAATGTGTGGCAAATCAAAAAAGCTTAAAGAATACATCCTGGAGGACCGGCAGCAGGTTCAGTCGCCACATGAAGTGTCCACGTGCCATGCCACACTGCAGTGTCCAGTTTCAGCTACTTTGCTTCTGATGCAGTTTCCTGCTAATGCATCCTTGGAGGCAGCAGATGATAGCTCAAGTGCATGAGCACCTGCCAACCTTGTGGGAAATGCAAACGGAGTTCCAGTTTCTGGCTTGGGCCCGGCCCAGTCCTGGCTGATGGGGGTATGTGGAGTGTGAATCAGCAGGTGAAGATTTTTCTCTCCGCCATTTTATGTTTCAAATAAACAGATCCTTGGGCAGGGTGAACCTCTTTGTTGGAAAATGGATTTCAGCATATGAATAGTTATATCATGGGCATTTCTGAATTTCAGTAAGAAAAAAATAAACAGCCTTATCCCATCAAGCGCGTTTGTAATGTGAATACATAAAACTTCTCAGAATCATGAGTGTGTAAGGGATTACCTAGTCCTCATTCAGACCACAAAGAGATGTGTACTTGGCTTTTCTGAAGCTTTCCGCACAACATGCCACTCTTCTTCCTCTAACCCTCGCCAGGTTCTACATCAGGGCAGGATTCCTTCTGCTTACTCCGAGCCCTGCAGCATCACTGCTCACTGACTTCACTGCACATGTGGATATCTTAAAGATGTCCTCTTACGGGGCCCGGCGCGGTGGCGCAAGTGGTTAAAGGTCCTCGCCTTGCACGCCCGGGATCCCATATGGGCTAATCCTGGCAGCCCCGCTTCCCTTCCAGCTCCCTGCCTGTGGCCTGGGAAAGCAGTCGAGGATGGCCCAAAGCTTTGGGAACCTGCACCCGCGTGGGAGACCCGGAAGAGGCTCCTGGCTTCGGATCGGCATAGTATCGACCCGTTGCGCTCACTTGGGGAGTGAATCATCGGATGGAAGATCTTCCTCTCTGTCTCTCCTCTCTGTACATCCGCCTTTCCAACAACAAAATAATAAAAATAAATCTTTAAAAAAGATGTCCTCTTACGCAGTGTTGTCATATGCCATAGTGTTGCCAGCACTATGGCATAGTGGGTAAAGCCACAGTCTGTGGTGCTGGCATTCCATGTGGGCACCAGTTCAAGTCCCAGCTGCTCTACTTCTCCTCCAATTCACTGTTAATGCATCTGGGAAAGCAGCGGAAAATGGCCCAAGTCCTTAGACCCCTGGCTCCTGGCTTTGGACCAGCCTAGCTCCGGCTGCTGTGGCCATTGGGATAGTAAACTAGCAGATAGAAGATTTTCTCTGTAACTGCCTATCAAGTAAATAAACAACGTTTTCAAAAAAAAAATGTTGACTTACTATACTTTGAGAAATGCAGACTTCCTGGATCATTATTTTTATAGTCAAAGATTTTTTCAAAGACTTGTTTATTTAAAGAGTAGAGTGGTAGAGAGCTGTTTCTCCCTTTTATCTGCAGAGCCCAAGACAGCCCCATCTCAAAGTGCACAGCTCCATCTGCGTTTCTGCAAACTGATTTTGAGGTAACTGTAGGCTCTCATTCAGCCATAAGAAATAACACAAAGAGATCTTATCTACTTTCCACTCAGTTGTGAAAAGGAATCTGAATTCAGTATAACACAATGGGGGAACAGACCTGGACACAATGCATGGCTCTTAATCAGATCTCATCAGGTTTGTGTGTGTGTGTGTGTGTGAGAGAGAGAGAGAATCACAAATGTACTTTTTAAAAAATAAATACAAAGCACTTTCCACACACTGAATCAAAACATAGCACTCACACTGATGCAAACTTAAACTAAGGAGTTCCTTCTTCATGCTTTCCCTCGCTGTAGATTCAGTGGCACACCAGCTAATGGAACCCTGGTTTCCAGGGAAAGCACACAGCCATTTCTGCAATGACTTAGGGACCTGTTATCCACAAAGTGGGGTCTTTTCTTATCTAAGCGCAAGTCTGGTGTAGCAGTTAAAACGCTGCTTGTGCACCTGTGACTTGTCCTGCCTGGGCTTGTGGTCCTGCTCCTCTACCAGTCCAGTTTCCCCCTAAGGCACACTCTGGGGCGGGGGGGGGGGGGGAGAGGTGATGCCAAGTACCTGGGCCCCTGCCATCCACGTGGCAGACTGGGGTTCTTGGCTGCTGGCTTCTACCTGGTCCAGGCCTCACTGTTGTGGACATCTACAGATTGAATCAGCAGATGGAAATCTCTCGATCTCCGTCCTTCTCTGTGGCTTTGCATTTCAGATGGGTAAGCGGATAAAACGTATAAAAGTATGTGTATTATACAAGGACCTTGGAATGCGTCATCCTGGGTTAGCCCCACTTATCAAACATGCACACAGAGCTCCTGCTGTCAGCAGTAGGCATTGTGCTAACAGCTTTATGTTATACGCCTTAATTCTCACTTTGACTCTTTGAGGAAGTCACTTTCTTGTTCAACCCCAATTAGTATTTTAAATTAATATCCATGCTATTGTTGTCATTATTATCGTCACCACTTTCTTCATTCAAGCACGGCTGGGAGGAAGGAATCTTAGATGAGTGAACTTGAGTGTCTACATATGAAAAGGAAATAGGATGCATTTGCTGGAAAAGTCAATTATGAATACCAAATCACTCTTCCAAACTGAGCGCTATTACCTCAAAAACTTTCAAAATGAAAACCAATCCCTGCAGTTACAATCTCTCAGGGGTCAGTGAGGAACAGCGATGGAACAGGAATGAGCACGGTTACCCAAAGGACGTGGAATGTTATTTCTTGATCAGAGGACCCAGGTGTGTCCCTGCTCTGCAAACACATGGCTTATGATTTAGAGACTATTATGCACATTATTCTTCACTAAGGAGTTTCTTTTTGCAATGCATTGTCAAAAGTTCAAGACCAAATATACTCCCAGTGAAGATTTTTACTCTTCCCAATACAACCGGCATCAACAGAAGCAAGTGTTAAAGTTTCCATGCAACTGTGGCAAGTGCCTTATAGCCCTGGCATCCTATATAGGCACTGATTTAAGTCCCAGCTGCTCCATTTCTGATGTGGCTACCTGCTAATACACCTGGGAAAGCAGAAGATGGCCCAAGTCCTTGGACCCCTGTACCTGTGTGGGAAACTGAGAAGTTCCCATCTCCTGACTTCAGACAGACCCAGCTCCAACCACTGTGGCCATCTAGGGAGTGAATAGTTGATGGAAGACCTCTCTCTTTTTTTATCTTTTTAACTCTACCTTTACAAAAAAAAAAAAATTCTCATACGTCTGAAATCCATCCTTTGTCAAACCTGAAGTTAAATCTCTAACACTTACTCAAATGGTTTTCAGACAAGTTGCACACTAACATTCCTTCTGCAGCAGCAACATGAATGGAACAGATTTAATGTTTTACCAGTTATTTGGATTCATCAACAAAATATAACACCTTAAACTGTAAGAGAAAGCCCTTAGAGGTTTCAGTTGGCTTGGCCCTGACTCAAGCAGACCCAGTCAATGGTAATGTTAGAGTATCCAGACCTATTTAGAGCTTCTTTTTAGGGTAGAGAGCCTAATGCTAACATCCTTCATTCCCAACAACACCAAGTTCTGGCTTATGAATTAAAAAAAAAAAGCCCATATATTATTACCAGGTATTTGAGAGACAGGCTGACTGTCATCCACTACTTTGTTTCCCAAATGCCTGTAAAAGGAGCTGAAATTTCCCACATGGGTGGCAGGGTCCCAAGTACTTGAGCCATCACTTTTTTCCTCCCAGGATGCTTTAGTAGGAAGCTGGAATTGCAAGTGGAGCCAGAATTCCAGCCCTGGTCCCCTTTAACAGAGGATGTGGGCATCCCAAGCAACATTTTAACTGCTGTGCCAGACATCTGCCTCCTGCTTACAAGTTTCTTTGTTGCCCTCAATCTTAACATCTGCTCAATCTGGATGGCGGGTACACGGAGATCTATTAGATTTTTTTAAAGCAGTTCAAAGAGTTTATTATAAAGTTGAAACAATATTTATATAAGCTTGCAAATTCAGAAGTTTTTTCTTTTTTTAAAGTCTCAACTCCCCAATAAGTAGCTTGTGGGGAGTATGGAAGTGGGACCTCCAGCTCAGGGAATTTTCAGCCTCTGTACTGACTACAGGGAGGTTCTGTCACATAACTGGGCCTGCTTTAAACACTCTCTGCATAAATAACTGCTCACTGCAAAATGCCACGTGTGCAGAAGCTGGCGATGAGCTTTCGGAATCATAAATAACCGAACTACGGCGGACTTCAGCAGAAAAGGGCGAGCGACAAATCAAACCACGTTTCTGACTCAAGCAGTGATTCTCAACGGTTACAAAACTGCCTGGAGAGCAGAATCCCAACTTTGCTGGCTTCCTGGGTTTGGCACCTACCTAAAAACCCTTCTTCTTGAGGATCAGTGGGAAGAAAGAAAAAGGCCTCTGAATCCATGAGAGCGGAAATGTTATAAAACAGCCACTTGTGACTGAAACAAGTCTTTGCTGTTAGAGAGGCTGGTTAGCAAGGCCATTTTCCCCAGAAAATTACAGGGCACGTGAACACACATGAGGGTGCTTCAAAAGGCTCCTGGAAGCAGAATTAAAATGCAAGTTTATTTTGGCGAAAAATGTTTGTGAAATCCACACAGGGTTTTTTCTGAAATGGAAAATGGAATTCAAATGTTTGTTTTGGTGCACAAGTTTTGAACTCCACGCATAGAGGATTGTTTTAAAAGTTTATGGAAAATGAGTACTATAAGATACACCATGCATGAATTTCAAAAATTTTTGGTGCCAAAAACAAAAACTTGACTTTTGGTTCCATTTTCCCACAAACTTTTGGACACACCCTTGTATTTGACAACCATGCTCTTGAAGTTCTTTAAAGAGCAGGGGAGGGGCTAGTGTTGGGGTACAGGTAATTAGGAAGAGTTACTTGTGCCACTGGCAGCCCATACAGGAGAAGCAGTTCAAATCCTGATCCAACTTGTGACTAATACACTGGGAAAGCAGCAAAAGCTGGCCCAAGTGTCTGGGCTCCTGTTCCCATGGGGGACAGCCACGAAGTTCCAGACTCCTGGCTTGGTCGTGGCTTGAGCCTGACTCAGGCCACTGCAGTCATTTGAGGAGTGAGCTTCATGAATGGGAGATTATCTCTGGATCGCTCTTTCTTGCCCCTTCTCTCTCGGTGATGATTCTGTTTTTCAAATAAGTAAATAAATCATTTTCAAAAACAATCCTTGAAAAGGAAGAGTTATGGATGGTAAAAGATGCTAACATGATAATCTCAAAATAAAAGAAAGGATTGGAAGAAAAATTAACACCTGTGTCTAATAGCCTTCTGGACAATGATGATAAGACAATAATCTAAATGTGAAGGTACTTATTATAGTACACAGGTGCCAGAGGAGGACCGGAGAATGTTTTGATTCTGGTTCTCGTGCTTACATCTTGTGATTCGTGAGGCTGGGAATGCCTATTGTGTTGCCAGTCACATCCCAGCAGTCAGCAGGGAATTTGGCACGCAGTAAGAATTCAGAGAATATGGAAGAATAAACAGGTTTCCATAAGTCATAGTAGTTTATTCTGTATTCTCAGAACTTCTTTCCATTTTTTATTTTTTTAAAAGTACAGTGACAAATATGACAAATGTTTGTATATAGCATGTGATTTTTTTTTGTTATAGAAGCACACTGTGAAATGGTTAACTCAAGCTATTTAATATACTCATCACCCCACATTCTAACCATTCTGCACTGTGAGAGATCCCCTTTTAAAAAGCACAGATCAAAACTCAAGACAAGTTGCCTTGCTGGCCCAAGAATTAGCTAACATAGGACCAAGTGATCCTTTCAAGACCATAGAAAGCATTCTGCGCTTGCACTCACTTAAGAGCTTCAAGTGAATTCAGACAGAAGAGCAAGTTATTGAGTTTGAAGTACACAGGAATTTTAAAAACACTTATAAACTCCCCTTACACACAGTGTCCCCAGTACACTTAGAGTATGATTTTTGCTTTCCTGGATAGAATGCGTCAAATAGGATCATCCATCTTTAGAACTCATTTCCTTGTGCACCCAAGAGTGTAACCAGCTGCTTCCTGTCCAAAGGCACTCAGGTTGAAATGAGAAGGCAGAGCGCCCCCTTCCACTTTCTGCAGCAGCAAAGAGAAGCAGAGCTTTCGAACACACCCACGCCTTCAGACAGACCCCAGCCTGGATGGCACACACAACCCAAGACCTTAGGAGAGGGAGAATGAAAGAAATGAGCTGGAAGATTTATGCTCGCCCCCGGCACTGGAAACATCTCTGGAGAATGCCTGAAATCCACACTAAGGCAGTGCCGGGCCAGACACTGACAGATACACAGAGGTGTTTGTGTTGTTGGAGTAGCTGTACTCTCTCGGGCCTCCTGTCGACATGAGGACACATCAGAAGCAGTACTGGCTCTGACCCGGGCAGGGTGTCCCCACCCAGCTCAGGCATGTGACATCCTGCCTGGGGAGCTAACTTGGCACTCCTGCCAGCTCTGACTATTTAGAGACTGGGATCATCTGCCTTTCTAGAAGAGATCTGTAACTGGCCTTTAAGCCCCTCCAGTGGAGACAGCACTGCACAAGGGCTGATCTTACCTGTTTGCTTCACATGGTGTAGGGCCACAGGAAGGGCTTTGGAGACACACTGAGGAAACAGACAGGATCATACACAAAGGAACTGAATGGCTGCAAGGGGAGCTGGCTTGGAAGAGTACAGCTAACTCCTGGCTAGTGACTTCAAGGCCTGTTAACCCTTTAAGAAAGTTAATACACTTTTTAAAAACGGCCTTTAAGGAAAGGGGGAAAAAAAAGTGCTGCATCTTATAAAACTGGCAGGAAACCCAGCAGAATCATCTGTAATCTGGACAGTGAGACTGGAGTCTGGTCCGCAGATGTTTTGTTGTTCGATAAGTACAATGTTGGCGGGGAAGAATATGGGGAAATATTTACTTGTAGTTGGAATTGGTTTTTTCAAATGGTTCAAAATTTTTCAAGATGATTTTTAAAAATCCTTTATTTTCATTTTATTTACAAGGTAGAGGGACAGAGAAAGATTTTCCAGCTGCTAGTTCATTCCCCCAAACATCTGCAACAGGCAGGGCTGGGCCAGGAAAAAGCCAGGAGCCCAGAATTGCACTCAGGTCTTCCTCATGGAGGCAGAAATCCAGGTACTGAGCCATCACCTGCTGCCTCCCAGGGTGTGCATTGTAGAGAGCTGGAGTAGATGAGCTGGGATTCAAACCAGGCACTCTGACACGGAATGACTTAACTACAGTGCCTAACACCTGCTCCTTAGCCTGTTTTTAAAATACGGATTCTTTCAGGAAAAAAAAAAAAAGTTGGAACACCAGGCCTGTATGGACTGACTTACCAAAAGAGGTCTCATCCAGGGTTGGTGTGATAGCCCAGTGGCTATCCTCGCCTTGAATGCGTCGGGATCCCATATGGGCGCTGGTTCTAAGCCTAGCAGTCCTGCTTCCCATCCAGCTCCCTGCTTGTGGCCTGGGAAAGCAGCTTAGAATGGCTGATGGCCCTAGGCCTTGGAACCCTGCACCTGTGTGGGAGACGCAGAGGAGGCTTTGGATATGCTCGGCTCAGGCCTTTGTGGTCACTTGGGGAATGAATCAACAGATAAAGATCTTTCTCTCTGTATCTTCTCCTCTCTGTAAATCTGACTCTCCAACAAAAATAAAATTTTTTTTTAAGATTTATTTATTTTTATTACAAAGTCAGATATATAGAGAGGAGGAGAGACAGAGAGGAAGATCTTCCGTCCGATGATTCACTCCCCAAGTGAGCGCAACGGGCCGATACTATGCCGATCCGAAGCCGGGAACCAGGAACCTCCTCCGGGTCTCCCACGAGGGTGCAGGGTCCCAAAGCTTTGGGCCATCCTTGACTGCTTTCCCAGGCCACAAGCAGGGAGCTGGATGGGAAGTGGAGCTGCCGGGATTAGAACCGGCGCCCATATGGGATCCTGGCGCGTTCAAGGTGAGGACTTTAGCCGCTGGGCCATGCCGCCAGACCCGAATAAATCTTTTTTTTTTTTTTTTTTTTAAAAAAAAGAACAGAAATGTATTCTCTCATAGTAACAATGGAAAAATCAAGGTGTTGGCAGAACTGGTTCCTTCTGGAGGCTCTGAGGGCGACTCTGTTGCCTGTCACCCTCAATGTCAGGTGGCAGCTAGCAGTCACTGGGTTGGAAGTTCCTTGCTTGGTAGACCCATCATCCCTTCCATGCCACCAGCTTTATAAGGTCTCCCTGCCCTGTGCTTAAAAATTTTGTGCTTTCTCAGGAAACCAGTCATTAGATCATGATATTCAAGATCCTTCATTAGATCTGCAAAGGCCTTGTTTCCATAATAAGGTCATGCTTGCAGGTGCCCAGGATCAGGACGAAGATCCATTTGGCAGGGTGGCAGGTAGAGGGGGTCACCAATGCAATACCTATATCTTGCAGGGATCATGGAAATTGGGCCTCCTCGGAGGAATTAGCAGTGTGGGTGCTACTGGTTACTACGTTAGGAGCAATGGGCCAGAGCTACGGTTGGAGAAGGTTGAAAGAGAACAGGAGGAAATATTTTGCATGTTGTAAGACTGGCATTTCAGAAAATAATGTGGCAAGGCCAGCAGAAAATTGGATGGATCAGAGGGTCAAGAATCTGGTTTGCTTTAAGGCTACAGAAATACAACCTGCTGGGAACAACCATTAAGAGAGACATACAGGAGGGAGAGCGGATGGAATGCTGCTGCTGGGGGATTGGAGGGGGCGGGAGGCGCCCAGCAAGAGCTGGTGCTGTGACACTGTGAGGACCCAGAGGCCTTGGCACAGGATTGCATTCCAGGGCCAGCACCATGCCCATTCTCCCCCGAGGCTGAGTGAGCCCATGCTTGTAATACGGCTGCACAGCAGCATCGCTAGGGAAAAGGACAGGTGCTTTTGCCTTTGGAGTTTATCATTACCGCCACCAGTGAGTGGCTGCTCCTGTGCATTTGGTTACTAGTAATGCAAAGATTTTTCAGAAATCACTGTTCATTCATTCAACTACTGTCTAGGTGTTCTCATGCTGGGGATGCAGCAATGAGCAAGATCATCACTTAGAAAGCATGGTGACAACTCATGACATATTATTACGATGCCTGCTCATGTTTATAAATGAGTTTGGGGCCAGCATTGTGGCAAGGCAGGAAAAGCTGTTGCCAGTGATGCTGACAGCCCATTTGGGCACAGGTCTGAGTCCTGGTCATTCCACTCCCAATCCAGCTCCCTGCTAATGGTTTGGGAAAGGCTTTGGAAGAGGTTCAAGTCACTGAGCTTTTGCCACCCACCTGGGAGGCCCAGATAAAGCTCCTGGCTCCTGATTTTGGCCATGCCCAGCACAGGCCACTGCGACTATCTTGAGAGTGAGCAGTGACGGATGATCTCTCTCTCTATGTCTGTCTCTCCCTTCCCCTCTGTAACTCAAAAATAGAAAAAGTTTTAAAAGTTGAATAAGTAAACAAGGGGTTTTGAGTTGCTTTGTCACTTCAGGCTTCAGAAGCCCCTCTCTTTCCTAAGCACGATGCTTTATTCTCAACAGCCTCCCCAAAGGCTCACTAGGGGGAGATACAGGGAATGCTCTGCAAGGTTTCACCCCAAGGCCTTTTTAAGCATATGTAAATGATATTGGAATCTGGTCACAGTTACATATACTAACAGGGTATCTCCACTGCCTTTCTTTAAAGACACTCTGTATTTGTGTGTTTGAAAGCCAGAGTTACAGTCTTCCCATTCATTAGTTCAATGTGGCTACAATGATGAAGGATGGGCCAGGCTGACATCAGGAGCTTCATCTGGGTCTCCCAGGAGGGTGACAGGGGCCTGAGCACTTCAGCCATCCTTGGCAGCTTTCCCAGGAGCATTTGCAGGAAGCTGGACTGCAAGTGGAGCAGCCAGGACTCCAACTGGCACCCACATGGGATGCCGGCACTGGAGTCGGCAGCTTTTACCAGCTACACCACAGCACTGTCCCCTTTTCACCGCCTTTTAAGAACTGCTCTTAATTTCTTTCTGTTCACCTTTTTAAATGTTGCTTAAATGTAGTCACATTGTGTCACAAAACTAAATTGAGATCATTAAACTATCTGATTACTTTTCCCTCAGTTTTCACAATAAAAGAGTTTTACAGGTGGGAAAGCAAGGGGTATAGAATTGCCAAGACTTCTTTTTCACTAAATGTAGACACCTGAATTCCCTACCTTTTACTAAAGAACACATTCCGCCTGGCTGAACCCTTTTAAAGGTCAGCTGCCACTTTGGGAGCACTTAATTGTCTCTGCCTTTTCGGATGCCTTCTTTTCAAGGCTTGTTTCTCTGATTTCCCCGTAGTATACTTATTTCATGGGAAATGTTCCTTTTAGAGAGGCACAGAGCCTCTACTAAGTGCTTCCTTATTCATGGCAGAATCTGTTAGCAAGATTTCCCACTAGTTTAACATGTTATTTTAGTGTTAGATTTCCCATAGTGTGCTACACTTTGTTTTGGAATACAGCCATTTTTCAAAATATACTAGAAATGTGGAGGAGATATGTGGCTAGGGAGGGACAGACAGACTGACTCAAGGGAAAGATTTTATAACTTCTGTGCTAGCCTTGCCATCATCAGCATGTTTCAAAGGAATCATATTTATTCTCACAAGGCTTCAAATATTGCCCACTGTGTACTGTATTTATAAAGCTTTGGGGGGAGGGGATGGCTTGGAGCAACAGCCAGTGTCTCTTTCCTCCCCTCCCCTCCAACTATTTGTAAGAACTCCACTACATCACGTTCAGTTATCAGAAGTAAAATCTGCTGGCTTAAAACACTCCTCTCTGAAATCACTAGACACTCTATAAAAGCCTGTTAAGACATGGCAGGCCCCCTCACAGCCTGTCACCTGCACCTGCCACCACTGTTTCCAGGTTCCAAGGGTCTGCAGCCAATGCAAACCATATTTGGAATTTTGAACTCATGATGGGTTGATCAGGTCAGAATCCCATAGTAAGTGGAAAAAAATTTGTACTGCCTCTTTCTTTTTAAGATTCTTCTGTAGCTTTGGTTCAAGGGCAATGTCATCCTTTCAGTATGTGTTGGAAAAGCATTGCTGGAGCCTTCCTGTGGCTTGGGTGAGGTGTATTCAGGGGCCAAGACACAGAACTGTGCCTGTGTTGACATACGCTAACAATTTCTGTTCCCATCAACTAAACATGCTATGTGCTATTCAAGTGCTTTGCAAATCCACAACCCAAACGTCCAACAGGATGGAAAGGTGGCACAAACACAATCACTAAGCCTAAAGGGTTGCCCAAGAACTGAAGACAAAAATTCCCAAACCTCCATTTACACGTTTTACCTCAAAGTTATTTCAAACAAGATTAACAGAAGTCCAAAATTTACAGAAAGAAGACCTGTTAAGGAAAACTGTAATAACCTCTCCACTGAACAAAGAGATCCAAGGTGTATTTTGGATGAAGCTTTTGTTTCTCTAAGATTGTGCAGGAAACAGGCATACTGCCAGAAAAGCAAAGAAACGAACCTTTTGAGAATCATGCCACTGAAAACCCTCTACTTCCACAGCTAAGTTACTGACTGTCCCTGCCCAGTTCCACCTGTTTGCGCCTAACCAAACACCAGCCATTTTGTGACTCTGGCATCTCTTTGGTAAGTCAGGTAACAGTTTTCCTGTTTTCACCTGTGTGTTCCTCTTCAAACCCCCCTGGGAAGTTCCTGGGTATCAGGAAGCGGCTCGGAGAAGCTGAGAATAAGCCAACTGCTATTTCTGCGAACCAACAGGTGTTGCCAGCCCCGGGCGCTGCTGCAGGGCTGGACCACGCACGAAGGAGCCTGCTCCTAGTGACAGGGCCTGTTTTTCTCATTCTGGTGCTCTGGCAAAATAGCCGCGAATTGCGCAATGGGATCACTAGGCGGCCTGATGCCAGCCTCGCAGCAGGGCAGCCTGGGCAGGACAGAGCCTCAGGGAACGGAGCACAACTTACTGCCTCTCAGGGTGGCTACCCGATGGCCACACTCGCCCAAGTTTACGATAGAATAAAACCAAAACCCACCAGTCTCCGTTAGGAAGGAGGGCGATGCTTCCTGTAGTCGTTGCACATAGAAAGTTAAATACTGGCACGGACAAGGCAGGGGTGGCATCTCTCCCAAACCCTTCCCTCTCTATGGCACAAACCCGTTTCCTCAGTACTTTCTCAAAACCACGGCCTCAACTTTACCTTCTGCAAAGGGTTACACACAGACGCTGTTGCGCCACCAGCCAGCAGACACACCGCAGCAGAGGCAAACCTCGGGGACGGGGTGGAGAGGGGGGACCTGGGGACACCGCGACGCATCCACGATCCACACCCACCACCCTGCCAGCGCCGGCTGCGTCCCCGGGATCGGGGGGCGGGAGGAGTCCCAGGTAGCCGCCAGCCCGAGACACGAGCCGTGGTGGGGAGGAGGGGATCCCGGCGCACCCGCGGGCCAGCTCCGGACTTCTTCCATCCCGGGCTCATTCGGGGCCAGGGCCCCGACAGAAAGCCCCCGCGGGGTAACTTTCCTCCAAGCGGCCTCCCACTGGCTGCGCTCCAGACCGTCCTAAGGCCGGGCAGGGCAGCGAGCGGCCCCGGGGCTCGGCCGAGCGCAGCACTCGGGGACCAGCGCCAACCACCCCTTCCCGGGGGAGCCGCGCAAGTTTTCAGACAAATTTTTCAGGCAAATTTGGCCTCCTCCATTTCCGCCCGCTGTCGCCTCTGAATTCGCAGCCTGCAGGCAAGTTGGGCAACCAGGCCGGGCCGCCGAGCGCCCGGCGAGGCCCACGCGGTGCTTCCCGCGGCTCCCGGCTCGGCTCACTGCGTGCGGCCGCGGGCGGCTTCCCGCGCGGACCGGGAGCGCTCCCCGCCCTGCTTCCCGCAGCTTCTTTCCTCGGAGCACCCCACGTCCCAGAGCGCCCGGTGCCTCCGCGCGCCGCCTCCCGCTACCACATCCCCGGGGGGGTGCCCAGTACCGATGCCCTGGATGAAGACGAAGCCGGTGACCATGAGCACCGGGTGCCAGTTAAACTCGAGAGCGCCTCCGTCCCAGCCAAGCCCCTTGCGGTAGTGGAGGACCCAGATAAGGGTGAAGATCACTGACAGGAACCCGACGAGCAGCGCCGACACCAGCAGCCCCAGGAAGCCCCTGTAGCCTTCCATGGCCATCACAGGCCCATGCTCCGCGCCGCCGCAGCTTCTGGGTCCTGGCGGCCGAGGCCGGGCGTCGACTCTCGGAGCTGTCTCCGCCCGCGGGGAGGGGTTTCCTTGGCCCCGGGCAGTCGTGAGGGCCTCCAGGGGGCGGTGGGCGGCCGGCTTGCCCGCACCCACAGTACGCGTCCCACCCCCGGGGCCGGGCCGGCAGGGTACCGCCCCTTGCCCGGCCTCCAGGCTCTCGGAGGGCGCCTTGAACTTGACTCACACCGCTGCGTTAGCCTGAGTGTTTCTGGGGCTGGGGTGCGCGCTGTTGGCTGTCGGCCACAGAGATCCCTTGGGTGGGGTGGTGAGAGGGCTTTTAACTAGTGCAGCCTATCTCCTGGTCCATGGTGCGGAGGCTCCTGCGGGAAGAGCTTGCGGGGGCATTTTGGGGAGCGGCGGGCTAGGCCGGGAATTGCAATTGACTGAGAGCAGACCGAGGCACCTCCTGGGTCTGGGCCTTGGCCTTGGCCATAAAAGTGCGACAGAATCGCCCTAAACGTCTTCAGAGAGCCCACTTACCCAGCCATTGTGACTCACAGCCTCGCCATGATGAAGTGAACCTCGCTCCCTGCCTTCTTTCCAGCGTTCACTTCACCTGATCCACAGGTCCGGGGACCCTGTCCCCGTTTATCTGCCGCTATCAGAGGTAGAAGGGTTCAGGCCATCCCGAATGCATTTGGGAACGCCCAGCCCGCTTCGTGTTGCTGCAATCCTAAGTAACCTTAGAATGTGCTAGAAGTAATATAGGGGTGATTTTCAAGAGATTCGATTTAGATTTTAAAATTAACTTTTTAAAAAGAAAACATTTGAAAGGCAGAGCTGCTGACAGAGAGGGAGGCAGAGGGAGAGATCTTAACATTCGTAGTTTTACTTTCCAAATGGCTGAGTGGGCCTGGAACCCGGAGCTCCCACGTTGGTGCAGGGAACCAAGTACTCGCGACCTGAATCAGCAGCTGGCACTGCAGGTAGTGGCTTTCACACGCCAAGCCACAGTGTCACCTGGATAAATTTCTAGACCAAGACAGGAGGGGTGTTCTGTAATGGTTATGGGGTATGGTTGAAGGATGCAGGTGACCTTTGACACGTGCCATTATTTTTCCTTCCCCAGAGGAGAGGAAGCAAAGGAAAGAGAAAGATGGGATGTAAAGGGGTGGGCTGACAGCGGTTTTGAGTGGAGACCCACAGGAAAGAAAACTGGCAAAGTATATGCACGTCCCATCATCACAGCCTCCTCCCTCTAATCTGCCGGCTGGGCCCGGGTGGCTAACCAGAATCTTAGCAGAAGCCAGAGAGAAGTTGATGGCCATGCAGACAGGTCAGCCCCCTGACACAGGGCTAGGTGCCAGGGCTAAAGGAAGTCTAGTAGGGCTACATGGCAAATCTCAAAAGACTTCTCTAGTTACTGGGACACTTTTTGTCCCTGAATGTTGCAAGCCTGTCTGTTGAATGTTAGACTGTTTTTCTTCCAGTGTGACAATGTCATCGAAGGGCTCCCTTCCTCCCCCTGAAACGTGCAGTCCTTGACTCCAGTTCTTTTCTACACCTCTTTGAACCATCCCCTTGAGTCCATTCTTGTGTTCACTTGACTTCATAGCAGCAGCAAGTGAGGTCTCTGGGATTCCAGACATCAAGCCGAAACTTGCAGAATAGAAACCTGGTCAAGTGATTCTGCTGTTGATGAACTGCGCTGAAGATTTGAGACAGAATTTTCACAACTTATTCAAGGGGAAAAAACACACAGTTGTGGCATAACAGGTTAGGCTGTTGCTTGCAATACCAACATCCCATATGAGTGCCAGTTCCAGTCCTGGTCATTCTGCTTCCCATCTAACTTCCTGCTAATATGCCAGGGAAAGCAGTGGAAGATGGCCCAGAACCCTGGGCCCCTGTGCCCGTGTAAGAGACTTGGATGAATCTGGCCTCTGGCTTTGGCCTGGTCCAGCCCTGGCCATTATGGCCATTTGGGGAGTGAACCAGCAAATGGAAGATTCTCTCTCTAACTCTGCTTTCCAAATAAATAAAAATGAGTATTTTTTTACAGGGTTGTTTGATAGTAGATTCTCTCAGGAGACAAAGCAGTTTATCATCTACTTATCGGGGTCAGCAATGCCGCATGATTGTTGTTGCATATGGCAGGTGGTTAAGGTAGCAGGACACCCTGAACAAAAGCCTGAGATTCTAGGAACATGTAGGCTCGGCCACAGATTTTTATTATCCCTGACAGAAATGAGAGTGCAGAACACTAGAATGGGTTGGTGACGTGATGGAGAATGCAAAGCTTGTCTGTGCCCTGACCCTAGGGACTGGGTACTCTAGGTCATTCACCTGGTGAACCCTGTTCATTTTCTCCTTTCCCCCCACAGGAACGCGGCCTTGCTTCTGGTACACGCATCCGGCATTCCAAGGCAAAGTGCTAATAGCTCATACATAGTGATTTGCTTTCTGGGAGAAGTGGATCTTTTACATTTTATTTTTATCCGCAATAGCATTGTGGTTAAAGACCTCACCTTGCATGCCCTGGGATCCCATATGGGTGCTGGTTCTAATCCTGGTGGCCCCACTTCCCATCCAGCTCCCTATTTATGTCCTGGGAAAGCAGTCGAGGACAGCCCAAAGCCTTGGGACCCTGCACCCACGTGGGAGACCTGGAAGAGCTCCTAGCTCCTGGCTTCGAATTGGCTCAGCTCCAGCCATTGCAGCCACCTGGGGAGTGAATCATCGGACTGAAGATCTTCTTTTCTGTCTCCCCTCCTCTCTGTATATCCGCCTTTGCGATAAAAATAAATAAATCTTTTAAAAGCTTTTTATATAAAAATTTCCAAATGTTGAAAACATGTTCTACACTTTCCACTTGGCTCTTTGTTCTCTGCCCTTAGCTGGCCTGTGTCCTGGGAGGCGGAAGTCTACAGATATCATCTGGCCCACTGTATCACCTAGCATTCAGTGGGCTTGAGTCGACGCGTAGTGCTGACAGGAGCGCAGACGGCAGGCCGCCTTATTTATACCACAGACCACAGCTTTTGCACTGGTCGCATTTGTCTTTGCTGCACGGATTTTAAGTGTCCCATCTTCCATGGCTGCAGCCCTTGCTGGAGTGTGGCATTACTGTTCCTCCTTGCCTCTATAGACTGGGCTGTTGTATTGATTTTCTCAAGTTGCTTGTTGGTGGTCTTCACCAGTCCTTCTTGGATCTCCGGAGTCCATCTGTGACTCTGTAAATAGTGCATTGATTAAAATTTCTCCAGGTCGATCTTTTGTGGGAATCAGATGTTTCTCATAAGATCCCGGTGGATACAAATGGAAAAATACTGTGATATAATCCTGCTGCTTCCCTAGCCCCACCCTGATTGTCCATGGTTCTTCGGACACAGTATGAATGCAGAAACACGTGGAATAAGAAAAGATCAAAGGTGGGAAGCACAAGATGAGGTCATACAATTCCCTTTGCTTTCTTCTGCTAGACAAGAGATCTGGCCATCAGAAAGTCAACCCAGATGGTCACAGCTGACCCTGTGACTCATGATGCAAACCCAGCGCAGGATGCGGTCAAAGGCTCCTCGGTGGAATAAAACAGGGATGAGTGTTTGTCAAGGGGAAGGGACAGCCTTTTCTCTTGTGCAGTATCTCAGAGATCTACTGGCAGGTAAATCATTCTCTCTAGGAAATCGTTAACCCCAGGAGGGGCAGTTCCAGGATCCACAAGGCCTTAACTGCCAGAGATCAAGACCGCAGCAGAAGGGCAGATAAAGTTAGTACAGCTTGAAGAGGTACAGACAGGCAGGGCATTTAAAAAACAAGTGCTGATTAGGGAGCCTGAGTATGGTTAGAGAATTGGCAAGGAAAGGAATGCCTTGGAACATTTTTCTTATAACCCAGACTTCTTTCACATAAACCAAAGTTTACAAGAGCCTCAGACTGGTGGGTGAGACACTCCGCTCTATAAAGAGCTAGGCTATACTATTATTAGGGAGCAGCCAAAAACATTACTTGACCTTTGGAGAACTTTTATTGGGTGCTTGCTTGTTCGGTTTTGTAATAACAGGAGTAAGTGTTCTAATTACACTCTTCTTTGTTGTGGATGCATTTTTTTAAAGAGCATTCCCACGCAGTGTCTCAGAGACGTGTTTCCAGAATTCTGGCTCCCACTTCTCAGGGCCCACTGATGTGTGAAGGAGCTGTGCGTGTCCAAAAAGGAACTCTAACTGCACATCCGTCAGGAAGAGGTCAGCTAATTTTGACCTACAGACAGGCTACACAGCCATCTTTGAATCTGGGGAAAACTTCAATTAAAACTGATTTTTTTTTTAGATATCAGTTTATTTTTTATGGTTGATTTACTTATTTGAAAGACAAAGTGATGGAAAGAGAAAAGTCCTCCATCTGTGAGTTCGCTCTGCATATGGCCACAGCAGTAAGTGTTGGGCCAGGCTGAAGCCAGGAGCTGGAATCTTACCTTGGTCTCTCACGTAGGTGGTAGGGGCCCAGGCACATGGGCCATCTGCTGCTGCTGCCCCCCAGGTATATTCACAGCAAGCTGGGCTGCAAGCAGAGCAGCCAGACTTGAACCACATCTCTGACATGGATGCCAACATCACAAACATCACCTTGAGCTGTGTCACTCTGCTGGGCCCTTGATTATAATGTAATACCAAGTAAAGCTATTTTTAAAGAAAAAAAATCAATTGATGTGAGCTTTGGAACTTTGAGTCCAAAATAATACAGCTGGATTTCTTTCATTTATATGTTTGTCCCCAGGCTTAGATCCTGGGGACTTGGACCAAAAGCAAGCAGCATGGAGTAAGTGACTACACTTTTATCTGTACTGGGTTATTGTATAATCAGACAATTTACCAGGACCAAAACCAGGGCTACAGGTTGCTAATCAGTGACACAAAGGCTTCAGTGAAGATTTGGGTTCTAAACCTCGTGTACATGCATGCAAAGAGCTTAATGGGGGGATGGTACTTCATTTTCACTAACTACTGACTGAATTAGGTAATTAATTATGAATACAGATGAAAGTATTTTCAGTAACCATGATATGGTCATTAACAGAAGTTAATGATATAGTCAGGCTGTGCAAGAAATGTTACAATCCATCACCCACTAAATGAGTAAAGAAATTGTATATTTACACAATGGAATACTATTCAGTCATGAAAAAACAAAGTGCTGTTTTGCCACAGAATGGGTACAACTTCAGACTATTACACTACATGAAACAAGTCAGTCCTTAAAAAGACAAGTCTTCTGGCCCAGCGCATTAGCCTAGTGGCTAATATCCTCGTCCTGAACACCCTGGGATCCCATATGGCCACTGGTTCTACTCCTGGTGGCCCCACTTCCCATCCAGCTCCCTGTTGTGGCCTGGGAAAGCAGTCGAGGACAGCCCAAAGCCTTGGGATCCTGCACCCATGTGGGAGACCCGGAGGAGCTCCTGGCTCCTGGCTTCGGATTGGCTCAGCTCCAGCCATTGCAGCCACTTGGGGAGTGAATTAACGGACTGAAGATCTTCCTGTCTGTCTCTCCTCCTCCCTGTATATCTGGCTTTGCAATAAAAATAAATAAATCTTAAAAAAAAAAGACAAATCTTCATGTTTTCCCTGACTTATGGTGAAATACAAAATAAAAAAAATGATATCAGTGAAACTGATGTTCTGAGATTTGATAGCTATTTACAATATTTACAATGCTACTTAGCATTCTTGAGGAATAGTGGTCTTTCTTTTTTAACTTAGTGCTTGTTGCAGTTTTTATATAGTGGAGGGTTAAGCTCATGATTATAAAGTAAGTTGAAGGTATGTCACTGTAAAAATTACAAGACAAATAAGAAAGGAAGGCGGAGGGAGGGTGGAGGAAGAAGCATCATTATGCTCTTAAGACAGCATATGTGAGGCCCTGTGCAATAGCCTAGTGGCTACATTCCTTGCCGTGGCATGCACCAGGATCCCATATGAATGCCGGTTTATGTTCCAACTATTCCACTTTCCACCCAGCACCCTGCTTGTGGGAAAGCAGTTGAGGATGACCCAAAGCCTTGGGACACTGTACTCTCGTGGGAGACCCAGAGGAAATTCCTGGCTCTTGGCTTCAGATCAGCTCAACTCCAGCCATTGTGACCACCTGAGGAGTGATCCAGCAAATGGAAGATGTTTTTGTCTCTCCTTCTCTCTATATATCTGCCTTTCCAATAAAATTAAAAGAAATCTTTTTTTTAAAAAAAAAAAAAAGACTGCATATGCGAAAAACATGAATTTTGCTCCCTTCATATGCATTAAAAACATGTTTAAACAAAAAATTTATATAGTTGCCTCATTAGTTATTTATGCTCAACACTGCTTCAAACTAACAGTAGTTATTAATCCAGCAACTACATCTTATTAATGTATCAATAGTGAAGGGATATGTCATCACAATTTTGATTCTGATAACTCCTTTTGGATGTCACTGACTTCTTTTCTGATCCTTTTCACTTTTCTTTTTTTTTTTTTTCCCTTGGTGCATTTTAAAGCACTCCCCTGTAGGGGTGCAGAGTCCTTGCTGGCTTGCCTGAAGTGTCCAAAGCACAGGAAAGTTTCAGAGCCCTGACTTAAGTGGCTTCTGAGCTCCACTCCTGCCTTCTAGCAGACACCCTGGACGATTGAGGTGATGAACTAAATGAGCTCATATCTTGTGACATATGGTTACTGTCCTCACAGCATGAAAATATGAGAAGTATCACATACAGAGCTTGATAGGGCTATTGGAAAACCACAACAGAAAACCTTTTATCTTCCCAACCCAGCGCTGTTAACTGCTGCGTTATCCTGACTCATTCTTCTTCAAGAATTAAAACATCTCTCTTGTTTAATCTTTATTTACAGGTGGTGTGGTAGGTAGGTTCTGTAAGTACACCCAGGCCTGGCCCACGTGCCAGGCAGGCCCTTTTGTCACGGGCATCCTGCCTCTCTTCTCTCTGCACCTTTTTCCCTATCTTGGTTCTCTGTCCCTCCACTGCTTTCTGTACTGGAACCCCCCACCCTCACAGCTGCTGAAAATTGCCAATGTCCCAAGTAGAGACTGGCCCTTCCTTCTCACTTTACCAGTATTAAGTGATAGCAGGTCTCTTTCATGCTAAGTATTGACCATCAAGGATAATACTAACTATGAAAAGTGCTAACATTTATTTATCACTCAGTATGTATCAGGCACTGTTCTGTGGATTTTTCATATATCCATTAATTTAATTTTTTAAAAAAGATTTATTTCTTTTTATAGGAAAGGCAGATTTACAGAGAGAGGAGAGAAAGAGAAAAAAAATCTTCTATCACTGATTCGCTCCTCAAATGGCCTCAACAACTGGAACTGAGCCGATCCAAAGCCAGGAGCCAGGGGCTGGAGGTGAGAATTAGCCAGTTGAGACAATGCGCTGGCCTCTCATTAGTTTAATTATTTTTTTCATTTAAAAAAATTCTTATCATTTTATAATACAACTCCATAGGCTCTGGGATTTCTCCGACCTCCTCCCAAATCCTCTTTCCCCTTGGATTTCCCCTATATTAGTAAAATAATATATTTCTTCATGAACAGTCATATGTCCATCATTGCGGGCATAGACAATGGCAAAGAGTCCAGCATCCTGTTGTCAAGATATAGTAAACAGTTTCATTGGGGGCCCATCTTTGATTTGGAAATACAGATGCATCCTGCATCATATCCTCATATCTGGAGATGACAGTCTCCATTACACAGTCACTATATATCCCCTTAAATGAAAAGCCACAAAACAAAATCAACCACAGGAAGCAAAATAGAAATTTATGACACCATGAACTTAAATAACATGCTACTGAATGACTAATGTGTCATTGAAGAAATGAAAAAGAAAATTGAGAACCTTCTTGAAAAAAATGATGCTACTGTATGACCTATCAGTCAGTGATGGTGTTGTTGTAAGAATTAAACTAGTGAACACCATTTTACAGATGAGAGAACTGAACCACATGAAAAGTAGGCAAGCAGCACAGGCTCCCACAGCAAGAGAGTACTTGGGCTGTCGTCCTTACTTACACACATATTACCTTATGTACTTAACAGATCCTCCTTTATTTGTTTATACAGACATTTGTGTTAGAGGTTTTTTCTGCTATTCTAAAAATCGCCTTCATGAATGTCTTTGTACATAAAGTCTAAACATTTCTTTTATTTTTTAAGAACAAATTTCTAAAAGGGAAGCCTCTAGGTTAAAACAAATTGCTAGACTGTCTCACAAAGGTTGCACCACTTTGACTAGGATTGTATGACTGTGTGCCCCTCTGCAGTCTTGCCAACAGGATGTTACCATTCTGTGGCTTTAAACTGCCCATTTGATGGCTGTAACATGACATCTTGCTACAATCTACATTTCTTTGAGGATGAACACATTTTATATATTAATTGATAAGCTGTTTCTTCTTTAGTGATTATTTGCTCCACTCTTTTGACTTATGCTTTGTGTAATTTATCATCCCTAATTATTTTTTAAAAGGTTTATTTATTTTTATTGGTAAGCCAGATCAGATTTACAGGAGATAAGGAGAAACAGAAAGATCTTCCATCTCCTGGTATATTCCCTAAATAGCCACAATGGCTGGAGATGAGCCAATTTGAAGCCAGGAGCCAAGAGTTTCTTCCAGGTCTCCTGCCTGGGTGCAGGGTCTCAAGGCTTTGGGCTATTTATCTCCATTGCTTTCCCAGGCCACAAGCAGGGAGCTAGACGGGAAAAGGAGCAGCTGGGACACAACTAGCATCCATATAGGATACCGCCGCTTGCAAAGTGAGGTGTTAGTCATTGAACCATCATGCCAGGCTCTCTAATAAATTCTTAATATGAAAGGTGTAGCAGGAAAAAAAAGAAAAACATTGTTTGTGTCATGAGAGTGAGTAAACCAAAATTGCACAGTGTCTCCAATGTCCTGAGAGCCACGGAGAGAATGGTCTGGGTTATGCTAGGTCACTGGAAGCTCTCCTGGCTTCTAATGAGTACACAGAGGTAGGAACAAAGGTCTCATTCTGTTCTCACATCTTGTCCTTCCAAACATCAAGTTGCTTCTCCTCAGGTCTCTACTGCTACAATCAGAAAATAGGGAAAAGAATTTCCTATTAGGCATACTTCTTCCAATCTCCTTTCGTTGTTTCTTTTTTGGTGCATGCTCTTCCCCATTCTATAGGAAATTAGACTTTTCTGCAGCACCTCGGTTTTTTTTTTAATGGAGATTTATTTATTTTTATTGGAAAGGCAGATAAACAGAGAGGAGGAGAGACAGACAGGAAGATCTTCAGTCCGATGGTTCACTCCCTAAGCGGCTGCAATGGTTGGAGCTGAACCAATCTGAGCCAGGAGCTCTTCCGGGTCTCCCACATGGGTGCAGGGTTCCAAAGCTTTGGGCCATCCTTGACTGCTTTCCCAGGCCACAAGCAGGGAGCTGGATGGGAAGCAGGGCCGCTGGGCTTAGAACCAGCGCCCATATGGGATCCTGGTGAGTGCAAGGTGAGGACCTTAACCACAACGCTATCGCGCTGGGCCCTCAGTTTGTTTGTTTTTTAAGATTGATTTATTTTATTTTTATGTAAAAGGCACAATTACAGAGAGAGTAGAGATATAGAGAGTGCTTCCACCCACTGCTTCACTCTCCACAGTGCTGCCCCTGGACAGCAGCAGCGACAGCTCAGGTAACTGGGTTCCTGCCACCCATGTAACAGACCTCAACTGAAATCCCAGCTCCCAGCTTTGGGGAGTGAACCAGTGGATAGGTAGACTCTCTTACAAACCAGTGTTTAAAAATCACTCTGTTCCTGGGTGTTTGCTTGGTATATACTAAGTGGTTGAATCAAGCATTTTACAGGTACACTTGTCGGTCAGTCAAGGGCAACCTATTCATTTAAGGATCTATAGTGGGAAAATGTAAAAGCAAAGGGGGTCATTGACTTCTAATAAGGTGGCTATTTTAATTGAAAACCTTTTGAAACGCACATCTGTGAGGTTTCCGAGGAGAAGGCAAGGCTCTAGCTTTCAGGAGGGGTGAGTGAGTTCCCTGGGCGGGGAGGAGGACCTGCAGTGTGTAAATGTGTCTCAGGGAGATGTCCGCTGAAGGACTCTGGGAAGCTCTGGAAGCATGAAGGCTGCAGGCACCCGAGGCAGCTCGGGAGAAAGTGGCCACTGAAGTGGGAGGTGACGTCTTCAGCATCTGTACCTATGTCACCCATGAGAGAGATCTGAATAGAGTCATATCACCCGGCTTGGACCTGGCCCAGCTTTGGCTGTTGTGTGCAATTAGAAAGTAAACCAGCAGATAGGAGAGTCTCTCTTTCCAAATAAAAGGTGAAAATAAGTAATTTAAAAAATTTGAAATGCCAAAGTATTTAAACATTTTATGCTTCTGTGCCATTGTTTATTATTATTATTATTATTATTATTATTATTATTATTTACTAAAGTGATATTACAGCCAAAGTCCTTCTCTTCAGGATGAAGTGCATCTTCTAAACATCTCACCTGCTGTCTCCTGGGCTGTTCACACAGTTAGCTGGATCAGAAGCATGGAGCTGGAGCTTAAACCAGGCCCCCTGATGGGGTGACTTAAATGCTCTGTCAAAAGCCTGCCCCACTTTGCCACCTTATGAAATGACTTTTCCTCAAGCAGATCCTGTCTCAGAGGTAGAGGGAGTCAGTGTGTTGGGTCCTGTGACTCAAAAGTATAAGGAAGACCGGGGAAGTTCACGTGCTGGCAGAAAGAGTCCCCATCAGGGAGCCTTGACAGCCAGAGTCTAACGTGCAAGGGGTCTGAGATCCTTTCAGACACTTAGCTGATGCCAGCAAAAAGTCTTCATGTTTCCAACACTCTGTGATTCAAAACAGTGATGTTTTTTGAAGTCTAGCATCTATCCTTCTAAAAATTAGGCCTGGAGTCAGTGTGGTGTTTCAGCACGCTAACCCTCCACTTGCACTGTCAACATCCCATAAGGGTGCTAGTTCTAGTCCTAGCTGCTCTACTTTCTTTTTAGTTCCTTGCTTATGACCTGGTAAAGCAACAGAAGATGGCCCAAGTCCTTGGGACCCTGAACCCACATGGGAGACCCAGAAGAGGCTCCTGGCTCCCAGCTTTGGATGAGCTCATCTCTGGTCATTTCAGAATGAATCAGTGAATGGAAGACTTCTCTCTCTGTGTCTCTTCTTCTTTCTCTAGAAAAGTCTGCTTTCAAAGAAAAAAAAAATCAGTAAATCTTAAAATAAATGAATGAATGAATGAATGAATAAATAAATAAATAAATAAACTGCACCTAGAACGGAAACCTAGTAGTTAAAATCCTTTCCTTTGATGTGCCGAATCCCATATGGGCACTGGTTCATATCCCAGCTGCTCCATTTCCCACCCAGCTCCTTGCTTGTGGTTTGGGAAAGCGGTCAAGGATGGCCTAGAAACTTGGGACTTTGTAACCATATGGGAAACCCAGAAGATGCTACTGGCTCCTGGCTTAAGATCAGCCACTGTGACCACTTGGGAAATGAACCAGCAGACTTCAGCAGAGAGAGGAGGAAGATTCTTCTGTCTCTCCTCTCTGTAAATATGACTTTCTGATTAAAAAATAAAATAATAAATATTTAGAAAAAGTTAAACCATACTTTCTTTTTTTTTTTTTTTAAGATTTTTTTTTTTTTTTCATTGGAAAGGCGGATATACAGAGAGGAGAGACAGAGAGGAAGATCTTCCGTCCGATGATTCACTCCCCAAGTGAGCGCAACGGGCCGATACTATGCCGATCCGAAGCCAGGAGCCTCTTCCGGGTCTCCCACACGGGTGCAGGCTCCCAAAGCCTTGGGCTGTCCTCGACTGCCTTCCCAGGCCACAGGCAGGGAGCTGGAAGGGAAGCGGGGCCGCCGGGATTAGAACCGGCGCCCATATGGGATCCCGGGCGTGCAAGGCGAGGACCTTTAACCACTTGCGCCACCGCGCCGGGCCCACATACTTTCTTTTTTTAAAAAGATTGATTGACCTATTGATTTGTAAACCAAGTTTTACATAAAGATGGGGAGAGACAGACAGAAAGTGAGATCTGCCACCTGCAGGTTGGCTCTCCAAATGGCCACAAAGAAAAAAAGAGCAAGGAATCCCATCTGAAGCTTCTGTGTGGGTGATAGGCACCCCAAGTACTTGGACTACCTTCCATTGCTTTTCTTGGTGCATTAGCTGGGGACTGGATTGGAAGCAGAACAGCTAGGACTCAACTTGGTGCTCTGATATGGAATACCACCATCATAGGCAGTGATATAACCCACTGTGCCACTATGCCCGTCCCATTAAGACCATCTTTTTTGTATAAATACCTTTAAAAAAATCATACATGTTGCAAAATAGGGTGAGAGGTGAGACCTTCATATAACATAATCAAAGAACCCAATTAAAAGGGTCAAGGTCCTTGTTGCAAATAAAAGCACAGAACAGTAATCAACACAGAAAGATAAAATGTCATTTCATAATGAGCTGCTTTTAACTCCTTACCTCAAAGCAGAAATCTGGTATGCTAGGATGACTCATATGTAAGTAAGGCCACTTTCCCCTAAATTAGCCAAAGTATTTTTTCAGCTCCGCCTTTTATACAAACTCTGGTTGAAGGATTGTATTATTTTTAATAATATAGGGGGAAAACAGTAGAGGTGAGAGGAAATGGGGAGGGTGGAAGGAGAAATCTATGAGTCCATGGAACTATAACATGAAGAATAAAATTTTTTTTAACTCCTAAAAAATTTAAAAAGACTAGATAGATTTTGATAGACGATAGATTTGGATGGATGGATGGAAGAATAGAGAGACAGATATGACAGGCACAATGCTGATGTTAACAATAGACTTAGCAACAAAGATGGATAGAGTCATGGTCTCCATAGGACTCACAGTCCCCTCTACATACTAAACCTAAGTCCAGGACCCAAATTCAGCTCTGATATGAGGAAAACCAGATTAAGGGTATTATGGTCATAAGTTAAGAGAATAGGGAAGGCAGAGACTTAAAGGGCCATTTCTTAGGGGGATTGTCTGCTGACAGGCCCCACTGAGGGATGAAGTGATACAGTGTTCTTTAGCCCCATACCCACCAGGGACAGACGGTGGGGATGTCCATTAATGGTAAAGTGAGTACAAACTTATACAGACTAGGCAAAAGGGTGGTCCCCAACAGTCCTCCCACCCAACAGTGACACTGTAATTGGCTAGAAGGCATGTCTACTCCTTTAGACTCTGCAGTCATATCACAGGTTACGTTCCACACGCAGGCTGGAAGCTGTGCCTCAAGTCATGGGCAGGTATGCTGGGTCATGCCCACCAGGTAGCAGGCAGACACAGGGGCAATCTCACACACTATTTCCGTAAGAACTGACTTTTCAATGATTTCACCCACTTTTCCATAACCCTCAATCCTTCCTACCCTGGTCAACCACGTGATCATTATCACCCCGCCCCAAAATTGACTTTTCACTGAGCTTTTCACTTCTTTGAAAGCTCCTCAGTACACAACTGAGGTGAGTTGATGTCCACACGGCAGCCTTCCTAATTAGTCAGTGCCCTCCTCACATGGAGGGGGTAAGATAAGGGTGCAGATGGAGAGGAAAAGCATGTGAGACATCTTTGCACTCGAGTCTAAAGCAGGCACACCCTATTTTACTGCATTTCACATTATGGTGGTTTTTAGAAGTACAAGGTTTGCTGCAACCCTGTGATGAGTCAAGTCCATTAGCACCATTTCTCCAACAGCATGTGCTCCCTTGATATCTCTGTGTCACATGTTGCTGATTCTTGCAAAAGTTTCCCTAATTGAGGCCAGTACTGTCGTGTAGCAAGATAACCCTCCACTTGCAGCACAAACATTCCAAATGGGAACTGATTTGAGTCCCCTGGCTACTCCACTTCTGATCCAACTCCCTGCCAATGCACCTAGAAAAGTATGGAAGATGGTCCAAATTCTTGAACCCATACACCCATGAGGGAGACAGAGAAGAAACTCTTGGCTCCTGGTCTCAGATTGACCCAGCTTTTGGCATTGCAGATATTTGGGGCGTGAACCTGCAGATGGAAGATTGTCTTTCTGTGTCCCTCTGTCTCTTTTTCTCCCTCTGCAATTTTGCCTTTCAAAAAAATATTTAAAAATGCTCCTATTATTGTGTCTGTTGTAGTGATCTTATGTTGTAATTGGGGGCATTGCAACCTTCACCCAGAAAAGATAGTGTCCTGTTGGCTTCACCAACTAGTCATTCCGTTACCTCTCTGGTTCTGCTCAGGCGCCCACATTCCCTGAGAAACATCACTGAAATCAGGCGGTTGAATACCCTCTACTGGTCAAAGTATTCAAGTGAACAGCCAGACATTTTCCACTTGGAAACAAAAGCTTAAATTTAATGAGGAGTCATGATCAAAACTGATAGAGATCCAAAGCTAGAATTCAGTAACTTCTTTTGGGAATCCAATGTGGGTGACAGGGACCCAAGCACTTGGCCATCTTCTGCTGCTCCCCCAGGCCACAAGCAGGAAGCTGGGATGGCAGTGGAGTAGCCAGGACTTGAGCCAGCATGGGAAGCCAGCACTGTAGGTGGTGAATGAACCCACTAGGCAACAATGCTGACCCCTTCGCTTTGTTTTCTAATACTCTGTATTCCATTTACTTATCTTCTCCTGATGTTTCTGGTCTGCTGCTAAAACCATCCAATGCATCCTTAAGATCAAATACTAAGTATTTGAATTCTAGAACTTCTTTCAAAAAGAATTATTTCTTTTTATTAGGAAGTCAGATTTACAGAGAGAAGGAGAAACAGAGAGAAAGATCTTCCATCTGCTGGTTCACTCCCCAAGTGGCTGCAATGTCCAGAGCTGAGCTGATCTGAAGCTAGAAGCCAGGAACCTCTTCCAGATCTCCCACACAGGTGCCAGGGTCCCAAGGCTTTGGGCCTTGCTCTACTGCTTTCCCAGACCACAGGTCACAAGCTGGGAGCTGAAAGGGAAGTGGAGCAGCTGGGATGCAAACTGGCGCCCATATGAAATCAGGCGCCAGGAACTTCAATGGGTCTCCTACGTGGGTGGCAGAGGCCAAACATTTGGGTCATCATTTGGCTTTCCTAGGCCATTACCAGGAAGCTGGATTAGGAAGTGCAGCAACTGGGATACCAACTAGTGCCTATATAGCGTGCTGGTGCTGTGGCCAGCAGCTTACCCCAGGCTGTAGTAATTTATTATAGAAGCCGTAGCAAACCAATAGATCATGTATGTCCACCTGTGAAAGGCTGCTTCCCCTGTGAGATTTCAGTTTGCTTTTCTGGTCTAGCTCCCAGTCTGATAGAATACTCTGAAACTCAGGCAATGCCTCACAGGAAAAACTAGCCTTGCAGCTGGGCTTTCCTGATTTTTTATTGGTCACTGCAGGCCCATGTGACTGTCAGAAATTACTGTGGCTTCTTTCAGTAGAGACTCTGTCTGGGGAGAACCCACTGGGGAAGAAAATAAGGTTAGACATTAGCTCAACTAGGAAGCATTCTCACACTTGAATTTTAGAATACCTCTTTCCATAACTAATACCTTTGCAAACATTATGTTTAATTTATAATTTCATCTTCCAGTTGCTCTAGCAAAACCACTGGACTACTGCAAATTAATACATTTTCTTGAAAAGGACTTCCTTAAAACAATGACAAACTGAATCCAACAAAATATAAAATTTATTACAACAAAATTGTGCTTTTTAAAAAAATTATGATCATGTTAACATATACGAGTGAATGAAATTTACCACATTGGCAAAAGAATTATGATTATTTTAATAGTTGTAAAAACTGATAAAATTCTAGATATAATCATGGAAAACTTGGTGTCTATTACTGACACAATGTAACTTCTTTAACTTGTTAAAGGGTATCTGTTGTAGAAAATCTCAGAAAAATGTTGAAATTGGTTACTCAAGTCAGGAACATACTAACAATAAAATTAGGTAAGAAAAAGAAAAAATTAAAGACAGGAGAAGTAATAAAATGAACTCATTGCATTCTGAATTACACATCGAACCACTAAAAGTAAAATTTTTAACAGATTCCATTTCTAATAGTACCAAAGTATATCAAATACCCAGAAATAAATCTAAAGGAAATGGGTTTTTAGCCTCGTGGTTATTCCAAACTGTCAGCGGAGGCTGGATCGCCAGCCTCACCTTCTGGCTCTGGCTTCTTGTCAATGCTCACCCTGAAATTCAGTGGTGATGACTCAAATAACTGGGTTCTTGTCAGCCACGTGGGTGACCTGGATTGTGAGCCCAGCTCAGGGCTTTGGCTCTGGATTAGATCAAACTGTTGCAAGCATTTTGGGGCGGGGCCAGGGTTGGAGGGTGGTGAACCCTGAATGTGACTCAAATAGATTTTTAAAAAAGTAAATTCAGTAGCTCTACACAGAAAACATACAAATGCTTTTAAAAAATTGGAAAGAATCTAATGTCAGAAAGTACCACACAGACCTATTGGAGACCTTAGAATAATGACCATTTCTCTCAAAGTTTGCCAATAAAAGCAATGCAATCACAGTCAAAACTGCACTCAGTACATTTTTGGAGAATTGAGATTTCTAAAATGTTTACGTTAGGATACAGAACAGTCCTGGCATTCTAGGAAGGGAGATGTAAGAAGATGGATACTCTTTATGAAGACATGCTATAAATACAGTAATTGAAACAGTATGACACTGGTGAAAATACTGACAAAGCGACCAGCAGCACAGAGCAGCTAAGGTGTCACTGCATTGGTGGCACCTTAGGATGCCTGAACTGGATTTTTTTTTAATAAAGTGGGGAAGGAGTTATGCTCCATTTCACATCACACCTAAAAGTAAGTTGCAGGGGGACTGTAGCTCTAAAAGTGAAAAATAAGCAGAAGGAGTGAGCCCAGAAAGAGATCTAGAAAGGGAAGAGGAGATTGACTTGTCCACATGTTCACATTTTGCACTGCATGGCATCTGCTATACCACACATAACTAAGTGACAGAGACATGGGGGTTCACGGTAATGCTCGGTGCTCTGAAGGGATCTAGACCTCTTTCCAAAAGCACAGCTGTAACCTAGGAAAAGACAGTGTTGTAAGTAATTTTCCTCCTTTCTGGTTAAGTCCTGTGAGGCCATGGAGCGCTCCTGGGCTGGGATGCCAGGTTTCCTGTCCACAGTTACATCCTGGGGGGACTGTTTCCAGACGAGGTGCCTCCAGCTGCTTCCAGAAGCATGGGTGACGGCTGCATTAGCACCTCTCCCTGTGCTGCAGAGTGCCTCATTCAGAGTCCTTCAGGAATCTGGCAAGTCCTGCTAAAAGTTCTGCCCCAATTTTTTCCCCCTAAATTATTCTCTCTCTCTCTCTCTCTCTCTCTCTCTCTCACACACACACACACACACACACACACACACACGATGATACCCAAATGACATTGTGTATTAGCATGGGTATTAGGGACTATGCCCTTCTGAATCCATCCACATTCATCGATGTTTTAAGTTAGCATCAGCAGATCTGAATATAACTTGGCTCCATCTAGAAATAATTACACTGCTCATGGTCATGCAAAAGCTTACTTTCTGGGCTTACCTCCCTGCCTAATATACACTTCCTCTAGCACGTATCCGTCATGATTCGAATGTGTATTGTTTAACTCCCACGGTTTTAAAAGCACAATTAACAATTCTGTTCTTTGTATATAAAGCACTTAACGAGTTCAGTGATCAAACTCATGAAATAGTCATAAGGACTGTGCATTCGAGTAGTCATGACTCTGGGATGACTCAAATGCTTTCCTAGACATTTCTGTGCAGTCGATTACATTCAAAGCAGGCAACGGGTATTTATCATTGCATGTGACATATTGCCAAGATTCCTTTTTAAAAAAATATTTATTTATTTTTATTGCAAAATCAGATATACAGAGAGGAGAGACAGAAAGGAAGATCTTCTGTCCAATGATTCACTCCCCAAGTGATTGCAAAGGCTGGTGCTGCATCGATCCAAAGCCAGGAGCCAGGAACCTCCTTCAGGTCTCCCACGTGGGTACAGGGTCCCAAGTTCTTGGGCCAATCTCGACTGCTTTCCCAGGCCACAAGCAGGGAGCTTGATGGGAAGCAGGGCAGTTGGGACTAGAACTGGTGCCCATATGGGACGTTTAAGGCAAGGGCTTTAGCTGCTAGGCCACCGTGCTGGGCCCAATTCTGCCCCCCTTTTTTTAAACTAAGCTCTAAAATTATATTTTATTTCAGAGGGGGAAAGGAACACAATGCAAGCTCTGCCCACTGGTTTATTTTCCATATGCCTGAAATGGCTGGGATGGAGCTGAGGTTGAAGCCAGGAACTAACACTGCAATTCAAATCTCTCACATGGCCCATAGGAACCCAATTATCACAATTCTCACCCGTGCCTTCCAGAATCTACACTGGCAGGAAGTTGGGGTCAGGAATTAGACCCAGGAACCAAGTCCAGGCACTTCAAAATGGGAATCTTTACCACTAGCCTAAGTGTTCACCCCATATTGCCAAAATTCCAAAATCCTAGGAGGCAAAGTTCAGAAGTTAATACATTAAGTTCATTATAGAATCACTATCTTGCTGTCACCTATTAGCGCTAACAATAATAAAATAGTAGGTATCAATATCACAGGATTGTGGCATGTATGTTCATTGTAGGAGCATCTGGAAGCCACAATCTGCACTGTGGGGGAAACATACATAAGGGGTATGTACAGGGGCCGGTACGATGGCTCAATTGGACAATCCTCCATCTGCAAGCATTAGCATCCTATATGGGCAGCTCCACTTTTTATCAGCTGTCTAAAGCCTGGGAAAGCAGAAGAAGATAGCCCAATACTGTGAGACCCTGAACCCACGTGGGACAACTGGAGGATGGTTCTGGCTTCAGATGGCTCAGCTTTGGCCATTGTGGCCATTTGGAATAAAGAACTGTACAACAGAAAGCTTGTCATGGTAAGCCTGAATTGGGAACTGGTAGCTCCTTTTTGTTTCTCTCACACTTCATTTTAGAGAGCAGACGAAATTTTTCATTAAAAAAGCTTTTCTTAAAACTGAACTTTGTGGCAGGGGATTATAGTTCAATATACCAATAATTAAAAACCAGTAAGACAGTCTTTTTGAAAGAATAAAAGAGCTCTATTATCTGACATCATTAAGGAAGGCTGGGACCAATTAATTAAAAAAGTTAAAAAGGAAATCACCACATTTAGACATAGACAAGTGTAAACATGTTTTGTCAATTTAAAAACATAAATGAGTACTTTCATTTGATATAGAGTTATAGACTTTTTAAAAAGATACATTTGTTGGGAAGGCAGAACCACAGAGGGAGGGAGGGAGTTGAGACGAGAGAAATTCTTAATTTACTGGTTCACTCCTCAAATATCTAACAGCAGCCAAAACTGGACCAGGTTGAGCCAGGAGCAAAGAATTCCCTCTGGGTCTCCCACACAGGTGTCAAGGGCACAAATACTTGGGCCATCATCTGATGCCCTCCCAGGTGTATTATCAGGAGGCTGGATGGGAAGAGAAGCAGTCAGGACTCAAACCATTACTGACATAGATGCCACTGTGGCAGCCTCAGGACTTTTGTTTAGGTTTCATGCTTGCTGACTCATGCTCTCTGCCATTTTTCTGGCATACACTCTATATTGTCATCATCTCTATAACACTGTTTTAAAAGCTAACCAGAATAGAGATGCAAATGAAGAAACCTGAGCCCACAATCCTTCTACATTTTTTTTTCATTGTTCCTTTTAACAGAAAGCTGCCTTAACTCAGTGGTTCTTGTCCCAGCCCTTCTCTTGTTTTAGCCATTATCGGTTGTCAAGATTATTCTGTGTGGGTTCCACAAACCCAAGGCTTACACAACTTGCTTAACAGCACTTCATGCTGCCCTGGGTTCCCCTGCCCTTTCTTAGCCATTGATGTCTAGACGGAGTCTGTCTTATGCAATCTGGAAACTAAAGAGTTATATTGTAAGGGTGAACTTTGAAGAGTCACAGATAAGAGCTGAGAGATCCACTTATTTCCCTTTCTCCCTACCCCACCCCCACAATACTGGTGCAGTTTATGTAGTTTCTGTCTATGAGATTAAGCAGCTGGTTGCACTTAACCTTGGCCAGCTTATTATTACCATTGCTTACAGATTGATTTATTTAGTTGAAAAAGTTCAGAGAGGGATAGATCTTCCTTCTGCTGGCTTACTCCACAAATAGCCACAATGGCCATAATGGGTAGGCTGAAGTTAGGAGCCAGGAGCTTCATCTGATGTTCCCATGTGAGTGCAGGCACCCGAACACATGGGCCTCCTCCAGTGCTTTCCAAGGTGCATCAGCAGGAAACTGGATGGGAATTGGAGCAATTGGGATATGAACAAGCCTGGGATACTGGTGCCATAGGTGCTGGCTTTACCTGCTATGCCACAGCACCAGCCCCTGATACATTTTCCTATTACACAAACTTTCTCTTACCCTGTTGGTGGTTTTCCATCAGTTATACCACTTTTTTGTTTCACAACAGATTGGTGTCACATTAGGATGGACATAAAGATCCCAGACATTAATGGTTAGGTTGATTTGAAGGAAATCGAAGTGCAGGAAAAACATGGTCCTGGAGTACCTACCACAGGACTGCGCTTGGCATTGTCAATAGTTTATAGCTGAGAACATGAGTTCACTTAAGTAAAATATGTCTGTGGCCTCCTTGATCCTAGGAGGTTAGACCCACGAAACTGATAATGAACTATAGCCTATGAAGGGGCAGGTTTAGTTTGCAGGGTTAAAGTCCAGTTCTGGCCAGCTTCTTGGAATACTAGCAAAACAATGAACTGTACTTTGCAGGTGGTGGCGGGGGAAGTGCAGGTTCATTGTTCATCCCATTCTCATCTAAGCAGCAGCAGCCAAGGTGACAGACATTCCTTTTGGCTAGGAACAAGCTTAGTAAAGGATCGTGATCCAGGAATGATTATTAACGTTTCTTTCACTCTAAAAAAAGTCAGCAGTTGTGCAATATAACATACGATTCCTCCAGCTCCAGCCAAAATGGCAGAGGTGATCAAGACTTTCCAGCAGACAGACAGGAAACCACTGGATCAAGAGTGTAGCTGGTAGAATTGACTGCAACCAATGTTGACAGTGAGACATTCTGCAATGCTGTTAGGAGTGGCAGTGGGGGTCAAGGAACGTGTTATATCTATACTAGACTGTCAGCACATCTGTTGGCAGATGAGGTGTCAACTGCTGAGGTTTTAGATGAGGTAGGGTGGCAGCTGAGAAATCCTTTAACTTTTTCCAGCTTTGCTGTCTACAGCAAAAAAAGAAACATTACAAACAAGGAAATTGGAAGTGAGAACAGCTTTTTTTTTTTTTTAAAGATTTATTTATTTATTTATTTTTAAAGATTTATTTATTATTGGAAAGTCAGATATACAGAGAGGAGGATAGACAGAGAGGAAGATCTTCGGTTCGATGAGTCACTCCAAGTGAGCACAACGGCCAGTGCTATGCTGATCCGAAGCCAGGATCCAGGAACTTGTTCCAGGTCTCCCACACAGGTGCAGGGTCCGAAAGCTCAGGCCACAAGCAGGTAGCTGGATGGGAAGTGGAGCTGCTGGGATTAGAACCGGCGCCCATATGGGATCCCGGGCGTGCAAGGTGAGGACCTTAACCACTTGCGCCACCGCGCCGGGCCCGAGAACAGCTTTTAAGCTGTAATTCTTTGAACATGCTTTAGCTAGTCTTGCTGTTCTTATAGACAGAGTATAAAAAATCTGTGCTTTTGGAGCTTGTTTTTAAAAGAAAAAAAAAGATGTTCAGAAACAATTACTTGAGCACATGCCCTTCTAAGAAAAATTTATAAATACCTAGTAAATAATTTTCTTTCAAAACTTAAGAAATCAACTTTTGGATGTTAAGTAATGTGCCTGAGCATGAACACTGAACACTTTCATTTATTGTATCTTTATGAATTTAGTTATCTGTAAGCCTCATTACACTTGCATCATGATCCAACTTTCAAAGTATATTTAACTGAGTTCAAGGCCGCCATTGGGTGATGGTAGATATTAACTCATATTTCTACCTTGCATGTGATTCTGTTTAAGGTATGGGCCATCAGGACTGTGATAAGACAAGGAGGTTGGCAACAACCCAGAATTTCTCCAAGGTTATAAATCCTAGGAAGAAAATAACTTGAGTGTATGACTCTTGCCTTCTGACACTGGCTCATGCAATTTTGCCTGCCTCCTAAAGAACATGAGGAGGTACAGTCAAAGATAAAAATCAGTGCTGGAAAAGGAGGATGGATATATAAAATGGAAAAATAGGATCAGGAGAAAAATCTATCATATTTGGAAAAAAAGTTGTTAACTCTCAAGAAAGGAGCAGGTGACAATGGGGTTTCATGCCGGGAGCTGTTGGACAGGCACGTACATACCACTTTCTGACCTACCTATGCCAGAAAATGCATTTAGCAAAGCATGGAAGAAGTCTGGAAAGACAAAAAATAAAAGGTGTGCTGTATAGATACAGAAGGTGTGCCTGCACAGGCAAATGTGCAAGTCTTGGACATCTACTCCAGAGTTCATGTGGAGTGGTTCAAGTTTCTGCATCTGCCAGAACTGCCTGCAACTCATCATGGGGACTAGAGTAGGCTGCTGACCCAGCCTGTACCCGCCAGCCCCGTTCTGGCCAGCTTCCTGGAATACTAGCAAAACAATGTGCTATATTTTTGCAGGTGGTAGAGGGAGTGCAGATTCATTGTTCATAGCTACTCCCATCTACCTTGCTTCCCTAAAGGAGTGAGGTTTTTTTTTTGAGATGATTATGTAATTCAAAACATAATACAAAATTGGGGAAGATGTTTAACCATGCAAAAAAATGCAAATGTCTGCCCTAAAATTTTAATACTTGATAAATGCTATTTGTATGAAAATGAAACACTGGCAAAGGGAAAAAATATATTAAATTTGCAATGCCAGAAAGTTATCTAAATTAATAAACTTTAAACTATTAATGTATAAATATCACAGTAAAATATGTTAAATTTTGTAATTCATTATCATGAAGATGATGTTAAGGTTAAAAAAAAAGTGGAGCATCAGAAATAATCTCATTTTAAATGTGGTTAAAAATCTAGGGGTCTCAGGTGGGCATCCCAAGAATTCAGGGTTGGTTTAACATTTTAAAAATTAAGGTAACTTGCCATAATAACATACTGAAATAGGAAAAACCATATGATCCTGTCAACAGACAATGACAAAGCATTTTATAAACTCCAACATTTATATTTAATAAAAACTGAGAAAAAAGAAAGAAAATTTCTTCATAGTGATAATGGGCAACAATAAAAAACTACAGCTCATATAATATTTAATCATTAAAGACTGCAATTCCAAATACACTGAATATCCGTAGGCAAAAAATAACCTTGATCCATATCTTATGCCACATAAAAATTACAGATCTAAATAACAAACACTTAACTGCAGAATTTCTGATGGTTTGGCACACAGATGGCAAAGCTCCTGCCTGTGACATCAGCATCCCACAGGGGCACAAGTTCACGTCCTGTCTATTCCACTTCTGATCCAACTCCCAGCAGATGGCATGGAAAAGCAGTAGAATACAACTCAAGTGCTTGCATTCCTGCCATCCACGTGGAGGACTTGGAGAGAGTTCTAGGCTCATGGCTTCAGTTTGGCCTAGTCATGGCCTTTCCATCCATCTGGAAGGTGAACCAGCAAATGGAAGACCTCGCTCAAATAAATAAATAAATAATTTTATAAAAAGAAAAAGATTTTTTTTATTGGAAAAGCAGGTTTAGAGAGAGAGTAAGACACACACACAGAGGGAATCTGAGAGAGAGAATCCTCTATCTCTTAATTCACTGCCCAGATGCTCCCAATGGTGGCCAGGAGCTTCTTTCAGTCTTCCATACAGGTGCAGGATCCCAAGGCTTTGGGCCATCCTCTACTGCTTTCCCAGGCTACAAATAGGGAGCTGGATGGAAAATGGGGCACCCAGACACAAACTGGCACCCATATGAGATGCTGCCATTCTCACAGGGAGAGGATTAGTCTATTAAGCCACAGCACCAACTCTGAAATAAATAATTGAAAAAAAAAAAGTTCTGAGAGGGACAGCAAATCAACCTTGCACTGGTGGCATTCTGGGCTGGTGACGTTTTGTTGCGTGTGGCTAACCAGCTCTGGTTGGTCTCTACTCATCAGAAACCAACAGAGTGGGCCCAGAGCAGTAGCCTAGTGACTAAAGAACTCACCTTATATTTGCCATGATCCAATATTGGCACTGGTTTGTGTCCTGGTAGTCCTGCTTCCCATCCAGCTCCCTGCTTGTGGCCTGGGAAAGCACTTAACAACGGCCCAAGAGCTTGGGACACTGCACCTGCGTGGGAGACCCAGTGAAGGCTCCTGGCTCCTGGCTTCAGATTGGCACAGCTACGGCCATTGCAGAAGTTTGGGGGAAGTGTATCAGTGGATGGAAGATCTTCCTCTCTACCTTTCCTCCTCCCTGGTTATCTGACTTTCCAATAAAAAATAAAATAAAATAAAATAAAAAAACAACAGAATTTTGGCTGGACAACCAAAAATGTCTCCAAATACTGTCAAATATTCCGTTAGCTGCAAAAATCATCCTCTGTTGGGCAATACTGCATCAGGCAAGCGTTTCTTACTCAAGTGTAATCTGTATATAATAAGACACACTGAACTTCATCAAAATTCGAGCTTCTTTTCTTTAAGTCATTGTTAAAAGATTGAAAGACCAGCCAAAGACTAAAAAGAAGTAAGTGCAATTTTCTTTCTTGTAAGGGACACATTTGGACTACAAGAACATGTATAGTCATAGGAGAAAACAAATCAAAGGGTACAAAAGGATTCACTGTTACCAAAAAGGTATATAAACAATGAACACATTAGGGAAATATAAATTAAAACCACATTGCGATACCAGTACACAACTATTACAATGTCTAAAACTACTAGAGTGAAATACCAGTACAGAACCAAGTGCTAGCAAAGAACAACTGCGGTTCTTTATATTCATGATAGGAATGTAAAAACATGCTACAGTTTAGAAAAGCAGTTTGGAAGCTTCTTTTAAAAGTCAGCTATACACCCAACAGCCATTCCTCCCTTACTATTTACTCAACAGAAATTAAGCACATATCCATACAAAACTGAATACAAATGTTTAGTTCCACTTAGCCCACACTGGAAACAACTCAAATGCCCAAGGAAATGTGTCTTGGTTTTCATGTTGCTGTAACAAAATACCACACGCTGGGTAAAACACCTATAGAAGTTTATTTGCTCCGTGGTTCTGAAGCCAGGGAACTCCAAGGCTGAGCAGCCACATTGGTGAGGATCTTCTTCTTGTCATAACACAATGGGAAGCATGACACGGTAAGAGTATGGGCGAGCATGAGACAGAAACAAGGAAAAGGAGAAAGGGGCCCAACCCACACTTATATCAGCAACCCACCCAAGATGATGGCATTCATCCGTCTGTGAGAGCACAGACCTCATGACTTCATCACCTCTTAAAGAGCCCACCTTTTAACAGGATTGGACAAGAATCAAGTTCCCAAAATGCACTTTGGGAGATACACTTTATCCACAACAAGCTGTGGCAGATCCATACAATGGAATATGACTACACAATAGAATGAACTCTGGATACACGTAATACAGCTGAATCTCAACATGACTGTGCTGAAGAAGTCAGGAGAAAAAAGAAAGAGTATTTGCTGTATGATTCCATTTACATTAAATTCTAGAATGTAGCCTTGGAAAGAGGGAGATGGGTGGGAAGCGTAGATTAAAATTAGAATATGAAGAACTGTTTTAGGGGTAATGTGTATGTTCATTTTCCTGACTGTGACAGTTTCATGGGTGTGTATACATGGCAAAAACTTATGAAACTGTACTTTGTGTCCAGTTTATTGGGTATCAATTTTATCTTTAAAAATCTGCTAAGAAAATTCAAAGACATTTGATAATTTCAAATAATAATCTGATTTCCTTTTGCTGATATCTTTTATTGGGTTTATTTACATATTTTGCAAATTGGATCTTGTAACTGAAAAAAGTTTGCTCAGAAATTCTTAATGAAATTCAATGTTGTCTCTAGCAAAGAATGACACTAGTACCCATTATAACACAGAGCTCAAGGACAGTGGCAGACAAATCTGCCAAGATGTTTGCTGGACTGGATCTTTTTCATTGATATTGTCAGGAAGAGGCTCCTGGTTTCAGATTGCCTCAGCTCTGGTTATTGTGGTCACTTGGGGAGTGGATCAGTGGATGGAAGATCTTTCTGTCTCTCCTTCTGTTTGTAAATCTGCCTTTCCAATAAAAATAAACAAACAAACAAACAAATAAATCTTTTTAAAAAGAAACAAACACATACATTTATATGAAATACTTGTATAAGACTGTCTTTAGCAGCTTTATTCGTAGTGGGTTTTCTCAAAAGTCAGTACCCGTCCACATATCAATCACCAATAGTGAAAAACAAACTCTGATATAGTCATAACAAGAGAATATTTAACAATAAAAAGGAAAAAAATCACTGACACATACAATAACAAGAATAAATATAAAATAATTCTGCTGAGGCAAAGCAGTATTTTACTTCGTATGGCTTAGGTTACAGAAAAACTTTAGAAAAGGCAGATTGCATGTGTGATAGGAAAAGAACAGAACTATAGTTACAACCTGAGGGGCAGGGGAGGGACAGCTTGGGAAGGGGCATTAGGAAACGCTGTGGGGTCTCTGCAATGTTCTGCATTTTCCAAGGGGTTTAGGCTACACAAGTGCTTATATTTGCAAAAACACAATAAATTTATACTTAAGATTTATACATTTTTGTTGAAAACATTAAGTAACAGAAGCTAAATAAATTTTTTACAATCAAAGGGAAAGCCTTATCTTTCTACATCCCTTTGCCTAAAATAAACAATTCTTGCTGTAATATAGAGATTCCATAACAACAGAGGGACAAAAAATTAACCCCTAAAATTTTCCTAGGATTCTAAAAGGTAAATTATATACATGAACCTGGAAAGATCAAAAAATTAAAAATATATTAAAAAGGAAGCTGAGCTACATTCAGAGTAACTAAAATACTAGTACGTTTATTATCTCCAGAAACAAGATGAGAATATAATGTTACAAATTTTATCTGGGAGGTAGAGTTTCCAGCTGCTGGCTCACTTCATATATGTGTATGAGGGTTAGGTCGAGCTGAAGCCAGGAGCTGAGGATTCAACCCAGGTTTCCATGTGAGTGGCAGAGACCATCTTGTCCTGCTTTCCCAGGAGTGTTAGCAGGGACCTGGATCAGAAGAGGAGCTACTGGGACTGGAATTAGCAGCTGTGACTTAACTTGCTCTGCTACAATGCCAGCCTAGAAGAACCATCTTTTCTGTCAAGTAATATGGGTGAACTCTGCCTTATCCAAACATTTCCCAAAATAAGTATATATTCAATAATTTAAAAACAATACTTATTGGGCCAGGTGCTTGGTGTAACTGTATCTCAAGACACTGCTTGAGATGCCTTCCATATTAGTTCTGCAGTGTAAGTGTTCACTCTGCTTCCAATCCAGCTTCCTGCTAATGTGTGCCCTGGGAGGCAACTGGCACCTATGTGGGTGGCCTCCTGATTTGGCTTGGCCCCGCATGGCTATTACAGGCATTTGAGCAGTGAACTAGATAATGAAAGCTGTATCTGCTCTGTCACTTTGCCTTTTAAGTAGCTAAAAATAAATAAAACTTTAAAAAGAAATACTTATTAAGCCTTTTACTATGTACCTAATATTGTAACTGTCAGCATGCTATTTATGGGCTAAAACAACATATATCACCTTTTGAGAATGTTGGAGGAAATTTGGAATAAATTTGCTGAACAAATCTAGATGTTCCCCATTTCTGCATCCCATGTGGGATTTGGGGGCAAACTTATTTCCATAAATCTTACTTTGCTCATTTGTACAAAGAGGAAAGACAAGGGTAGTTCATACCTCATGAGACTACTCTGAATAGTAAATGACACAACACATTTGACACATATATTATGGTGACTGGCAAATGGAGACTACACAATAAATATAATTTATTTTCCTTTAAGGATTTATTTATTTTTACTGGAAAGTCAGATTTTTACAGAGAGAAGGAGATATCTCAGAGACAAAGATCTTCCATTTGCTGGTTCATTCCCCAAAAGGCTACAGTGGTTGGAGCTGAGCTGAAATGGAGCCAGCAGCTTCCTCAGATCTCCCACATGGGTACAAGGTCCCAAGATTTTGGCCACTCTCTTATGCTTTCCCAGGCCACAAACAGGGAGCTGCATTAGAAGTGGAGCAGTCAGGACATGAATTGGTGCTCAGATAGGATGCTGGCACTTGCAAGCTGAGGATTAGTTAATTGAGCCATTGCACCATCACTGATATTTATGCTCTTTAAAGTGTGAATGCAATCTGGGGCTATGTTGTGGGCAGCTAAGCCTCTGTTTTCAGTGCCAGCATCCCATACAGGCACCAGTTTGAGTCCTGGCTGCTCTTTCCAGGACTACAACAACATCAACTACCTGTTGATGGCCTGGGAAAGCAGCAGTGGATGGCCCAGGTGCTTGGGCTCCTGCGCTCCTCCTCCATGGGAAACTGGAAAGAAGTTTCTGGCATTGGAGTGGCTCAGGTCTAGTTGTTGTGGTGACTTACGGAGTAAACCAGCAGAGGGAAGATTTCTCTCTGTGTCACTCCTTCTCTAACTCTGCCTTTCAAATAAAAATAAAGTATATACACAATAGTGTTAAAATAATATAGAACCCTTATTTTTAAAAAATGTAACAGTATTACTGCAACAATAGTAACCATGACAAGACTTGTTTTTTTTTTTTTTTCCTCCCTCACTTTCAAGAAATATTGTGGAAAGTCAAGAACTGAAAGCTTGCTGTACCCATACTGTAAGACTTTGGTCAGGAGTGAAATGCAGAAATGTACCTCTTCTCAGTTTCATGTCTATACTTGCTGACAGAAACTACACTGCTCCTCCTCTTTTTCGTAGTAAACTCAGAAACATTTCAACCTGCCATTGGTGGGTACCTAGCTAGAGTGTCTAACCAAATAGAAGAAGAGGGCAGTTAAGGTGGGACAGGATACAAAGCCACCATCCCACGCCTAAGAGAATCACAGAGTCCAACAGGTGGCAGGATGACATTAGGCAGCTGTGAAACCCTTACTAATGTGATAAGGAGGGAGCAATACTAGGAAGGAGCTGAAGTTCGCCAGCCAGGGCCCACTCTGCTCAAACTACTCCGCTTTCCACACACTGTCCCCTTTTCAGTGTAATGCTTAAACCCGTCTTCTGTGCACTGATTAATCTCTCCCTGTAGAGAAGACCACAAGTTCCAGGATGTTGACATTTGGAAGGACAGCTAGCTGGAACCATCTAATGTGGCTGGAGGCTCTGTCTCCGAGATAACCTTTAAAATGTCATTATAATAAAATGACCACCACCACCACTCCCACTATGAACCTCACAACGTGACAATTCCAAGAGTCCCAAAAATGCGCAAGGAAATTAGTGGTACTCAAGTCTGGCCCCAAACTCTGCTCCCCTGAATATTCGGGCACTACCTTTTCTATCTCCAGATCATACAAAAGGCCAGCCTGAATCATGCTGACTGCAGCTGATTCTCTCAAGTTACCCACACTCACTCCCGAGCGTGTGCTTTTACTTTAAATATATATTGTTCTCTGCTTGCTTTTATTTAAGTCTCTCATGAATGTTTTCTCATGTGGAGACAAGAACTTCGGCCAAATCTAGTCAGCATCTACCCACAACATCTTTTTGGGAAGTATACTGCATTATTTCCTATTACATGCGGTATCTAAATTCTTCACGCTCTTTGTTATCTTCTGTATCTGTTGGCATCTTTCTATCAACTGTCCTGGTACCAGTCATATACTGTTTATACTGGTTCAAACGACAGCAGCTTACATATTTACCTGGAAGCACAGCATGTACATTAGTGACACTGCCCACGATTCCTTGCTGTCTATCACACTAAGCATATTTCACACTAGCTGCTGCTTCTTCTTATTATTATTATTTTGCCAACCTTGCATGACGTTTGGACCCAGATCTAGCTAGATTTTTGCAATTTAGTTGTTTCTTGGTGGTCAGTTCACATCTAGACTAGCAGTATTGTACCCTTGACCCCTAACAAAAAAAGCAGTCAAGACTCTAAAGTATTTCCTAACACCTTTTGAACAGATCATTTAATCAAAAGAAGGCAATAACTTGTAGGGGAACGTGAAACTGAATAACCACCTTAAAAACAAACCAACCAAACAAACAAACATGTAATGTGACTGAAGTCTAAAGGCATCCTATTCTGAAATACCCTTGGAAATGGAGAACAAGCATTCTGCTTATTTATAGCACTGTGTCTGCTCTGAAACTCACATAACACTGGTTTCTTTCTTTTCTCTGACATTTTTCTCCTGTTACAAGACTTATTTTTCAAGCTGTGTACTTACTGAGGATTGAGGTAGAATTTGTGCCAAATTGAAAGTCTGGAGCAATATTTAGCACATTGTAAGTCTTCAATTGTTTTGTAATCATAATCTCATCTCTGAAATGCTTTGAAAGCTTCAGATATTAAACAGTGCTATTAAACATGCATAAAATTTAATAGACTTTTCAATTAGTAGATATAAATGTATTATAATTTAACACATCAAGATAATCTTATTGTCTTGCTCACTAGGCAATCATCTTTACTTTCCCAGATGGTTATTATCTATTTTGAATAAGATCACACTTAGAAATATCTATTTTTAGCCCACATATAAATATTTTCTTTTATTCTAAAACATTAATACAGATGAATATGATTAACCTGAAAATCTAAAATCCTCCAACGTTTGAAACTTTTTGAGTGTGGATGTGATGGCACTAATGAAAAACTCTATACTCGACCCCATGATATATTGCAGTCACAAGACAAAGACAGACACACTAAAAATATTGTATAAAATTACCAAATTACCTTCAGGTTACTTGCATAAGGCATACACAGAATAAATTAATTTCATGTTTAGACTTGGTTCCCATTGTCAATATATCTTAAAATGAATAAGAGCAAATATTCTAAAACCTTGAAGAATCCAACATTTGAAACACTTTTGATCCCAAGCACTTTGGATAAAGGGGCTCAACCTATAATCTTTATTATTGAATGAAAACACAACTTTAGGTTTGTTAAGGTTTACAAACTTGGTTAACTAATTACGTACTAGCTAATACTTCTCTCTGCTTAACTTTGTTGATTTGTAAACTTTCAAGGAAAGACTTGAGCAAAACTCACATCAGTGTTAATATGGAAGCAACCAAAAATTGGAAGATTTTAATAGAAATTATCCACTCTAAAATTCTCTACTTAAAACCTAAGCCTAAGACAGTACATAAGTTTGACTGGTGTTACCTTTATCTTATTTCATAGGTGCAAAAATATTGCCCAAACAAAATAGATAGAATGGTGCTGTGACATATCCTTGCATATGTCAAGAACTGAACAGGCTAAAATTCAGAAAAAATTCACCAAAGTTTTGCTTGGAATCTTTGACATTGTAAAAGGAGCACAAGATTTCCATGGAAACATAAAGCCAAGAGAATAAAGCTATGGAAGACTAGATAATTTGAAAACTGGAAGCAACTCATCATACTATATATAAACATAAAACAAATATATATATATAACACTTAAAAATTGTGAAGACACTTAATACATCTCATTTCTCATCCTCAAAGTTTGTACACACAACATAGAATTTCTTTTTGTATCTTTATTTTGTGTCCCTCTTCAAGCTTTGCCAATCAAAATTCCATTCTACCCTTAAACTCCCCATTGATGACCCTTCCCTCAACAACTGGATTTCAGTTTTTTCTCTAGCACTTTGCATGTACATTATCAACTACCTAAATTCTCCAAATCGTTAATCTTCTTGAAGTTCTCATCGAGTTCAGTCTTAATTATCTGTATTCAACTCAAGACCTTCCAGGAAAACATTAGAGGATGTGTTACGTAGATAAGGAAAGGGAGGACTAGACACAGGTGCTGGTGTGTCTGGCCAGAACTGTAACTGTAACTGATAAGTTACAATTAGCCCGCCTTTTAACTTAACAACTTCTGCTTATGGCTTCTTATTCTTCTTCCCCAGGGTCACATACCATCTGGTACACGTAGCAGCTGAAGACTCTGTTGGGTTTCTGTTCTATGTGTAGCACCAAGTCTCTGTCAAAGTAGACCTCATGGCTGTATGTCTGTAAGAAAAACACAATCATAGGCAATCTCCTTTTCACATAATCATATTCACTGGTGTGTCACTACAATGCTACAGCATCTAAGCTGTGAATATTCAGATTTATACTTAAAAACAGTTGCTAAAAATGGGTTTACTTCTCATTTGTGCATAAGTAGATTAATAATGAAAGAACTATTGTACAAAATGTAGAAAATTTAGAAATAAGTTGGGACTAACCAGTCTGAATACTCAGATTGTACTGTCAACTCTATTACCTATCTCATCATGTGTAGAAGCTGTTAAATCTGAAGCTCCACTGCTAAAAAAGAAGAGGCCCGAATGAAATAACAATGTATCATTTAATAATTTCATATTCTTTTTTAAAAATAATTTTATATTCTATAACAGATAATCGTGCTTGGAAATCCTACATATCATTTTTAAAGAGGAATTTATTAGTACATTAGAATCTCAGGGTCAAACTCCCTACGTCATATATAGATATGATCTCTACAAATAATTATGGGAGTTTGTGACATGATAAATTTTATTTTTTTAATGTTGTCAAACTTATTGGGAGAAAATCTAGGATAATGAGAAAGAGGGAAAGAGCATGGCTCATTTGTAGAAGGCATCTCCTAGTGTCAACAGGAAGAAGGCAAAGAAATATTAATTGTGTCCTGTGTGTAAGACAATAGCCACTTTCATGTGGTCATTGGCCCAGATGGGCCTCGAGTGACATCAACACAGTAACTTGTGTTTCAATAAATAGCATCTTCAACAAGAGCTCTTATAGCTGTATACTGTGGATTCTACTCACCACATCCCAGGACTCTACTAGTGGAATACTTTTAAGTAAAGTTCCATATTCATTACAGTGAAAATCCAGGTGAGCTTTTCCTTCAGCATCAATCTGGGTAACAGCCACCACGGAAAGCAAATCTAACTCATCTTCATAGTCCACAATTTTGAAAGTCTTGGAGGCAGATGGGTAAGGCAAAGGCAAAGAAAAGCAAAATCCAGTAACTCAGTTAGGATTGTTCCTACAGGTATAGTTTAATCATACTATTACTGACACAAATGTGGGAGAATGAATGGGTACAGGAATAGGTATGAATGTTCTCTCTAGTTATACCCTACCAAAATAGCTGCTCCTAGATTTTTCAAGAGCTCAGCGGTGTCCTATAAATTCTGACAACACAATCAAGCCTACATAGATTCTGGCCAAAATGTAACTGAAATGACAGCAAACCAGAATTCCACATCTAAAATAGGTATTCAATTGCTGCCTTAGTCATGTATTCACTCGATTTTGGTCAGGACTAAGTATACAAGACTTGATTCTGAAACCTGAACACTGCTCATGGAGCTCTGAAAGTCTCAAGCCAGAAAAAAAAGTAGTCATTTCAGTAAGAGCTGATGGCCCTTCCTACATTATCAATCACTCAACCTGCCATCCTTTTGGTTTTTAAAACAAAGGCTCGGGGTCCTATAAAGAATGAAAAAAAAATGTTGTTTATTCTTGAGGGAAAAACATTGGCAACTGAAATCCAAGTTACGGAAGAGACCTGGGTTAGCTGTCCACCAGAACAAAAGAAAGCAGACCCTAGTGCCCAGACACGCCCAGGGAGCTGCACTGACCCTAAAAACAGTGAGTTTCCCTTCACCACTTCACACTAATCCCTTACTTGTGTATCTATTTATATTTTCTGTCTCTATCACCTTAAGACAGAAATGGACATAACCAACCAATAGTTCCCTTTTTTTTTTGCCTTAGAGTAAAAATGTGACTTCTTACTCAGGTGTCAGTGAATCAGTTTTTCATCAGAATGCCTTTGGATTTTTCCTTTACGGGCTAAAAAGACTTTGTTTTCTAATCTCATGATACAAAAACTCTCTTTTTTTTTTTGGCTAACACCGCACTTCTCCCAAAAATATTTGCAAGGATATTCACGTTTAACAGTAAAAAGAAGGCAAAAGTCATAAAATCAAATGCACACATCAAGGTGAAAAAACAGAAAATTGATTGCATCTTGAAATTATTTTTGGTCATATTAAGCCTGCTACAAAATCTTATGAATAACTGTAAAACACTAAAAAGAAGACACGAAGTTACCCTGATTTATATAACACACACAATCCCACCCACCGGGCCCTCAACCCTAACCACTATCTCACATTCTGGGAGGTGTTATTCGGAGGTACACACTGGTTGGTTTTGTCATTTCTGGATAAAGTAGTACCTCTTGCTCTGGGTCATCATCCAGAAGAGTAAAAGTTTTCTTTACCATCCGTCCAGATGCTGTAACAGTGAATAAATTTTCTTTCTGTCATGTGGAGAGAAATACAAAGATATCACAAGCTCTATTATATGCGAAGGTAAAATTTTATTAACAAATTTGGTAAAATTGAATAATCCTTCTCAATGGCCCCAATCCTTTCCTTAACTAAGGAAATAGGATTCTGATCCTTCAGTTAATAAAACAACACTTTAAGTGTAATCAAATTTTCAGGCAAAAATGAATTAATTAAAAGGTAACAATTTACTTTATTACTTCATTTGTCCTTTCTGACTTTTTCTCAGTATAGGACAACACACAAAAAGTGAATCTGCTTCGGGCCCGGCGCGGTGGCGCAAGTGGTTAAAGGTCCTCGCCTAGCACGCCCGGGATCCCATATGGGCGCCGGTTCTAATCCCGGCAGCCCCGCTTCCCTTCCAGCTCCCTGCCTGTGGCCTGGGAAAGCAGTCGAGGACGGCCCAAAGCTTTGGGACCCTGCACCCGCGTGGGAGACCCGGAAGAGGCTCCTGGCTTCGGATCGGCATAGTATCGGCCCGTTGCGCTCACTTGGGGAGTGAATCATCGGATGGAAGATCTTCCTCTCTGTCTCTCCTCTCTGTATATCCGCCTTTCCAATGAAAAAAAATAATAAAAATAAATCTTTAAAAAAAAAAAAAGTGAATCTGCTTCTAGAAATCATCCTTTTGAATACTTTCTTCATTTATAATCTGAAGCAAAATTATTGTATGGAGCTAAATTATGACATTTTAAAATTTTTATATCTTTTAAATATTTATTTATTTAAAGGTAAAATTAGAAAGGGAGAGATAGAACAGTGAGCTTCCATCCACATGTTCAAACCTCAGCCACACTGGCCAAAGCAGGGCCAGGAGTCCCATCCAAGTCCCCCACATGGGTGCCTGGGCCCAAGTCTCTGGGCAATTTTCTGCTGCTTTCTCAGGAGTATTAGCAGAGAAATGGATTAGAAATGGTGCAGCTAGTTGTGCTCACAGTGTTTTAGGCAATGACTTACACCACTGCATCAGAATGCCAGCCCCAAGTATGGTATTTTTGAAGATTTATATATATATATCTCAATGAATTAGATCCCAAAATTGGTAATTCACTAATAGAATCTCAGAAATAGAACAGAAACAGAGAAAAGACAAGTTTAATACAGAACAGAAAAAGAGAAAAGACAAGTTTAATACAATAAACTCTCTTCAGATCCCCTATGTACATAAGCTAATACTGATTAGCCCATGGACAAAACAGACTTTTACAGGGCTGTGCTACTGTTTTTGGCTACACTCAAACACAAGCACATTTAAGTATCATTTCTTTATGACAAAGGGTTTTTAAAATAATCCTGACTTACTTTGTTCTCCCTATTGGCAAATATGACAAAATCTTCAGAGACCTGATGCTGAGAACTATCATCTTCTACTTCATTTAGCTTTAAAACTCTGAAAAGAAAAAAGGAATTCCAAGAATTGAAGACTTCAAAACAAGATTAATGTGCCAAAACTGAATGACTGAAATAAAATTCCACAACACGAAATGGGAGTAATAACACTGACTTAGTCCTCTTCTGATGACGAGCCTCCAACATGAACTTGTGACTGGACCATGTAAAGAAATGTCATCAAATTCAGAGATTTTATTAAACAGAAAAATGTTTAGCCCCATGGCAACAGGTTCTCCTGAACTAGGTAATGAAACTGCTGGCTCAGGGCTAAAGCACCTTCCAAAGTGGCTTAAGGAAAATTACCCTGAAGACCCTCACCTATGCTATCCTGCAACAGACTCATTTTAAATGTTTATTTGAATAACAGCTTTACAGCAGAAATCTGCATTTCTATTTTCAAAGATATCTATGCACAATACTGAAAGTTAATTTATGAAACATATTGGATTTTTTAAGAATACTATTTATGTATAAATAAGATTTATTTATTTGAAAGGCAGACAGAGCAACAGAGAGAGTGAGAGACAGAGATAGTCCACCTGCTAGCTCACTCTCCAACAGCCAGTCCTGGATCAGGCTGAAACTAGGAGCCAGGAACTCCATCCTATTTTTCCATATCAGTGATATGGGTTCAAGTAAATGGGCCACGCTTATTAGCTGGCAGCAGATGGGTAGTGGATTAGCCAGAACTCAAACTGTTACTTAGATACAGGATGCCAGAGTTGCAAAGTGGTGGCTTAACTCACTGTACCACAACACTGGCTCCACAACAGAGTAATATTTTACAATGTAAACTGGAGTGGGCATCTAGCCTGTTTTTAAGACATCTCATTATCAGAGTGCATGGGTTTGATAAATGGCCCCAGCTTTGAGCTAATGCAGGCCCTGGGAGGGGGCAATGACTGCTCAGATAATGAAGTTATAATAGCAACACTGAGTTGGGTATTTGTTACCCATATCACGGGACACCTGATTGGGTGCCTGGCTCCTGGGTCTTGCCCCAGTCTAACCTCAGCAGCTGCAGGTGGCTGGTGAGTGAATCAGTAGATGGATGCCTTCTTTATCACCGTTTCTCTGCTTCTTGAATAAAGAAAACAACCCCGCAAAAGACAATACTTTTTCTTTAGTATTATATTCAAAGATTTGTATTTCCTGAGAATAAATGGCCTCATAGATAAAGCTCTCAGTAACAGAAAATAATTTGCAGATCACCCACACAAATCTGTTCACACTGCGAACAAGCTTCAAAAGCACAAGGTTCTAAAAGCTCAGTCTCAAACGCTGGCAAAGAGGACAGCAGACAGAAGTAGCTGCTGTGGCCACAGACAGCTGGAGGCCTCTCAGTTACAGAGACTAAGAAACCAGATAATGTATTATTATTTGAAAACATATTTATTTATTAAGAGAGACAGAGAAAGCTAATACTGTCATTTGCTGTTCCATTTCCCACATGGCTGGGACTGGGATGGAGCCAGATCCAGGAGGCTGGAGTTGGGAGCTGAAGCTACATACAGAACCCAAGCACTCCAATATAGGACATGAGCATCATTTTAATGTACACATGATTTCTCACGCCAAGGGAATACACAGAATCATGCAGAACGAGAATGCTGAGTGAGAAGAAAGGGCGTAAGCGATTAAAGTCTGGGTGGAGGAAGAGGTACATGAAAGTTGGAAGTTTTGCAAGTGGTAGAAAACATGCAGATACAAAGTCAGGGAAGCCAAAGCAGAACATTCCAAGGACAGAGAAGTCAACCTGTACATGTGTCATCCTGGACAAAATAAAATATTAATTACAATACTAATTTAACCACAACTTTTCCTGTATTAAAGCTGTCTTTCAGAACAGACACATTATCTTATTTTTTTTCTTTTCTTTCTTTTTTAAAGATTCATTTACTTAAAAGGCAGAATGACAGAGAAAAACACCTTTTATACACTTCCTTCTACTCCCCAGCGGCCACACAGCTATAGTTGGGCCAGGGAACTTTGAAATGAGATATTGGCATTGCAAGTAATGGCTCAACCTGCTGGGCCACAACAATGGCCCCATCTTGTTTCTTATTAATCCTAGGGAATTAATTAAGGCCTGAGAAGCAAATGTCAATCTCTAATCCCCTCACATATCATCCAATGGAAAACAGACTCAAATATGTTTAAGTTTCAAAAAAATTTTATTTGAAAGGCAGGGTGAGAAAGACAGATGTCTCATCTACTGGTTCACTCTTCAAATGCCTACAACAGTAGGGGCTGAGCCAGGTCAAAGATGGGAAGCTTCATTTGGGCCTCTGATGTGACAAGCAGGGACTCCTCTACTTAAGCTAACACCTGCTACCTTTACGGTAGGCAGGAGCAGAAGGCTGGAATCAGCATTAAAGTATACATCTGAACCCAAGCACACTGATGTGAAATGAGCATGCCCCAAGCAACCTCTTAACTACTATTCCAAATGCCTAGACCTCAGATATTCACAAATAGCAATGATGAACTAAAAGAAAAATGTCCAGTGTTTTGGATGTCAGCTTCTAAAAAAATACCCCATAATAAGCTAATTATTTCCATAACTGGCCCAATAGCTAGCTAACCAGAATAAAGATGCCAATAAATGCTAGGGCAAACTGGCTCTAACTTTAGAAGTGCTAATGAAGTTACTTACTTGACTTGATTTGGGCCAACATGTATTATTCTACCAGAAGCATCAGGATGGAAATAGATCCAGTCAGATTCTAGAGAACAACACTCCATTTCTTGGATTCCATTTTTTGCCTGTAGTTAGAAAAAAAAATCTTGAAGATGAAGATTATGAGAAAAATCAGATACTTTCTAAATAGAACAGTGGTAATGTTATCAGTAAGCAAAGGCATGGGGAACATAAACATTACCCAGTTGAATTAGGGATGTACAAGAGGGCTCATTTGGGACACTCAGCTTTGAGAAATTCAGAACATTTGAATTCAGAAATTTTACAGATTTACTCTGAATCACACAGCATACCTGAAAAATCCTAATAATTTATCATATCTCAAATATTTTGTGTCAGAGACTGCATTAGATGCTTTACAGCCATTAGTTCATCTGCTGTTAGTGATACTCAGATAGTATTCTCATTTCATGGATGAGGGAAATGACACACAAAGAGAATGAATCCTTTGTCCATTGTTTTGACCCTATTACAGCTCCTGAACTGTGTGGCTCTGCCATCAAAGTGCACAGGCCTCCCATGATGAAACCCTGCCATGAGCACAGGGCTCCCTGAAGCTTCTTCCCTTATACTTCCAACAGCCTGTCAATCAGGAGAGTGGTAAACATAAACACATAACCAAATCTAAAGCTTCAACACAGAAACTCCGTCGATAAGTTAACTTTCATGTCCGACAAAATGTCTAATGCTTTGTAAGAGATTTCACTGTAGTATGTTTAAATACTAAAACAAACAACAACAAATCTCTGATATGTGATTACATGTGCACATATATGGATCACTGGGAACCAATACCAACAAAAATATAACTTCACTGGCTTGACTGAAGTCATTTAATTCCTTCAAGGTAAAATTAAATGATACTTATTATCTTTGCTATTAGGTACTCACAGAAGTTCTGAAATACCAGAATTTCTTAATTTTGTCAGCATAGAATCTCAATGCTACTACATTATGTTCCAGGTATCACAGTAGATATTTGTATCAGACATGAATTAAATGTATTTCTTGCTATTAAGAATCTTTCAGTTTAGAGGGGAGGCAAAAGCATACGGAGAAAATACTAACGCAGTACAGAAAACCATGGAATTTGGGCTGGTGTTGTGCAGAGTGGGTTAAGCCAGCAGTACTGGTGTATCCTGTAGGCACCAGTTCAAGTACTGACTACTCTACTGCAGATCCAGTTACTTGATAATGTACCTGGGAAAACAGTGGAAGACTGCCCAAGTGCTTGGGCGCCTGCACTCACGTGGGAAACCTGGAAGAGGCTCTTGGCTCCTGATGTCAGCCTTGCCAAGGCTTGGTCTTTGAAGCCATGTGGGGAGTGAAACATTGGACGAAGGCTTGCTCTCTCAAAGATTCTCTTTCTTTCTTTCCCCTCTTCCCTCGTCCCCTTCCTTTTCTCTCTGCAATTCTAGCTTTCATAAGTAAAAAAATCTCAGACAGAAAAAAGAAAAAAAGTAATTGGGTCTGTGTGGAGTATCATCAAGCAACCAACCTGCATCTGGGGACAGCAAAATCAGAAGCACAGAGGTGTTAATACCTACAGGAACATCAACACAAGCAGCAGCCAGACCTACATTGAGAAGTATGTGTCCAGCCACAAGACTGCAGAGGCCAGGGTGGATAAGTATTTTGTATGTTATAATTTTTAGGATGTTTAATTTAGCACATTTTATGTGTCAAATTGGTAAATGGGCTTCAAGTTTTCATAATTTTTTTTACAAGCATCCTAATTACTTCTAATGGGAATGGTGGTATTACATTTCACTATAAGAAAATGGATGCCATTGAACATCTTGGTTGTAAACTATTAAAATTAATATGACTGATTATATTAGCTACAGATGCTCCTTTATTTAACATAAAACATGTGTATAAATGAGATTGTTCTCTTCATAATATCTAAAAACTGCACACAAACTCACTTTATCCTCTTTGTGTTAAATAATAGGCAGCTTTATTTTCAGTTTCTATAGATTTTGTTATTTGGTCAAATGCCAAATTTGAAGTCTTTTTAATACAGAAAGCTATAAGAGATTTTCTGAAATCTTACATTTGATGCTTATGTGTTTTGGGGTTACCCACTCTTCTGACAGGTGGGGAGGTAAGGATATATGCATCGTGAAGGCGATGTCACTACAGTAAAACCACCCAACAGAGATGAAAACACTTGCCTGGATTTGGCAAATCTGTATGAAAATAGTCAGTTATGACATAAGGGACTAATGTATTAAGAACTTTCACAAATAATTAAACCGAATAAACAATAAAAAAAAAAGCTAAAAACAAAAATGGAACTCCCTGCTGGCACTCATGGAGTGTGTGCATATTTGCTTAAAAGCAAACTACCATACTTAATACACTGCATCATTTTTACCTACATGTCTGCTTGCTTGCCTCGTTTTTCTTTTTTGTTTATTTGAAAGGCAGAGATACAGAGAGAAGAAACACAGAGAGAGACAGATCTCTCATCTTTCATTTGCTGGTTCACTCCTCAAGTGGAGACGAGCCTATCCAAACCTAGGAGTCAGGAGTTTCTCCCTAGTCTCCCATGCGTGCAGGGAAACACGGTCTTGAGACATTTTCCACTGCTTCCCCAGATCATAAGCAGGGAGGTGGATGTGAAGTGGAGCAGCTAGAACACACACTGATGCCTCTATAGGATGCTAGTGCTGCAAGTGGAGGATTAGTCTGCCCCTGCAATTTTGCCCCTGTAATTGTTTTCCCTGAGAGAAAACAATGAAGCCCTACCCATATCTAGCACCGGATAGGCTTTCAGTTGTTTATTAGATGACAAACTGAAAGTCTAAATAATATTTAAAGAAAAATAAATTCAAGAGTAGAAATGTCAAGTATTTTACCATGTACCATTTCTTCCTACTTTAAAGAGATCCTGGGGGAAACGCAGTGCCTCAATGCCCGTGGTGTGACTTGAATTCTATTGGTTCTGCTCTAGAAGGCAAATAGCAACAACCGCATGGAAGAAGACAAGTAATACATCTCATGCACAAATTCAGAGGCAGCCGAACATACTCCATCAATGACTCCCACCATGGAGCTTGAGAGAGATTTTGTGTGGGATCTTGCTAGGAGATTGGTCAAGAAAAAAAAAATTCTTGTAACCCAAGAAATTTCAGTCAACAATTTCAAATTCTGGGTTACAGACGTGTTTTCTATATTCGTTGTACTGTTCTATATTTTAAGATCTTTTTTTTTTATTTTATTTTTATTTTATTTTTTTATTTTATTTTATTTTATTTTATTTTATTTATTTTTTTTTTTTTATTGTTCCTTACATTGTATTATGTAGTACAGTTTTATACGCTGGGGATTCCCCCCACCCCTCCCATACCCCTCCCGCCCATGGTGGATTCCTCCACCTTGTTTGCATAACCATAGTTCAAGTTCAGTTGAGATTCATGCTAGCAAACACATGCCTAGCATAAAGATCAGTGTCTTATATTGACCAGATAGTTCAGTGGCCTCTTGGGGAGACCTCTAAGTCCTAAGAAGACTAACAAGAAAGAACCGGTCATTATAAGCCCCAACAAGGCCTCAGTATCATATACAACAATATGGAATTAATGACAGAGTAAGGGTAGACACTATGTTAAAAGATAATGCAAAGGTTTTCCCATTTCTTCAAACATCTGGGTGAGACAGTATCAATGACAGGTTCAAAAAATAACCAACAACCAAACCAAAATTACTGGTTAAAATCAAGGCAAACACTGTATCGAATCTTTTGGGAGCACTCATTTTTCCCTTAGCATTATAGTTTCCATTGTGCCCCTTTAGCCACAAAGAACTGCATTTTGTTTTTTAAAATACTGATAGTATTCCAAGAGTAATGAACGCTAAGCTTCTTATCCAATCTTCTGCTGATGGCATATCGTTGCTTCCTTTTTGCAATACTGATTGTGCGGCAATGAACATAGGATGCATGTTGGTTTGTCGTAAAACATGTTTTGGATATATTCCTAGGAGTGCTATTGCTGGTCTTATGTATGCAGATTTTGAGTTTTTTGGTGTTCTCCAGACGATTTCCATAAAGGCTGTACCAATTTGCAGCTCCACCACAGTGGAGTAGGTTCCCTTTTTCCCCGCATCCTCGCCACAAGCGTCGTGTGTTCTTGTTTATGTGGGCCAATCTTACTGGTGTTTAGTGGGTACCTCATCGATGTTATAATTTGGATTTCCCTTAGTGCTAGGAGCAGAACATTTTTTCATATGTTTGTTTGCCATTTGACTTGGTCCTTTGTGATATGTTTGCCCATTTCCTTGTCCCCTTTCTTGAGTGGTTGTTGTTTTGGTTTTTGGTTGTTTGAAGTTCTTGTATATCCTGGAAATTAGCCCCCCCCTATCGCCTCTATCGTGTCAAAAGATCTCTCCACCTCTGTTGGTTGCTTTTTTACTTTGTTGATTGTTCCCTTGCTGTACAGAAGCTCTTAGTTTGATGAGGTCCCATCTTGTTTTATTCAGATCCCTCACCTGCTATTGCTTTTGGTGTCCTTCTTAGAAAGTCGGAGCCTAACTCCTAGGTCTTGCAAGGGTATTTCCTACATTTTCCTGCAAGAGTTGAAGTTCTGGATGTAGGTTTAGGTCTTTTATCCATGTAGATTGGATCTTAGTGTATGGTGATAGATGTGGGTCTATCTTTTTGTTTCTACAGGCTATCAGCCAGTTGTCCCAACAACATTTAGCGCATTGGACTTCTATTTTAAGATCTTAATAATAAAATGAATAATAAAGCAATTCTTAGTAATGTAGAGTTACTAGGCAGAGAATAAAGGATTTGAGACACATGTACTACTAAGAAGTCTGTTCAAAAAATAACAAACAACCATACATCAGACCATAGAAGGTCTCCCCAAGGGGCCACTGAACTTATCTGGACAATAAGACGCTGAACTTTATGCTAGGCATGTGTTTGCAAGCAATGAATCTCAACTGAACTTGAACTATGGTTATGCAACAAGGTGGAGGAATCCACCATGGGGGGAGGGGTATGGGAGGGGTGGGGGGAATCCCCAGCGCCTATAAAACTGTACTACATAATACAATGTAAGCAACAATTAAAAAAAAAAAAAAAAGAAGTCTGTTCACTCATGCTTTACCAAGGCATTGTCTTTTAGAGCACGGATGTGGAAAACTCCTTTCTGCTTCTTCTTGTTGGGTGTGATGATGTAGTGCCAAGGATGCCCTCCAATCTGAAAAGCACTCTCCAAAGACGACACCTCAAACAGCAGTGGTGGTGAGTCTGTAAAATGGGCCAAAGGAATTGATTAGCTTCTCTGTTCTGATGGCCTGGGAGTGATCATTACCCAAAGTCAACCTTTCTTTGCATGCACCTTCTGTGAATTCCAATTAACAAAAAGTTACTATTTTCGAGGAAATGTAATACGATCAGGAAACAGATTTTTTTCTAAGAAAAGAAAGCTAACAGGAAATAAGCATTAGGTGATGAGCCAACTTTCTAGACATGCTTGCAAAGTGAGAGCTTATGGTCGGCAGGTAAGCAGAAATAAATGACAGGCCAAAAGGTCTTATGCTGGTAAAAATGACAGAAGTGTTTTTTTTTTTTTTTTTTTAAAAAAAAAAAAAAGCAGCTGCCTTCTAATGAGCACTTGCTCCATAGAAACTGAGTTAGTTGCTCTGTTCAACTCTCATTAGAATTCTACAAGGCAATTAAGTTTAACAACTCCTTCAAATGTCAGATCTTCCATATCCTAGACTAACAGGTATGTTCAGCAAACTTTACAAGATCTGTCTTGTTTAAGATTCCCATTAGAGAAGCAATATTAGTCATAATGAATGCAACCACTTAGCATACAGCATGGAAACTTTATTAAAGGCAGCCCTTTCTACTAGTATTAGCATCAGGAAAATCAACTTCACAGTAGTTCACATAGATACATTCATTCTGTTTGGGACTACACCATAGAATAAATTTTTGCCTTTGATCACAATGGCAGGTGGATCATAACAGATACATAAATGGAAGGTATCACTGCAATTTTTTAGATGAGAATGCCTTCTGGAAGCTTTTGGGAAACTTCATGGTCTATTTGGGCAGGCAGCTAATACATGATTCCCTTATTTACTGCTCTACCTTAGAAATTTAAGTTTTGGTTTATTCACGGCTTTTAGGAAATGAGCCTGGGTGAAGGAGATGATCCATGTGAGAACCATGTTAGACATAGCCCTCTGTGATTTATTGGTCCTCTCCAAAAGTGCAATTTACTATTTAGAACACATAGGAGGTAAAACAAAACAAAAAGCAGCCCACAAACTATAATGCTGAAAAAATATGCAAAAATTTAAGTACATACACACACACATACCACACATACATACATACACAAAGTGATTTTCAACCTATTATGAACACGGTAATATACAGAATCTTTTTAAATAATAAGAAAAATAGGAACACCCCAACAAAATTACCAAACCATTGCATGTGACAATATTCATATAGAGACTACCAAATAAGTGCATGAAGGTAAGAATTACATATAAAAAGAAATAGAGTCTGAAGTTAGGGTTGAAATTTCATTAGCTATCTATAAAGAATATAAAATAAGAATTCAAAATACAAGACATAATCAGTGCAACAGATACATTTCAAACAGAAATATTTTCTCCAGAAGTTGCTAATGATGGTTCAGAAGTGCCAGCAAGTTTGCCCAACATAGTAATGAGGGGTTGCACTAACCTGCTGGATCCCTAATGACATTTTCAATAAAAAAAGCCTAGATGTTTTCAGAAAGTGGCTGAGTCCATGCCCAATGGTAAAAACATTTTAGGATGGGCCTAGGTATACTACTAAATATCCCACAGAAAGATGTTGACAAGAACATCAAGGTGTGGTTAAAGAACAACCAGTTACTGGTGGTTACTTGGGAAAAGAGAATATTAAAAATAAATTAACAGCACAGTAGGAGTGTAAAAAGAGACTCACAAGTCAATGAAAGAAAAGGTACACTCCAGAAACAAACCCACATGTCTACCATCGACTGACTGATGACAAAGACGCTGAAGCATGCACTGGAAAGTGAAACTCTCTCAATAAATGGTGTTGGTGAAACAGGATGCCCACATGCAGCAGACTGCAACTTAGCTTCCCACCCCTACTTTAATAAAATCTAACTCAAAATGTATCAAAGACCTAAATATAAGACCTCAAACTGCGAAACTAGTAGAAGGAAACAAAGGGGAAACACTTCCTTACTGCATAGGCCACAAAAGCAAAAGTAGAAAAACAGATTATATCAGACCAAGAAGTTCCTGAACAGCAAAGGACACAATCAACAGAGTGAAAACAACAGAACGGGAGGAAAAATTACTTGCATGTAATATCAGACACAGGTTCATATCCACTATACATGGAACTTAAAAAATAACACAATTTCCAATTTAAAAAAAGGCAGAAGATAAGAAGTATTTCTGAAAAGAAATAAAATGGCCAATAAACACATGAAAATAATATTACTAGTCATCAGGGAAATGTAAATCAAAGCCATAGTGATATCACTCATTTCAGACAGAATGGCTATTATTAAAGAGATAAAAATTTTCAAAAGCTAGGTAATGGCAATGTGAAATAATGGGTTAAGCTGCTGCCTGTAACACCACCTCTCTCATGGGTGCTGGTTCATGTCTTGGCTGCACTGCTTCCAATACAGTATTTGGGCCCCTATCACTCATGTGGGACACCCAGAGGAAACTCTTGGCTCCTGGCTCTATCTGGCCAACCCTGGTTGTTGCTGCCACCTGGAGAGTGAGCCAGTGCATCCAAGATCTCTATGTTCCTCCTCCGTAATCCTGACTTTCAAAAAACATTATGTATATACGTATACATAATTATGTATATACATATATATGTATATACGTAATTTTTTTGAAAGTCAGGATTACGTATTATGTATATATACATATATATATATATACACACATGCATACATACATACACACATACAGGCTGCTGTGCTGGCCTAACAGGCTACTATTCTGCCTACTGGCACGGGTAACCCATTTGGGCACCGGTACATCTCTCAGCTGCTCCATTTGCTGCTCCAACTCCCTGTTTATGGCCTGAGAAAGCAATGGAAGACAGCCCAAGTCGTTGGGCTCCTGCATCCATGTGGGAAACCAGTAACAAGTTCCTGGCTCTCACTTTTGGACCAGCCCAGCTCTGGCCAACGCAGCTGTCCAGAAGACAGTTGAAGGGGTAGGAATAAACCTGCTACTCACACTAAACTCAAGGCAACAAATGAGAAAAAGTCCTGGAGTCATGGCCACCAAAATAAATAATCATATTTCATGTGCTGGTCAGAGGATGTAGAGAAAAGGAAACTCTTACACATTACAGGAGAGAATACAAACTAGAAGAATTGTTAAGTCGTTATGGAGAACAACATGAAAGCTCCTCCAAAAACTAAAATTTCATCATCTGTCATACCCCATTTCTGAATATCTATCTGAAGGAATGAAGTCAGTATATGAAAGGGTAGCTGCACTACTATGTTCACTGCAGTACAATTCACAGTAAGTAAGCTATGGAGGGAACCTACGTGTTAATGCATGAATAAAGAAAAGGCAGTATATACAAACACAACAGAGTATTATTCAGCCATTTAAAAAACACTGAAAAATGTTTTTGTAGCAAAATGCAAAATAAGTCAGACACAGAAACACAAATGTCCCTTGTTCTCTAGCATATATGAAAGCTAAAAGTCAATTAAGAACTTAGACTGGTAATTATTAAATGATTGGACGGGAAGAGCAAAAGAGGTTGAATAACAAGCACTGAAACACAGACAGACTTAGTAAGCTTTGTTTTCCACAACATAGTGAGATGATGGTAGTCTATAACTGTGTATTACATATTGTACAAAGAACTGAAGGAGATGATATGGCAGGCTCTAAACATAAGTACTGCATTACATGTCATAAAAATGGGTATTACAGGCTAATCAAACATTTTTAAACATAAAAAAAAAATTAGGAAACAGTGCCTGGCACAGTAGCCTGGTGGCTAAAGTCTTCACCTTGCACAAGCCAGGATCACATATGAACGCTAGTTCTAATCTTGGCAGCCCCACTTCCCATCCAGCTTCCTGCTTGTAGCCTGAGAGGGCAGTCAAGGACAGCCCAAAGCCTTGAAACTCTGCACCTGTGTAGGTGACCTGGAAGAGGCTCCTGGTTCCCAGCTTCAGGTAAGTACAAGTTCAGCTGTTGTGGCCACTTGGGGAGTGAATCAGTGGATGGAAGAGCTTCCTCTCTGTCTCCTCCTCCTCTCTGTATATCTGACTTTCCAGTAAAAATATAAATAAATCTTTTTTTAAAAAATTAGGAAACAAAAAAGAAAATATATAAGAATACTTTCAATTTAAAAGTTCATATAATAATATTTCAAATGAAAGTTTAACATAAAGTGAGCAAAATAATTGTTGTTCTGCTCACAGAAGGACCAAAAATGATACGATTCTAAAATAATCTATAAGTGGAGGATAATTCACCTTATTTACTGTTTCAACTAAACACATGATTGTTTTAAAAATTTAGATGCATGTTAAGTAAGAATACAAAGGTCAGGAAAGAGTTCATACCACACTTGCCGCAACAAATATAGCAATACGGTATATACACCTATATTCTTATTTTTGCAAAACGAAGTAACAGAAGGATAAGTCAGTAACTGAAAACCAGGGGGGCAGATGTGAGATGAGTGGTGGGAAGTAACAGTATGGAAAAGCTGGGCTTAGAAACAAAATTCCTCACGATATCTTTTTATATATAGCTTTGACCTTTCAATTACATTTACATTTTCTAACTCTAGGAATAAAATCAGAAGGAAAATAGAAAGACTAAAACTGAATAGAAATGCAAACAAATGGAACTAATTGTATCAAACTGATAACCTAATATTACAGAAAAAAAGATTTCACATTGGCATTGAATGCATTACTTTCTGAGCATACCGAACCTACAGTAAGGGAAAAAAGGACAGCAGGAAAGCCCTAATCTTCACTCCTTACTGTTTTAGGTAGTAACACAGCACCATTTTAAGAATATCGGTTATATATTGTAGGAAAAAGTTTCATTAGGAATCAAGGCATTTGGGTAAGTTAAAAGAAATACCAAAATAAAATTTTTAAAAAAATGGCTAAATTTTAAAATATTAAAATGAACAGATAAGTGGTTTTTATACATCCCCAGTTCTGTTTATTGAAAGAATTAAGAATAAGAACATCTAATCACAATGACTCCCCAGTTTATGTGAATGACTTTTAAAATAAGGCCTATTTCAACAGGTATAACCAAATGAGGGGGTCATACTGGATAAGGGTGGGCCCTAAATTCAAGGACTGTTGTCATTTACAAGGGCAGAGAGGTGTGCAGGACCAGAGGGAAGAAGCCCACAAGGGGAGAGAGGGAGAAGCTGCAGGTCTTCAGCCACAAGGTAAGGACTGCCAGCAACCAGGGGACACCAGAGAGAAACAGAGGGATTCTTTCCAAGAGCCTTCAGAAGGAGGCTGGCTCTGCCGTCACCTCAAGTCCCTGTCAGCTCTAGCAAGCAAAAAGGAGACCTGAGACGCACTATTGCTCCAGAGAGCAAGGAGATTCTTCTAGACTAATGGAGTATGTCAAAATAGAGTTCTTGTCGGCAAAATCTGGAATAATTTGAGTATCACTCATAACTGTAGTTATATAATAATACTGGACAAAAATGACAAAGTCTATTGTTTTTATGTATTTTGCTGCCATTGGAAGTGGCCATTATATCAAATCTTTGCTCTGAATATTCATAATTGAAAAAAAGGAATAAGTATTTACTTTGATATCTTTTTAAAAAGATTTATTTATTTTTACTGGAAAGTCAGATATACAGAGAGGAGGAGGAGACAGAGAGGAAGATCTTCCATCCACTGATTCACTCCCCAAGTGGCCACAACAGCTGAAGTTGTGCATATCTGAAGCTGGGAACTAGGAGCCTCTTCCAGGTCTCCCACACAGGTGCAGGGTTTCAAGGCTTAGGGCTGTCCTTGACTGCCCTCTCAGGCTACAAGCAGGAAGCTGGATGGGAAGTGGGGCCACCAGTACTTCGACATTTTAGGAGGAACAGTAGTTCATCCCTACTTGATGTAGTAAAGACTTTTTTTTTCATTTATAGTAAATACCAGCTATAAAGAATAGAAGAAATGATATAACTTTTAAAACCGCCATTCTATGACTCACAGTGACATAATTAATCCAGGTAAAGACCATTAATTATTATAAATTATTCTTGTATTATTTTTCATTGAAAATTGCAATGATCTGAAGTACGACAAGTAGGCAATTGATTAAATAAATTGTAATTCATTGGCAAAATGACATGTCAGTCAAGTTGTTAACACCTCAAGGATATGCACACACATACACATAAGAAATATTTTTTTACATAAGTATTACAAGCATTACAATTAAAAAGTATTAGAAGTTGTATAATGAAAACTAAATCTTTCTTTCATCAGTATCTCCTCAAAGATGACCACCGAGTGTCAGGTTTCTGTGTTTCGCCATGCACTAAAGCAAATCAATCCAAAAGCATGACATTCCAAAAGCATAAAATTTTTTGTACCCACATTTCCTCCATTTAATAACATACCCTGGGAATTTTTCTATGCCATTGCAATAAAGAATTCCTCTTCCAATTACAATTCATGATGCATCCATAGAATAATGGACTACTGGTGTTATTTACCAATGACCTATCTTTTGCTATCAGAAACAATGGGTTTTTTTTTAAAGATTTATTTATTCATTTATTTTTAATTTTTATTGGAAAGGCGGATATACAGAGAGGAAGATCTTCCATCCAATGATTCACTCCCCAAGTGAGCACAACGGCCAATGCTATGCCGGTCCGAAGCCAGGAGCCTCTTCCTGGTCTCCCGCGTGGGTGCAGGATCCCAAGGCTTTGGGCCGTCCTTGACTGCTTTCCAGGGCCACAGGTAGGGAGCTGGATGGGAAGTGGGGCTGCCAGGATTAGAACCGGTGCCCATATAGGACCCCGGGCGTGCAAGGTGAGGACCTTATCCACTGCGCCATTGCACCGGGCCCAATCAGAAACAATGTTAAACACCTGGTGTGATGGCTCAATTGGCTAATCCTGCCTTTGCCAGTGCTAGAATCCCATTTGAACACTGATTTGTGTCCCAGCTGCTCTACTTCCTATCCAGATCCCTGGCTTGTGCCCTGGGAAAGCGGTGGAGAATGACTCAAAGCCTTAAGACCCTGCACCCATGAGGAAGAAGCTTCTGGTTCTTGGATCAGCTCAGCTCTGACCATTACGGCCATTTGGGGAGTGAATCAGCAAACAGAAAATCTTTCTTTGCTTCTTCTCTCTGTAAATCTACCTTTCCAATGAAAGTAAATAATTTTTTTTAAAAAAAGAAACTGTTAAAATTGTACATTTATCATTTTCTATATTTGTGAATAATCTAGTATAAATTCCTAGAAGTGGAATTGCCAGGTTCAAAGATCACGTTTATATGCTTTTTAATTTTTAATATAGATTGACAATAGTCCTCCTGAAAGGGCTCCAGCAATAAACTGCAGTGTTCTTCCTATCTTTTCATTTACCATGTTGTAGCAAAACTTCTAACCACTTGCTATCTGAAAGGATGTATCTTGTCATGATTCAAGCTTACATTTCTCTGAGTAGTGATCATGGACTTTACAATCCACTCATTAAAAGCCATTTATATTTCTCCTTTTGAAAAACATTCTTTGCTCATTTTTAAACTGCAATTTCACTTTTTCTTACTGAAACGCAGGAGGCTGTATATGTTGAGGAAACTGTTCCTTTTTAGCATGTTCTACAGAGTAGTAGTCCCTGTCTGCTATTTCATCGGGTTGGGTTATGTTATGTTTACCATCTGCCAAGCAGAACTTTTAATGTAATCAAATCCATCAACTCCTCTTTCATGGCTTTGAGTTTTATGTCATAGTAGAAAGATCTTCCTATATTTTCTTATAGAATTTTAATTTTACTAACTTATTTTAGAGGGAGAGAGAGAGATTCCATCTACTGATTCCCAGCACCGAATAAAGCAGGAAGCTGGAGTGAGGAGCCAGAGCCAGGTTTGTATTCTGATGTGGGATGTGTTAAGATTCTAGGTAAATGTCTGCCCCTTCTACCATTTTAAAATAGTTGGTCAACCTATTATTTATTTTGATGTAAAGAGAGCCAAGACTCCAAATTCATTGTTTTCACAAGGTTACCTATTAAACATATCACACAGAAATTGTTATTCATTGGCCCTACTTGATAGCCTAGCAACTAAAGTCCTTGCCTTGAACGCCCCAGGATCCCATATGGGCGCCGGTTCTAATCCTGGAGGCCCCACTTCCCATCCAGCTCCCTGTCTGTGGCCTGGGAAAGCAGTCAAGGACGGCCCAAAGCCTTGGGATCCTGCACCCGTGTGGGAGACCCAGAAGCAGCTCTGGGCTCCTGGCTTCAGATCGGCATAGCATCGGCCTTTGCGCTCACTTGGGGAGTGAATCATCGGGTGGAAGATCTTCCTCTCTGTCTCTCCTCTCTGTATATCCACCCTTCCAATAAAAATAAATAAATCTTCAGAGAAAAAAAGAAGTTGCTATTCATAACACACTGACATTAAAAAGTGTGTTGGGACAGATGCTTGGCATAGCAGTAAAGACGCCTCATGGGATGCCTGCATCTCATAACAGAATGCCTGGTTGAGTCTCAGCTCTAATTTCATCCTAGGAGAAAGGGTGATGGCTCAAGTACTTGGGAACCTGCCTACTGTATGGGAGATCTGGATTGAGTTCCAGGATCCTGGCTTTAGTTTGGCTTGGTTCTAACTGTTGCAAGCATTTGGGGAGTGAACCAATAGATTGAAGATCTCCGTTTCTGCCTTGCAAATAAACACAAAAAACAAAAGTAGGCTAGACTAATGGATACATGTAACAAGAAACAAACTATCAAAAATAATATCCAAAGAAGCCACTTAAAAACATACATACCACAATTCCATTTATATGAAGCTTTAGAAAATATAAATTTAATCTATAATGAACGAAAGCAGATAATTAATTACCTAGGGCTGGGACAAAGAAGGAATTGACTGGGAACAGAGGACTTTTTAGGGAAAATTAAAATATTCCAAATTTTGATTGGTGGTTTCATGGACATATACATTATAAAACTCAAACTGTAGTTAAAATGGGTGCATTTGGTTACATGTAAATGAGTGATTTTTTTTTTAGAAAGCATGTTGTAAACAAAGATTCCTGGTAAAATTTTTCATGGCTTTCAACATACAGAAATATACATACATACATGCTATACACTTAAGAAAAACACATAAAAAAGTGGTAACATGAAGAGGCCATGTGTATTTTAAATTTACCCTTTTGCTAAATCTTTATTAATTTTTTGTCATAAACTGCTTTTACAGTTTTTTGAGTTTATAAAAATTATATTTTATAGAATTTCACAAGCTAAAATAAGTATCATTTTGTACAGATCTTAACAACACTGAAAAATAAAGTTCTAGAAATGAATAGCTTGTCTTTACTGTGTGAAATAAAGACTCAAAGCTTCCAATATAACATGCCATTGTTCTTAGTCAAATATCCAAAAGTCACAGAATCATGCTGTTATCATAATTAATAATTTCAGATTTCAAACATTATTCTTTTGAAGTTAAATTTTGTAAGCCTCACACTGGTTAAGTAATTCTGCCCACCATCACATTACTAAGTAGAATTTCACCTTTAGCAGAAGCAGACTAAGATTCAGACCCTAAATCCAGCATCCCCCAGTGTTCCTTCTATAGACAGACACCACAGCACGATCTTTCAGGATCTGTGTGTTTCGTCCTTTTCACGTTGTTCTTTGTTTTACACACTTAGTTTCTGTATTTCTGCAAGAGTCATGCTACTGTTTTGAGAAACTCTTTTCAAATTAATCCATTTTAGTACTCCTAGATTCTGTAATTTGAAAATTCTTAGTAGATTTTTGTTAGTATATTCATATTGGACCTTTAGCAGGTACTGCTAGAGTTAAAACACATTGTTGAATCTTCACAAAACTGCCTAATTCAGCTTGTTCAAGGTGTCTAAATATTGAGTCATTAAAAAAAATACTGGCATGGATAATTCAACTGGCTCCTTTGAATTCTTCCAGTAATTTTTGTAAATTGTCATTTACTAGTAAAAAAGTTTTTCCTTTTTTACAATTACAATTTTTCATTTCTAATTCTTGATCTGTTGATAATACGTTAAATAATAACAGAAAAAAAAAACCTCATTTGTTTTGTCTGTACTGGAAATATCTTTGGAATTTCATCTGAAAATATGCTTATGGGTTAGAAATGGAAGAAAATATCCTGAACATGATAGTAATGATCCTTAATGAACTAAGAATAAAGACAAACATATCCTAGTATAACAAAATATATTTATTTTAATTTAGTTATATGATTTTTGTATGTAAACATTAAGTCACCCTTGGGTTATTAAGATAAATTCTGGGAAATCATAGTTTATTTCTTCTAATATGGCAGCATTTGAGTAGGGGTTGAGTTTCTTTTAATACACTCCTGAATTTAACAGTTGAATGTAGAACATTCTGATAGAAGTATGTATACTTTCTTTTTATTACTGCTTATAATTTCCTTTTAAAAGAGACCTGCATAGCTGCCTTTTTCTGTAAAGGTCTCTCTGTGACTAAATTCTACCTTCAGTTGATATGGCAATTATATTTCCCTTGAATAACATCTTTCTTAAGAGTTGGGTAAGTCTCACAGAACTGTAAAATCTTCAGTCATGAGAGTGCTGGTATGACATCATCTGCTACACCTATTACTTGTAGGAGATCAAGGAACAGAAAGGAAAAGTGCTTTGCCCAAAGCCTCTGGTCAACAAAGATCCAGACTTTCTAGTGAACAACACAGACTTTTTTTCCAACAGTTATTCAATAGAAAAGAATATGCTGCATAGGAGTAAAATAAATCAAGCTTGTACTTAATTGAGAAATACACTTGGACATGTACAATTAATAGTTACTTATATGACCACTTATTTTTTAAAGTGAAAAAATACTATATAGTAGCCATACCTGTTATTTTAATATTACAAGGAATGCCAAAAGGAGCCTCTCCTACAGTTCCAGCAGTCCCACCCCATCTGCATGCACACCCTAAGTCAAGTCTCTGTTGCATGAACTAAAAACAAAACAAAACAAAAATGGAGCTTTAGCACCTATTTATTTGCTGTCAGCAGAGAAAAAAAATCACAAATATATGACAGAGAAAATAAGTCATTTATTCAAGGGTTTTTCTGTTTCTCTTCCCCACCCATCTTTCAAAAATTACTCTTTCTGCATTTACACCATTTTGTACAATTAAAATCCATACAAGTGTCTTCCTCTGAAAGCATCTCACTTTAAAACAAAACAAACAAACAAAACAAAGCAAAACAAAACATACTTCAGACCAGACCTCACACTAAATATAACATGGCAAATTTCTGTTATCTTTACCTGTTCAGTGATGGCTTGGAAGCTATACAGCCTGACCAGTCCGGAGCTGTACATCACGATCAGGATTCCATGGGACAAAGTTGCATCTGTAACGCTCCCGAAAATCTGGGGGAAAAGGCAGACATCACCTAAGAAAAGACCAGAGAAAGTCCAGTCTTCTGAGTGTTCACAGGGGTCTCTGCATTCCTACTTAATATTCAGGGCATCACTGTAACACCGTTAACTAGCAGCAGAATTTCATCATTGTGTAGCAAACATGAAACGAGGGTGCTGCTAGTGGCAGGCACCACGCTCCCGGTTCTCAAACTGCAGCAAAAGGAAGCGCAGTGGCCCTTCCACCTCAAATGACGCACCAGCATTCCCTGGCTTCACAGCCTTGTCACTACTGATTCATAACAAAGCCCTTTCCTCATGGTACACCGGCATGCACTGAGACTATATAATTCTAAATGATTAATTCACCATTCATACCTTGCTAAGAACCCATTCTTTACTCTAAAATGTTCTTCACAAGGACACAGATGTTCAGGTGAAAAAGTTAAATCTTAGATAGTAATTGTAAGAGAAAGAGCCAATTCCATAATTTTACCACTACCTAGTTTTTGAAATCTTGAACAAAAGAAAGCTTTTTTTTTTTAAAAAGAAAAGGTAAAAACTAAACATGGACAGAAACAGCCTAGCTAATCTTGAATAAGGCTTTGGTCACTGTTTGTTCCCTTTCTGTTGTATATGTAGGAGCCTGTAAGAATTTTCCACACAGCTCTGAAAAACAACTTGATTCTATATTTGAGTATTTACCAAAAGCCCATATAAACAAATATTCATAGCAGTAAAAGGAGTAAAAATGAAGTGATAATCTGCTTGAACTCGAAACAGATTATTTAGTGATGATTTTTACCACATCAATATATAACTTAAAAAAACAATCTGAGCCTGATGTGCTTCAATCCCAGTAACCACTATCAAAACGAAATCCCTAAATGTGTCCCTTGGATAAATAAGAATAAACTGGAATAAATTAGAACTCTGCAAAGTGTTCAATCCTGTTACACACTGCAATAATGCTCAATCATTTAATCCATAAGCACAAAGAGACCAAATAAACCTTAAGTTGTTATATTTTTGTATTTTTTTTTCTCTCTCTCTCTTTTAAAAGGTTTATTTATTTGAAATGCAATTGTAATGAGAGAGAGAGAGAGACAGAGAGAGGGGATCTTTCCCCTACTGGCTCACTCCCCAAAAGGTAGCAACAGCCAGAAGCCCGGAGCCTTATTCTCCCACATGGGTGTAGGGGCCCAGGGACCTGGGCCATCTTGCCTGCTTTCCCAGGCACTTTAGCAGGGAGCTGGATCTGAAACTCAACAGCCAGAACTTGATCCACAGCCCTTATGGGATGCTGGTGAAGCAGGCAGTGACTTAACACGCTATACCACAGTGCTGATTCCTTGTTTTCTCCAAAAGGGTAAGAACAATTTGCTTCAAGGTTGACTAGCTCAGGACTTCTTAATTCGCTGATCCTGACTGTCAGTTCTGAGGAAGACTGTGTAATTCAAACATTTTTTAAAAATACTGGGTGCTATAATACATCAGACATGTATTTAAAAAAGTTTGATACATATTTTTAAAAAGATTTACATTTTTATTCATTTAAGACAGAAACAGAGAGATCTATCTGTTGGTTTACTCCCCACGGCCTACAGCAGCTGGGGCTGGCCCTAGCTGAAGCCAGGAGCTGAGAATCTCCATCCAGCTATTCCACATTCACAGCAGGAACCTGAGGACCTGGACCACCACCTGCTGCACCCCAGGCGCATCAGAGGAAGCTATATGGGAAGCCGAATACCTGGGACTAGAATTGGCTCTGTGACAGACAAGAGTGCCAAGTGCAATGCCCACTCCAGTGATATTATTCTTTAATTGTTATGCACTGTGGTATATCATGCTTCATAATGCAAACATTTTAAAGTACATTCATTATGTTTGGCTAATGATTATGCCCACAAATGGAACCTCAAGATCCTATCCTTGTGGTGGGTATCTTGTACAGTGTTTAAGATGCTATAAAAATGCTGCTTGTGATATTCCCTTTGCATTTCAAGCACTTATGTACTGGCTCTGGTCTCACATTCAGCTTCCTGGCAATGGGTCCCCTGGATGGCAGCGGGTAATGGCTCAAGTAGTTGGGTCCCTGGTACCCACATGCAACATTCAGACTGATTTCCCAGTTCCTGGCTTTAGCCTGGCCCAGTCTTGGCTGCTGCAGGCATCTGGGGAGTGAACAGTAAACAAGAGATCTCTCTTTGCCTTTTAAATAAATTAAAGAATTTTAAACTTAAGATCATGTCCCTCTATAGCATGTGAGGTGTCTATAGATCAGTAGAGCAGCCTAATAAATAATTACTCCTCAGCAGAAAGTAACTTTTTTTTTTTAAGATTTATTTTTATCGGAAAGGCAGATATACAGAGAGGAGAGACAGAGAGGAAGATCTTCCATCCGATGATTCACTCCCCAAGTGAGCACAACGGGCCGATACTATGCCGGTCCGAAGCCAGGAGCCTCTTCCAGGTCTCCCACACGGGTGCAGGGTTCCAAAGCTTTGGGCCGTCCTCGACTGCTTTCCGGGGCCACAGGCAGGGAGCTGGATGGGAAGTGGGGCCACCGGGATCAGAATCGGCGCCCATATGTGATCCCGGGCGTGCAAGGGAGGACCTTAACCACTACACCATCACGCCGAAAGTAACTTTTAAAACATCGCTTCCTATATTCAAATGAGATTTGTCATTTCTTTTCCTTCGTTTACATACTCCACAACTCAAGCACAATGGCAACAATAAAACCCCAAACTGACTGAGTTGGAAAATTTATATATTTAATTATAAGTCTTCTCTATATATAAAGCAAGCTTCAGATTCGTATCTTGCAATTAATATGATTCATTTTGTTGTAGCTTAATGATCATTTTAATAAGCTTCGAAATACTGTCTTTGGAAATAAACAACTCATTAATTTCATAACTTTGTATGACAGAAGTTTATCAATGACCACAAGTTTCCAACACCATGTACAAGAAGGGCACAGAAGATGAGGAATAGGCAGATAATTTTGAACTATCTTATATATTTTGATAAGAGGAAAACCAGGTGATAGAAGATTTTATATTCAAGAGAATGCTGCTAGTACTTTCTAGTTTCTAGTAATTTCTAAGTTTCTAAAAATTATATGGGTAATATTATATTGTTATATTGTAATATTATATTATATTGTAAATAAAATTTATAATATAAATAAGTAAGAAATGAGTTCCTACCTTTTTGCTGATCTCTAGAATCCCTACAAGTGAGAAAGGCAAAACTCGGAACACTGCAAGGTATAACAAAACAGGCTGTTGAATGCCTGCCTAGAAGAAAAGACTAAAATTACAGGCGGTTCTCAAAAGTACGTCAGAAATCTTCTATTTTCAAGAGCTCAAAACACCTATCTGTCCTGGCATGCAGTTCATGAAAATGTCCCTTTGTCTAGACTATAAAACTACTTAATATAGGAAGGGAAACCTATTTAAGGTAGTCCATTCAGTCACTAGACTTTTAGGCACACATGCACATCCAAACACACTAAAATGTACAAAAACAGAACTTTACAAAAATCTAGTTATTTGAAAGGCAGAGAAACTGAGAGGCCCATCTCCATCCTCCGGTTCACCCACTGCCACCATGGCTGTGATAGTGGTGGCCAGGCCAGGTGCAAATCAGCAGCCCAGAGTTCCTTTCAGGTCTCCCAGGTAAGCAGAAGGAACTCAGACAATTGAGCTATCATCCGCTGCTTCTCAGATTACTAGCAGGGAGCTGGACTGGAAGCAGACTAGCTGGAATTCATGTACTCTGATATGAGATGCACAGTGGCTTAACCTGCCACAACACTTTCCTGCTCCCAGGAAATTACAGCATACCTTTATATTAAACCTGGAGTTTTACTAATCAAAAGATATGTAATCATGATTATACAATTTAAAAGTGGTTATTACACTGACATGTGCCTATGAAGTGAGAAAAAAATTAACAAGAAAAGCTTGAATGATTTCTGATTCATGAGAATAGCTCACTCAGTTGAAAGAACAAGGTCCAGATAATTCTACTATGAACTATTATAATAATCTCTTGTTCTATAGTATAAGGTTGAAAGGAAATTTTTTAAATTGTGGTAGACAAAGGTATCAGCCCCATTACTGTTAAATCTTGTTCAACAGAGCCCTAAGGCTCAGACATAAGAACACCTATCAAGACTGCCACAACTGGGGTGGGCAATGTGGCATAGCAGGATAAGCTGCTAATTAGAATGCTCAATATCACATACAGTAGTTCCACTTTTGATCCAATTTTCTGCTAATGCATCTAGGGCAGGGAGACTATGATGGTTCAAGTGCTTGGGGCCCTTACTACTCACAAGGGAGACCTGGATGGAGTTTCACGCTCCTGGCTTTGACATAGCCTAGTCCTGGCTGTTGCAGGCATCTGGGAAATGGACCAACAGAAAGAAGACCTCTATCTCTATAGTTCTGCCTTTCAAGTGAACATAGAATCAAAGCAACAAAAACACCTGCCATAGCAAGGAATTAAAAAAAAGAAAAAAAAAGCAAATAACAAGCAAAAGGATACACTGCAATGTGTAAGACCCAAATTATTCTTCATTTGAAAGGGATACATTTTTATTAAATTGCCACTGTATGGCACACTGGCATCCTATATAGGGCATCTCACTTGGGTTCCTCTCTGTGTCCTGGCTGCTCTAATTCTGATCCAGCTACCCACTAATGGTCTGGGAAAGCAGCTGAGGATGGCGCAAGTGTCTGGGCTGCTGCCATCCACATGTGAGACTGAGATGAAGCTCCTGGCTTGTGGCTTTGCCTTTGCCCACAGCTGGCTGTCATGATCACCTGGGAGAGTAAACCCCCACATGGAATATTTCTCTTTCTCTCTGTATGTGACTTCCAGAATAAATAAATACATCTTAGGAAATTATTTCATTAAATCAAAATCTTCAAGGTACTGATGAGACTAAGATCCTAAGATCCTAAAACCCAAAGGAAAAGTAGTTTTTATATCCCAATCAACAAGTACTAAGTGTTGGCTGGGAAAACAATCTAGCACACAGAAATACCTTCAAGATTCTCTTAACTTCATCCAACCACAGTAAAAAAAAATCTTAACAGAGGATACTGTATAGAGTTAGGTTTAAGTTGTTGCTCTTTATTCAAATTCTTCAAAAGGCATATTAAACAGACACTTTTCAACATTGTCACCAAATATTCTCTTACTTAATTATATAATTTTTTTTTTTTACTTTACCTAAGTGGAAAGGACAACAGAGTGAGAAAGAGTGTAAAGAAAGAAGTATCAATAAGAAACAACACCTTTTTATTAGTTTGTCACACTCAAAAACATCAGAAAAAACGTAAGATTTCAATAAAAGGCACGCACTCATTTTGGTAAGGTGACTGGGTAATAAATGGAAAAAGAGTGCAAAAATACTTATAGATACCCATGGTAAAAAGGGAGAGGGAATAGCTAACAAAAAGTTAACAGTGGCCTTAGAACAAGCAAACAAGGGAGATGAAAAAGGAATGAAGAGAGTTTGCTGGCCTCGGCTGTGATGGGATAAACTGCAGGGCTGCCAAGGGAAGGCTGATAAGATCATACAAATAGGCAAAATTAGAGCAAAAGCTTTAAGTTTTTAAAAGGCATCTTAGAATTTTTTAAGAACTTTACTTGCTGATTAGTAACTAAGAGGCAGGAACCTGAGAAGCCTGCCTGTAGGTTTTTACCTTGTACCAGTGGTGTGGCTGTGGGTGACACAGTTTATCTCTCTGGGCCTCAGGCTCCTAACCCAGCAGAGAACAGTACGGAGCTGTTTTATGAACAAGGGCACTAGTCAGGCAAAGCTGAAGGAGCAAAAATTAAAGGTGAGAAAGGACTAGGAACAGATTTTGCCTCAATTTTTTTCTAGATGTCTTAGGTTACGAAGAAACGGAAAAAAAAAAACCCTTTGAATCTAAAACTTTCTTTTTAGATTTACATATTTCTTTGAAAGTTATACAAAGAGACATATATACACAGAAAGAGAGAGAGAGAAAGAAAAGAGAGATACAGATATGCTGTTTGCTGGTTTATTCCTTAAATGGCCACAGTGGACTGTGCTGGCCCAGGCTGAAGCCAGAAGCTAGAAGCTTCATCTGGTCTCCTACCTGGATCACAGGAGCTCAAGTACCTAGCCCATCTTTTGCTTGTTTACCCAGGCATATTGGTAGGTTGTTGAACCAGAGGTGGAGAAGCTGGGACGTGAATCAGTACGCACATGGGATGCCAGAATGACAGACAGGTGGCAGCTTTACTTGCTTGGGCACAATGCTGGCTCTGAAACTTTTAAGTGTTCAACAATTGTTTTTTCTTTGTTTTGCCGTATTTCCCCGTAAGTCATTAAAAGTTTCTTGATATAAATTGCTGAACTATACTTTTAAAACTGTAGTAAATACTTACTTTTTTTTTTTTTTAAAGAAAAGACAACAAAATAACTATTTCAATAGCTTGCTTTGGGGAAAAAATATCTACCTACCAAAATTGACAGCATGCTTCAGAAACCAAAGATCATTAGTTCTTCATGACAAGTTTGCAGACAAATTCCTATGGAAACAAAGTACTCATTTTATCAAATGACTGCATCCATGTCTACCTGCCGGGCCATCGCTGAGGCTTTGTTCTGAGCTGACTTGACCACAAGGACTTCTTGAGGAGTATCCCAGCTCAAGTATCTTTTAAAAGAAGAAAAAAAAGCTTATTTATATTTAAAATAAAAATACTAGAGATATTTTGTAAGCAAAGCATTTTTAAGTTAAATTATAAATGTACAGTCATATATTCTAAAAAACAAATGAATAGATAATTCTCTTTAGATTCCTTTATGGATATTATCTCAATTTAAAACATGCTTATACTTAAAGACACACATACACAAACAGATTTTAATCCTCCTCCTCTTACTGAATACAAATCATTTTTGACCTAGTAGTATTTAAAATCTAGAAAATAAAATAAAACATTTCTATGTTAAAATGGAAGTTATCAAAAGCATTGGAAATGTTACTTTCACATTGTGCATGCACATGCTGACTCAAAAATTTTCATCTACCTTATCAAAGTAATAGTTAAAATGGTTCTTGTCTTATACTTGGCAGGTAATTTAACTCAAATTAAGTCTTCAGGGAAAACTACTACAAAGTACAACCTACATGGAAAATGTTATTTGTAGAAGAAGGGTTAGCAAAGTGAACCTTTTTTTAAGTTATCTGTCAATTACTAAAGGGTTTCCTTTTGTTTTCCCCCATAAAATTTTGCATTGCTTATGAGTCCTCTCACAAGCAATACTCATCCTTCTGAAATCCAAATACAAAAAATTACTGTATATAATATTCTACTTTTTAAAAAAACAACTTATTTTTACCATGAGTGTTTCTATCTGCACATCTTCAAATACAATCACAAGTAAAGAGAAAGAGAGCAGGCTTATAAGTTAATATGTAGGGAAATCAATCTCAGGGAAAAGAAAGAGTAATATAAATTCTGAATGTAACAAAAGCAATATATTAGAATTTGAGGACCACCAAGAAACAAAAAGTTAATATGTAAGGGTCAGAGCTGTGGTATAGTGAGTAAAGCTGCTGCCTGCAATGCTGGCATTCAAACAGGTGCAGGTACACGGCCTGGCTGTTTTTCTTGTCGTAACTCTTTCAAAATCGAGACATAAATCGATAAATCAAATCAAATCAAATAAAAATTGATAAATAAATTTAAAGGCAAGGACTTTAGCTACTAGGTTACCACACTGGGCTTGACAATAAATCTTTTATTTATTTATTTTTTTTTATTAAGATCTGACTATGAACTGCAGATGAAGGGGACTTAAAAACGTCCTGGGGGCACCCAGCAGCATGGCCTAGTGGCTAAAGTCCTTGACTTAAACATGCTGGGATCCCTATGGGTGCCGGTTTTAGTCCTAGCAGCCCCACTTCCCATCCAGCTTCCTTCCTGTGGCCTGGGAAAGCAGTGGACGATAGCCCAAAGCCTTGGGATCCTGCACCCATGTGGGAGACCCAGAAGAAGCTCCTGGCTCCTGGCTTAAGATTGGCTCAGTTCTGGCCTTTGCAGTCACCTGGGGAGTGAATCAGAGGACAGAAGGTCTTCCTCTCTTTCTCTCCTCCTCTGTTTATCTGGCTTTGCAATAAAAATAAATAAATAAATATTTAAAACAAACAAAAAAACATCCTGAGCCACAGTCTCAAATTTTCATAACAAAATCTTATTATAAAATGATAAATGTGGAATGGGGCTATGGCATAGAGGATAAAGCTTGCACGTGGAGTACCTGCATTCCATAGAGGGGTTATTTCTGATTCCCTGCTGCTCTGCTCCACTTCTGATCCAGCTCCCTGTTGATTTGCCTAGGCCCCTGTGCCAATGAGGGAAAACTGGAAGAAGTTTCTGGCTGCGTAGTTATGGCCATGTGATTGTTTGGCCATTAAACAAGCAGATGGAAGATCTCTGTCTCTCCCTTTCTTTCTCTGCAACTTCAACTTTCATATAAACAAATTATAAGAAAAACACAGAAATTCATCATACCTGAATTTGCAATAAGATGCAAGGTATATTTTCTCAAGGATTTTTCCTGTATTTGCTGATATACGAAACAGCCAGTTATGAGCAGTCAGTGCAATGAGTGAGGACTTATAATCTGACGGATTGGGAAGTATTTCCCCCTAAAAAAAAAAAAATTAATGAAATTCCTTTCTCGTGTAATCAATGTCTAACAAAAACTGGTAAATACTGAAATAGTCAAATAAGAAAACTAGATGGAGAATTAAGACAAAGGTAGGTTTATGGCTAATTATTTTAATCATTAACTTACTGAGTATGCTCACATAAACATTCAGTATCTGAAATAATTTATTACTAATAATTCAGTATTCATTTATAATAGCCAACATTAACAGTAGGAATATTAATAGTAGCCCAATTAATAACAGAATGATAATAATAACAGCTCTTATACATAGTAGACATCAGGCCGTAAAGCAGGTTGTTGGGGTTTGATGCCTAGCTCCCGATCAAGCAAGCATCCTGCCGAGGCTCACGCGGGGATGCAGCAGGGATGGTTCCAGTCTCTGGGATATGACCATTCATGGAGGAGCACAGCAGCAGAGCAGCAGGTCTCTCATCTAGTGCTCTGATGAGAGCTGCTGGAATCAGCCGCAGCCTAATGCACCGCAACACATCAGCTGCAGTGAGGAGCACTCTGTCTGGATCTCAGCCTCTCAAGTAAGTCTTTATGAATAAGTATAATGGCTTAGTAAGCTCAATAATTGAGAGTTATTTGCAGAATAGATGTTCACACTGTCCTTTTTTCTTAAATTGTAGACTTCTTTTGCTTTAGGTGGAAATCAAGATGGCAGAATGGCATTTACCCCATTATTCACTGTAGTCCTGCTCTACACTCCAATGAAAAGCTAGCATCCACCATCAGGGAAGCCCAAGAATACAAGATGAATCTGGTTTTAAAAATGACCTTTTCCCCTGTAACCGTGGAGCCACCACAAGGTGGAAGTCTAACGCAAAAAAGATAAAGAAGCACAAATGGCTCCACTTTGACTTGTAGCAAAAATGGGTAGTTTGTGAAATAATTAATCAATGAAAAACAATAGACGTATAGTTAATATTATATTTGCTTCTGAAGATTTGTTAGGGATTTGTTTCTAAAAAAATTTTAAGCTTATTAACTACTGGAAGTTATACACTAAGTTTACAACAATTAATATAAACACATTCCATCAAGTCTTGTGTCATTTCACTGAGACTCTGAAGTTATTAAAACATACTGTCTATACTTTGCCTGCTAAAATTCAGTTTCAAGCTGCATGTATAACATAACTCTTTTCCTAAATGTTAAGCAATATTTCATGCATTGTCCCAAGGAAGAAAAAAAAGCAGTTGTGTATCAGTATATTTACACTGCAACATGCTTCTCAGCTTTTCCTAGTGGAAAATCTCTTTTTACTTCAAATGAGCTAAAGTCCTTGTCTTACATGCACTGGGATTTCATATGGGTGCCAGTTCTAATCCCGCTGGCCCCGCTTCCCATCCAGCTCCCTGCTTGTGGCCTGGGAAAGCAGTTGAGGACAGTCTAAAGCCTTGGGACCCTGCACCCACGTGGGAGACTCAGAAGAAGCTCCTGGCTCCTGGCTTCAGATCAGCGCAGCACTGGCCGTTGTGATCACTTGGGGAGTGAATTATTGGATGGAAGATCTTCCTCTCTGTCTCTCATCCTCTCTCTATATATCTAACTTTACAAAAAATACTATTAATAATAATAAAAAATAAATAAAACTTTAAAAAGATTAAAAATATATACATCTAGGATTATTTAATTTTTAGTTATTTATTTCCATTTTATTTGAAGGGCAGAGAAAGAGGGAGATCTTCCATCTGCTGGTATACTCCCCAAATGTCCAGAATAAGACTTTAATCTGGGTCTCCCACAGGAAGCAGGGACCTAAGTACTTCAGCCAGCACCTGCTGCCCTCCAAGTTTTACATTAACAGGAAGGTGAAATTAGAAGTAGAGCTAGGTCTCAATCCCCTCAAACAGAAGCAGTCCCATTTGGGATGCAAGTACCCCAAATGCATCTTAAACACCGTATGAAATGCGTGTTTCTTCATCTAGTCTTTTAAAGCATTTTCACATTACTAATAATGCCTTAAGATCAATTACTTCATAAAGAAAAAGAATTGTCAAAAGATAAACTCTTCTTGATCACTCTAATGATTCCTGAAACTTTGTGATATTTATATGAATTCCTCTAGGCTACAAATGCCTTAAAACAGATACTGTAAAAACAAATCTTACCACTGGGCATTCCCACAATAAAGCATCCTCTATTTTTTCTGATTTGGAACATTTTGGCATTTCATAAAGTTTTCGTGGCTCTGATGCAACACTGGGGAAAAAACATATATTATTATCGTTTTTAACTGAATCAACATTTGCTCAAATTTGAGAATTTTTAATTCAGATTTAGACTATCAAAATATACTTAGTTATTTGCTTTCTTCTTAAGAGTAACTTCGTTTCTGATCATATTATTTATGGCATACATTCATAAAACATCTGAACAATATAATAATTAAGATGGTTTAAATATGTGGAAACAACCATTATTAACATCGTGTTCATTTCCTTCAACTTTTTTTTCTTTATAACTTAGACCAACCTGGGCAATGTTTTCTAAAATTGTACCGTTTTGAATCTTTTAACTCTGAATATTTAGCATGAATATCTTGGCTGAATTCAATCAAATTTATTTTCTTTCTGATAGTTAAATGAGAATTAGTAGATAAAAAATTACTATTTCTGAATATTTTTGTAACTTTCTAATTCCTACAATTACCTTTCAAAAAGCTGAGTAATTTTGTATTTGTGCTTCTACTACCAATGCTGAGTATTGCTATCTTTTTTTTTTTTTTTTGGAGTAACAGACACAGATAGCTCCCATCTTCTGGTTCATTCACTAAATCCCCACAGTGCCTGGCACTGGGCCAGACCAAAGTTGAGGACTTCGAACTCAATCCAGGTCCCCAATTGAAGTCAGCACATACAAGCTGATAGTGTTTTGAATATCTTTAAGATATTCAGCTTTAAAAAATAAGATAAATAAGAAAAAATAAACAAAGCAATTGAAGCAAATGTTTAGAGCCCTTGAATATAGGTAAACGGTTATGAGGGGGTTTCAACGCAATTTTCTCTTTAGGTTTTCATTGGACATTGACAGACAAAGATACTGTTAAGCATCCTGGATCTACAAATACTTTGTATCGGTTGAAAAAGTTTTCTCTTACAAAAAAGGCAAGCACTTTCAAATAAAATATTTATGTTTTCCTCCAAAGCATATTTAGTAATTTTGTAACCAGCATTCTTGATTCTGGTATCTTTTATGTAGGATAAAATATCAGGCAGTACTCTGAGATATATATCATTGTGCCTGCACTAAAAAGTAGGTTTGCTTCTAGTTGGTATTTCAGACAGAAAGTTGCAACTTTAAAGAGGTTTTTAAAACAACCCTGGGATGGTTGGGAGGCTAGATGTGGCTTTTCCCCTTATCTCTTCCCTTTCCACAGTTGCAAGAAGGAAAAAAAAGAATGTGATAACAATGATTTTATCCACTTTAGCCCTTGACCCTTTGAGCCCTAATCAACTACTCAGAGATTATCAACAAAATAAAAATAAAGAGGAAAAATAAAAACAAAAACAACATGCACTTCACCACCAAGCCTTAACTTGAATCCTCTCTTCTACATTATCAAGCACAAATGTAGGCTTATCATTCTATGAAAATTACAGTTAAAATCAACAGTGAGGTGAATTATGACCAACATCATCACTGAAAAGTTACCTGCTGACACAGCACCGATAATTATCAAAATAGATTCTTCCCCTCTCATAGGATATAGGCGCCCTGGAATGAGTTGTCCAAACGTTCTTAAATGTTGTACTTTTCTGAAAAACATAAGTACTCATTAAGACTCTTCTGTGCACACAATTCCAGGTAGTAACTTTACAATTTCACCTAAGTTATTTAAAACCATTGTTTCCAGCTCCTGCTCACTTTCCGCTACGTGTTGGTGTAATGAGGTGATCAACTTCTGTAGGAAGATATTAAGAAGCTTAAAACTAAACTGATCTGGCAGCCCTATTAACGCCTATGACTAATTCCCCAGGTTCAGGTCACTTCTCTCTCTCCCCTTCTTACGCGACCCTCTTAAAGAGGGGCTGCAGGGCATACAACTGCACCCCAAAGCAGGCCTGAGCGCCACGCACCCCCTGCCCTTCGTGTAGCCCTCCGCCGGTCACCTGGCACACCAGCGCCCGCAGGATGCCCAGGTTCGTCCTCTGCACCACGCCTGCGTCGCGAGAGAAGAAGCCCAGCGTCCGGCGACTCAGCCGGCTGCACACGTTAGGCTTCCGGGTGGGCCCCATGGGGTTGGCCTAACCCTCGAGGGACGCGCCCCTTACAGTGGACAGGGACGGAAGCCGCTACCTCCAGATCTGGAGGCCGTAACTTTCGCGGGTCAGCCCAAAAAAGCTGTCACTGGGAAATGCACTGGGGACACCAAGCCGCAAAGCGAAAGAAAGCAGAGCCGCTGACGCCAGAACGCTAAACGATATCAGGACTCCCTTCGGGGCCTGCCCCTGGGGAAGCACTCGGACTGCGGACACTGCCAATGCCCCGCACCGCGCAGCCTGCCGTTGCAGCTCTGCGGTCGGGAAATGTAGTTCTCGGAGCAACCTGGTGGTTATCTAGAACTACAACACCCATCAGGCTGCGGGGCACGCCTCCGGAAGCGCCCGGGCCCCGCCTCTAGTTTATCCCGCCCCTGGCGCCCGTGGTTCCGCCTCAGCCCCGCCTCCTCCGGGACCTCGGAGGCGACTAGGTGGGACTGGTGTGCCTTTCCGGGTCTGCGCCGTGTGCGCTGCGCGATCGGGTGGGTCTCGGGGCCTCGTGCTGCTGCCTTCTGGTCTGCGCTTCTTTGGCGTGCCCGGAACTCAGTGGTCGGTTCGTTACCGCCCTGTTCCCACCCTCACATCTCTCATTCCTTCTCCCTGGTAGGCTCTGACCAGGCTCCCTAAAGAAGGGGCTCTGTGTCTAGTGCGAACCGCCTTCCCCTCCACATCCTCCCACTAAATAAACAACACACGGGGTTGGGAGCTAAAGGTACGCCCCACGGCTGGCCCTTCACTCTGTGGTTGACATCTGAGAACCCTGCTGTTGTATTCCCGGTTGGTGGTGGGGAGGGGGAGGGGAAGCGCGATGCAGAGAAGCGAACTAGGATTGAATTACTCCTTCCCAGAGGCCCGCCCTTCTGTGGCCTGTGGGGAGACGGCCTGGTTTGGGGATAATTGCTGTAATTTCCTTCCCTCAATCCCATTCTTTATGGGGGAATAGAATATGTAATGCTTACATTCTTAGGGGACTGCCTAAGACATTCCGCTTTGATTTCTGTGAGAGGTAACTTTACTAACTCCTCTCCCTGCTCCTGTGTTGAAAGTTCCCACTACGCTTAAAGTGGCAGTACCCACGTGTCAGGAGTGTCCCATTGCTGGACGCAAGCCCTTTGAGGATGCTCTCCACGTCTCTCTCACGGACTTGGCATACTCTCTTGTCCACAGGTGTGCAAGGGAAGCAAGTGATCACATCTGACACAGCAAAAGGTGCGACCCTGGGTGAGTGTCTTGAGTCAGGATTTATTTGTTCAGCCCACATTTGGGGGTATTCTTGTCTTACCTTTACTGAATTTCCTTGCAGGGGTCTGGGCTTCTGGCTGATTTTTCAGGTCCTACTTCCAGCTGGCGGTGGGGTAGGGGGAGCAGGGAGAGTGCTTTGTGTATTTTTGGAAGTGGCTGCAATAGTTAATTTGGTAATTCACGATTGTGGCTGTGAGAAAACCGGAACCCAGTAAAGATAACTGGGTTTCCTTTGGCTAAAAATGAAATTCTAATTGCTGAGTAGAATTTTATCATTTCTCTCTTTCCAACTTCCTCTTGGCTGTTCTCCCTGTCCCCTCCCCGTGGTCTTTAGCTCACCTCTATGTCACCCAAAGAAGAGTCATCCAATGTCCCCCACCAGCACTCACCAGAGGCCTGCAGGCTACTGCCGGGAGTTTTCCAAAGCATGGAGCGTGCCTTTTGTAGTTAAAACTCAGCAGAATTTCTCAAACCTACTGAATAGATACCTAGGATGCCCTGTTGTCACCCTAAAATGTTTTCAGTCCCCACCTCAAAAAAAAGAGACCATCTTGTTGATATTTGCACACATTTAAAAAAGAAGAAGAAAAAGACACATGTGACATTTTCAGTGTGTTAAATATATGGAAATATAATTCTAGGTCTAAATTCCTTACATCTTACAAACATTTGCAAGTTAAATGAGGCAAAACTCTACAACCAATAAATCCAAATGAATATGTAGTCATTGTGACCAGTGAGGCTGTTTTCTGGACCCAGATAACTGGGACAGGACTGTCTGCTGTCCCTCCCCTTAGCATGCTGCCTTATGGGAAGGTCTCAGTGTAGGAGGCTACTCAAAGCCCTGACTGCTTCTCTATATTTAAATTACTTCAGAACCTGCCTTTTTCTTCTCCTGTGACCTTATTTGACCCTCACCAGACCCACAACATTATTTACATATAATAAATAGTTCCCTCCTCTTTGTCATGAACTTATACTGTGGCAAGTGATGCCACCTGTTCAGTCGTACTCCTCTAAATACAAGTGTAAGAACTAGCATCTTGTGATCATACCCAGTTAAAAAAGTGCCTGGTCATCCAGGTGATCCAGAGTATCTTTCTGGTTAACTTTTTTCTGAAAGTTTTCTGAAATATCTGAATTTTTATTAAGTAGGAAATGAAAGATTTGCCAGGGCCAGTACTATGACCTAGGGGTAAACCTGGTCCCTTATGGATACTGGTTTGAGTCCAGCTGCTCCACTTTCCATCCAGCTCCCTGCTGGTAGCCTGGAAAGAGCAGTGGAAAATGGCCCATGGGTGGGTGGGAGACCTAGAAGAAGCTCTTTGCTCAGTGTTTCAGCCTGGCCCACCCTTGGTGTTTTGGGCTGTCTGGGAGGTGAGCCAGCAGAGTGAAGATAGGGGAAAGAAGATCTCCGTCTCTCTCTGTGTCTTTCTGTAGCTCTGGTTTTCAAATAAAGAACATCTTAAACAGTGAAGATGTGCGGGTTTCCCTAGGAAAGTTTCGTAACCATGGATGTTTGTACCCACCATAGGGATCTGTATGGCTGCCTTATGGAATGAAATCTGAATCCCTTCGAGTGGTGTGCAAGGTACTTTTCTTTACAGTGTTTTCACCTGTTTTTCCACCCCTTGCCTTTGCTGTCGTGGTTCTAACATGTTTACCTACTTTCTCAAACCAATGGGTGTTTATATTTTATTTCTCTGAGGCTTTCTTCCTCTCCATCTTGTCTCTCTATATTTTTTAAAATGTTTATTCTATTTGAAAGGGAGAAAGAGATCAAGTGCTGCCGCCCACTCATTCTTCCCAGATGCCCACACAGCCAGGAATGGGTGGGGCCAAAGGTAGGAGCCAGGCGCTCATTCCTAGGTCTGCCATGTAGATGGCAGAAACCTGGGTACTTACTGGAGCCATTACCAGGCACTCTGATGTGGGATACTGGCACATTTTTTTGCTACAAAAAGTGCCCTTCTGCCTCTTGTCTTTATATCAATATGTATCCCTGGTATCTCTTGTACTTGAACCCTTTTCCTGATCCCTGCAGTTCAGTAGCTAGCCTGGACTGTGTTTCCAAGTTCCTCCCCTGTAATTGTGTCATTATATTAGAAACATCATTTGCCTGTCTTTCCTGCTGAGTAGTAATTTCATTCTGCCCCCATAGTACACTGCGGTTCATGGGAAAGTATGTTGAATGAAAAACTGTGTTTACATAGAATGTGTTACTGGAAGCTAAGTACTTCTAGCTTAGCATCTATATAGACTGTTTTCCTTTCTTGTTTAAATTAGTAGGAAACCACAATATTTTAAAGTATTTCTAAATACTTTTTTTTTTTTTTAAAAAAAGATTTGTTATTTTTATTGGAAAGGCAGATTTATAGAGAAGAGAGACAGAAAGATCTTCATCCACTGGTTCACTCTCCAAGTGGCTACAACAGACAGAGCTGAGATGATCCAAAGCAAGGAGCCAGGAGCTTCTTCTTGGTCTCCCATGTGGGTGCAGGGTCCTAAGGCTTTGGGCTGTCCTTGATTGCTTTCCCAGGCCACAAGCAGGGAGCTGGAAAGGAAGTAGAGCAATCAAGATAGGAATTGGCACCCATATATGGGATCCTGGTGTTTGCAAGGTGGATATTAGCCACTGAGCCACTGTGCCAGGCTCAGAAAAAATAACTTGCAAAAAACTTAAGCTCTCAAGGATTTTACATTTAAAGTATATATTTGCCATTTGCTGAAGTTTAAAATTAGCACAAATAAGTACAGTTTATGTTTGGGAAATGAACTATCTTGGTTTTGTGCCTAGAAAAAACTTTAGTTTTCTTTTTCTTTTTCCCATTGTTTTTGATATGTATACATAATACTTGGCCATTTTTTATAGACAAGGAAGAGGAAATATGAACTTAGAAGTTAATAAGCTGCTTTTTGCACACTTTGTTTAATGAAGCACAAACAATTATATGTAAATGACATTGAGATTATTAAATTTAAATTTATTTGGAAACAAACATTTTTAACTAAAGCCATAAACCCTCATTGACTTGGTATATAATTACTTTTCATCGATAGTGTGTTCGAAACTATTTTATGTAGCAGTGAACACTATAGGCAAGGTCCCTACAAGTGGGAAGAGATGGAGAACAAATAAATAGATGAAAAATAATGCTGTTGCAGCTGTTTTTACAGTGAACCAATGGATAGAAGATCTCTGTCTCTGCATCTCTCTCTGTGTAACTTTAAATAAATATACAAATCTTTAAGAATAGCAGTCCTAACGAAAGGATGCCCTCTGGCAAGGTTTTCCAGGGCTTGTGATAACAAAGTTGGCTTTTCCTAAAAGCTGTGGGAAGGTCAGTGCAGCTCCCTAATGCGTAGGAGGGAGATGAGCTGCATGTAGTGGGAGTTGGGCCCTTGTCATGTTTGGCTTTGTAAATTATGGTATGGGCTTTTGGATTTTCCTCTCTTGTGATAGAAGGCTGTAAGGAGGATATGAAGGGGAAGTGATACAATCTAATTTGTGTTATAGTAAGTTCATTAAGGCCATAGTGTGAGAATGTATTGTAACAATGTATTGTAGAAGGGGCAAGAAAGATTCCAAAGTGGTTGCATTAGTCCAGGAAAGAGATGATAGTGTTTTGGACCTGAATAGTAGCAGGAGAGATGAAAGTAAACAGGCTGAGGATGTGTTTGGGAAGTCGAATTGATAGTTGATAGAACTTGTGATGTAGTGAGAGTTAAGGATATAGAAAAGGAAAGAATTGAGTGAAATAGTAGTAAGACAGAACCACAATAAGTTGTCCCCACATCCCCAGAGTAAATGGGAAACAGGATAAACGCTAAACACACTGCAGGGCAGAGGATGACAACAATGATGCTGACAGCATATTTTATTAGGAAAAATGATACAGGGAACATCATGGAGGGGAAAAAAAGGACAAAAATTTTTTAAAAATTGAATAAAATATGATTTTAAGTTCAAAAATGTGTTACCATTGAGTTAGTTGTAAAAAATTAGTTTTTTTTTTTTTAAGATTTTAATAGCAAGAGAAAGTGTAGTCATATGGGAACGTTGTACTATCTGCAACTTTTCTGTGAGTCTGCAACTGTTCTGAAGATATGGTAGATGGCCCAAAGCTTTGGGACCCTGTACCCATGTGGGAGACCTTGAGGAAGTTTCTGGCTCCAGGCTTCAGATCGGCACAGCACCGGCTGTTGCGGTCACTTGGGGAGTGAACCATCGGAAGGAAAATCTTCCTCTCTGTCTCTCCTCATCTCTGTACATCTGCCTTCTCAATAAAAATAAATAAATCTTTTTTTATTGGAAAAGCAGATTTATAGAGAGAAAGAGAGACAGAAAGATCTTCTGTCCACTGGCTAATTTCCCAGATGGCTGCAACAGCCAGAGCTGAGCTGATCTGAAGTCAGGAGCCATTAGCTTCTTTTAGTTCTCTCACAAGGGTGCAAGACTTTCTCAGACCATAAGCAGGGAACTGGATGGAAAGTGGAGCTGCTGGGACATGAATGGAAGCCCATATGGGATTATGGTGCTTGCAAAAAGCAGGATTAGCCAGCTGAGCCATCGCACCAGGCCAGTACTGATGGTTTTATGCGTATCACTCAATAAAAAGCATCTAGAAGTACTTTGTTCTTAAAGGGAAAAATCATCAGGATTATAGAGATTCAGGGGCCAGTGTTGTGGCACAGCAAATTAAGTTACTGCCTGGGACACTGGCATCCTAGATGTGTGCCAGTTTGAGTCCTGAGTATTCACTTTATAATTCAGGTCCCTACTAATTAATCTAGGAAAGCAGCAGCAGATGGTCTAAGTGCTTGGGCCTCCGCCACCACTGTGGGAGACCTGAATGGATTCCTGGTGCCTGGTTTCTGCTTGACCCTGCTTTGCCTTTTGTAGTCATTTATGAAATGAACCAACAGATGAATGATTCTCTATATTTCTCATTCTTTCTCTCTGTAACTGTGCTTTTCTAATAAATAAATAAATTTCTTTTAAAGATTTATTTATTTTTATTGGTAATTCAAATATACAGAGAGGAGGATAGACAGAGAAGATCTTCCATCCAATGATTCACTCCCCAAGCGGCTACAATGGCAGGAGCTGAGCCAATCCAAAGCCAGGAGCCAGGAGCCTCTTCTGGACCTCCCACACCAGGGTCCCAAGGCTTTAGACCATCCTTGACTGCTGTCCCAGGCCACAAGCAGGGAGCTGAATTGGAAGCAGGCCCACCAGGATTAGAACCAGTGCCCGCACGGGGTCCTGGTACCTTTAAGGCGAGGACTTTAGCTGCTAGGTTACTGTGCTGGGCCCCGTCTTTTTTTTTAAAGATTTATTTATTTTTATTGGAAAGGCAGAGTTACAGAGAGAAAGAGAGACAGAAAAATCTTCCATTGCTGGTTCATTCCCCAAATGGCCACAATGGCCAGAGCTGAGCCAGTCTGAAGCCAGAAGCCAAAAGTTTCTTCTGGGTCTCTTACCTGGGTGCATGATCCCAATAATTTGGGCCCTCTGCCAATGCTTTCCCAGGTTGCAAGCAGGGAGCTGGATGGGAAGTGGAGCAGCTGAGACACAAACTGGCATTCGTATGGGATCCCAGCACATGCAAAGCAAGGATTTAGCCACTGAACTATCACACTGGGCCCATAAAAAAAATCTTAAAAAGGAAAAAAAAAAAAAAGATTGTGAAAATTCAGAGAAAGCAGGACCTGATGTTGAGAACTCCTAGCCCAGTTTTAAATGTAAGATGGGCAGTATGACAGGACTCACTGTATTATGGATATGTATAAAGGACACACAGAAACTCTGACGTTGATTTGGTTTGTGGTGTATTCTTTATTAGAATGTCTACTCCTCCTGCAAATCAGGTAATTTTACTACCCACAGTATAAAACCCTCAGATTTAGGGTTCAGCATTTAAGATTCCCATGCTAATTGGAACAGCAGTGGGATTATTTTATGGAAACGTACAGCTGAGATCTTTGGCGCCTCTGCCTGAGAAGCATGCCAGGCCCGGCTCATGGAGGACTGAATGGCACCTGGAGTTTGGAGCCAGGAGACCTGCCCGAAGAGAGGGGGCTGTTGTGACTCTGTAACCAGGGTGACTCTTGTCACCTGTCTGAGCCTCAGCTACTGCCTGGGTCAAATGTTGAGAACACAAGAGCCTGTCCCGTGTTCCTCAGCCCTTTGCGGGACTGTTGTGAGGATTAGGTGTGAAGGCAAGCTGGCAGTTTGTTGGACTGGGAATCCAATCCTAATGCCTCTCCATTTTGCAACACGAGTCAACCCTTGACCTTTCTTAGTGATGAATGCAAATGAATAAGGTGAAACCAAAATGCTTTTGATGGAGTATCTTGTCGCAGCCTGTTTGTATCCTGCTTGTCTTTGATATAAAAAGGAGGGGGCACTCGCCTAGCCTAGAATTGTCTCTGGTACAGTAGCAGTTTGAGGAACTGGTTCCTCAGCTCTGGGATGCAGTTGGCTGATGAGTGGAAGGTGAATCCCAGGGCTGGTGGTGAGCTGTCAGCCTCTGGTCCCGGGGCGGCACTCACCAGCAGAGGGGGCACAAGCCTTCCCTGGAGCTCGCTCCTGCCTCTAGGGCCAGTCCTGTGTGCTGATTACCAAGTGCTAGCAGTGAGAGGACCAGGCTGACATGGGAACATGGTTTGCCACGTGGAGAGGGAAAACAGCCATGATGTCCAGCAGCTGTTTGGACAGGTGAATTCACCACTGGTGGACAGGAAAGGGTCCCATCCCTGGAGCCTGGCATTCTGTGTCCATTATTTACTTAATTCTCATCTTCTGCTACTTATTCCCTCTTCCAGTAATTTCTGTCTGTGTCAGGAATTTCTGTTCCCCCTGCCCTGCATCAGCATCTGCCATCTGCCTTATGTGGTGGGTCAGAGTAGGGCCTTTTAAGTGACCTTCATCTGGGATTCTTCGGGCCCAAAGTAATCAGGTCCTGAATCCAGCATTAGGTGGGTCCAGTTAGTCATACTCTGGCAGATCCTAGAGCACCTTGATTCTCCATAAAAGGGTAACTGTAAGGTTTGCCTGACCACCGGGAAAAGAAAAAAGCCTCGGCCGACTGTTGACAAGAATCCTTTATGGGGGGAAGTCTGTCACCGAGCCTTTACTCCGCACAGTGGAGAGGCAGAGAGAAAGTAGGGAGCTGCGGGGATGGAAAGCTGCGCAAAGAAGTGCACAGGAGGCTTTTATACATGGAAACCCTAAGCTGGCGCAGCTCCAGTCCTTATTGGGGGTGGGGGGGATGCAGGCAGGAACGCAGTCCTTGGTCCACCTGGGCTCCGTTTTCCTGGTGATGTGTCAGATCTACACCGCCTTGTCCAGGTCTGGCAGGAGGTACAAAGGACAAGTGGGTCCAAGACAAACTTCGCCCACCTTCGTAGCCCTGGTAACCATCAGTAACCACAGGAAAGTTTTGAAAAAAAATTTTTTTTTTCAGACAGTTTTGTTTGGGGAGTGACCAGGTGAGCAGGGCAAGCACCTCCGGAGAGAGGACTGGGAGGTGGGGTGCCTCTCTAAAGGAGAGAGGGAGAGACACTTGGCAGTTTTGGAATCTTTCTAGCATGTCTTTTCACCTATTGCTGGCATCATTTTCTTCCCAGTTCCTTCCCTGCTGTAGAACCTCCACTCAAGATGATTATAAAAATTTGTATATTTGATGATTTTTTTTAATGTGTGTTTGTTTAAAAGGCAGAGAGACAATGGGAGAGAGAAGTGAGTGAGAGAGAGAGAAGGCAGACTTTGATCTGCTGGTTCACTTCCTAAATGCTCCCAACAGCCAGGATTGAGTCAGCCTGGAACTCCATCTTGGTCTCCCACGGTGGTAACAGGGCTCAAGTACTTGGACCATCATTTGCTGCCTTCCAGACTATAATATTTTTATATTTTCTGAATATAAAGGTAATTTGAATTTGCTTAGAGAAGAAAAAGCCATCTTAAGACATATTAAAAAGAAAATCCAAGCTTTGTTTTTCACCCTTTCAATCAGAAAGAGCTTAAAAATTCCAACAAACTTTGTCTATGCATATGTATGGAGAAATAGATTCATGTTTATATTAACTAAATAGTAATATTGCTACTATATTGTTATGTTTATAATTATACTAATATCACTTGATTGTTGATATATTAATTATTGATATATTATTTCTATTAGTCTTTAGAAATGAGACCATGCTACAAATATTAATTTGTGTCTGACTTTTTTCTACCTAATAAATCATGGATATATTTCCCTATCAATAAACTTAGATTTTTAGCAACATTTTAAAATGTATCAATTTTCTTAGTTTGGATACTTTAATCAATCTTCTAAAGGTGGATCTTTAGATTACTAATAGTTTTTCAGTAGAGTATACAAATAGTGCTGTGACATACCCTTAATATAATGTTCTGATTTTATTCTTGGGGTGCATTTCTAGAATATTAGTCAGTACTAGAAAAAGTACCCTCAGGAAAGGTGGAACAGTTCACAGTCCTTCCCACCACCTGTTCCTGCACACCACTGATGGTAGTGTCTTACATTTGCCAAAATGAATGAAAATTGTTTTAATATTTTTAAGGAATTTGTTTTCTTGAAAGGCAAGGTAGAGAATTAGAGAGCCAGAGAGAGAAAAAGAGAGCTTCCATTTGCTAGTCACTCCTGCAAAGGCTACAGCAACGGGGGCGAGGCCAGGCCAGAGTCAGAAGCCAGGAGTTCCCTCTGGGTCTCACATGTGGGTCACTTGGCCATCTTCTGCTTTCCCAGGCAGAGTAACAGGGAGTGCATTGGAAGTGGAGCAGCTGAGTCTAAATCCACACTCTGGTATGGGATGCCAGTGTTGCAAACAATGCCTTAGCCTACCATATTGCAGCACTCGCCATATATATATGGGGGACTTTCCACTATCCATGTGACTCTAGAAAATTCATATAAGGCAGTGATCTATTTTTTGGTCTCAGAACTTCTTTGACATTACAAAATTGTATAGTCCCCCCACCAAAAAAAAATTTGTTTATATGGGTCACAGCCACAGATATTTACTGTATTAGAAGCTAAGTCTAATGGAAAAAAATTATTTATTTTTAAAAAATTAGCCTTGTCTTTTTCTTCAATATTTATTTATTTATTTATTTATTTATTTATTTATTTATTTATTTATTTAATTTGAAAGATAGCTTTACAGAGAGAGGAGAGACAAAGAAAGCAATCCATGGTTCACTACCCAAATGGCTATAATAGCTAGAACAGGACCAGTCTAAAGCAAGGAGCCTGGAGCTTCTTCTGGGTTTCCCACATGGTTGCATAGGCCTAGGGACTTGGATCATCTTTTTGCTGCTTTCCCAGGCACATTAGCAGGGAGCAGTCATGGCTTGTGGACAAAAACCTGCATGGGATGCTAATACTGCAAATGGAGGCTTAATGGACTATGCCACAGCACAGGTCCTGGAAAAAAATGATTAAATTTCTTAAAAGCAATAATAAGCCCATTATACTTTAATGTGAGTATTATCTTTGTGAAAATATTTTCCAAAAAGAAAAAATTAAATAATGACATTGTTTTACAATTTTGCAAACTCTCTTTAAAATTTTTAACAATTTTTTACTTTTTAAGAGATTTATTTACTTTATTTGAAAGGAAGACTTTAGAGAGAAGGTGAGACAAAGAAATCTTCCATCCACTAGCTTCCATTCACCAAATGGCCACAATGGTTGGAGCAGGCTGGTCTAAAGCCAGCCTCCTGGAGCCTAGAGCTTCTTCCTCAGCCTCCATGTGAGTAAATGGGACCATGAGCAGGGAACAGGATTGGAAGTGCAGTGGCCGTGATTCAAACCAGCACCTGTATGGGATGCTGGCACTATAGGTAGAAGCTTAATGTACTATGCCAAGGCATATCCCTGCAAATCTTATAATGTGGGTTCTGAGACATGGCTGGGTTCTGAAAACTGCTTCTGTATCATGATGCATTTGAAGAAATCTGATCTCCTTCATATCGATAAGAAGTTAGAAATGGAAAAGGTGCTGTAATAGTGTGTTATGAGGGTGGGTGGCCAACTTTGATACTGCATCACATCTCAACAAGGATAGTTTGTTCAAGATTAATTGAAGTATACGATTTAAAAGCTGATAGGTAAACTTCTAAATTTTGCTACATTAAAATCCATTGGTCTGTCTCACACTCTGAATTTATCTTTCGTTCACACATGTGCTGTTCATTTGAAAACATAAGTGACTTATTGGTTTGTGCGGGGCTTCCAAATGTTGGCACATTTCATTACATAGCATCAAAAATACCCATTGTCATTTGAATGATGCTTAAGTATTGGAAAGCTGTGAAGCCCGCAGTAGTAAACACAAGTTTTCCAGAATTCTGATTTTGCTTAATAGCTTGAGTTTTATCAAATGCAACAAATGGTGTCAGTTGTTTTCTTGACAGGCTTGCTTTTGTTTATTTTTGAGAGGATTCCAAAACAAAAAATGGTGTTCTATGACAGCATTTTTTTTATTGGTTCATCAAAGAAGTGCCTTCAGGGAGCCTGGCTTTTCCTTTCCTTTCTGTGAGTGTGTGGTTGTTGAAGGAGACAGGGCTGTTTGGCTTGGTTTGTTGCCACTGCTGTGAGTCAGACTGAGCTGCCAGCATTGTCACATTGCCTGTGCACAAGTACAGATGTCCTGGCAAGAAAAGAAAGGACATCATATTATTATTACTTATTTATTTAAGAGTTATTTGTTTTTATTGGGAAGGCAGATTTACGAAGAGAAGGAGAGACAGAGAAAAATCTTCCATCTGCTGGTTTATTCCCCAGGTGGCTGCAACTGCTGAAGTTGAGCTGCTCCAAAGCTAGGAGCCAGGAGCTTCTTCTAGGTCTCTCATGTGTACGGGCAAAGGGTCCTTAAGCCCCTCTGCTGCTGTTTTACCAGACCACAAGCAGGAAGCTGGATGGGAAGTAGAACAACTGGGACCCAAACCGGCACCCATGTGGGATCCTGGTGCTTGTAAGGGGAGGATTAGCCAATTGAGCAGTTATGTGTCTCACATATTATGTTATTTTGATGACAATCCTGATCTTTTGAAGACTTCCCCGCACAACACAAGGGCCTTGAGAGACCCACAGAGACCCCCCTGGGAACAGATTCTGAGAATCTGCACAAAGGTTAGCCCAACAACCCTTCTCTATCCAAGGTTTGTTTGGGACCAGTTTGTGGCCCAATCCTGACAGATAAAAATCTGAGAGCAAATCTTCTGGAGAGCTTCTGAAAGTTTTCTCATTCCTTAAAAGGAAGTCTAAGAAAGATATGGTCTTTTTCTTCTTTTGGAAGTGACCGTATCAGTACGATGGCTGGAACTAGCTTAATGGACCCCACCTTTGAATGAAGGGATTGCTGTGAAGAAAAAAATGTAGTATAATGAGTATTTTCAAATGTCTGGTAGTCATTTGTGTGTGTTCATGAATGATTGCTCTTGACATTAGTATATTTTCTACTGAGATCATTTCTACTTATTTCCTAAGCATTTCTTATTAGCAATATTAGTATTTTGTATTTTACAGGTATTTTTACTATTATCTTTTTAAGGTATATTTTCCCTGGCTTTTTTAAAAAGAGTGTTTTTATTTATTTGAGAGTTAGAGAGAGGTCTTTATCTTCTGGTTCACTAGCTAAGTGCTCACAATGCTCAGGGCTTACGCAGGCTGAAGCCAGGAGCCTAGAGCTCCATTCTGGTTTTCCACCTGGGCGGCAGGGACTCAAGTGCCTGAGCCTCCACCTGCTGCCTCCCAGGATGCAGGAGCAGGAAGCTGGGTCAGAAGCAAATTAGCTGGGGCTTCTGTCTGACACAGCAGTACAGCATGTAGGCATCCTAAGCAGCAGCTTAACTGTTTCTGCACAATATCTACTCTACCCATTCATTTTGTTACAAATTTATTTTTAAGGCATATTTACAGAGAGAAGGAGAGACAGAAAGATCTTCCATCCACTGGTTCACTCCCCAAGCTGGCTGTAATGGCTAGAGCTAAGCTGAGTTGAAGCCAGGAGTCAGGAGCTTCCTCAGGGTCTCCCATGTGAGTGCAAGGTCCCAAGGCTTTGTGCTGTCTTCGACTGCCTTCCCAGACCAAAGCAGGGAGCTGGAAGGGCAGTAAAGCAACTGGAACACAAACTGGTGCCCATATGGGGTGGTGTCGCATGCAAGGCGAGGACTTTAGCTACTAGGATACTACACCGGGGCCCATGTATTTTTTTAAAATAATCTACTTGCCTATTTATTTTTCTAATTTAAAAAAAAATAGCTTATGGCCTTGGTCTGATGTTTAAATGATTCTTTTCTCTCCCATTCTTCAGTAAAGCTTTCCTCTATCTGGGCTGTAAGACAAACAATCACCTCTTCTGTTTCTAGTCCTGTTATTACAATGTATCCTTTTATGGCATTAAAATTTTGAGTAATCTGGAGTTACATATATACAGATTTCAGAATTTAGGGGGCACAAAAAAAGCTTCTCTTGGGGTTTGGGTACCAGGCAGTAGTTAAGGTGAGAGACCATTGTTCCAGATCAGAGCCCTTGGGCTGGATCCCCGGCTCTGGCTCCTGACTCCACTTCCTGCTAATATAAACCTGGGGAGACACTGAGACTGGCTGAGGCCATTGGGTCTCTACCAATTATGTGGAAGGCCTGGATTGAGTTCCTGGTTCCTACCTTCGGCTTGTCCTGGCCCTGCTTGTTATGATAAAGGATTAAATCCAGAAATGAGAAAATGTCTCTTCTCTCTTTATTTTCCCATTTTCTGCTTCTCAAATACATAATTAAAAAAAATAAAAACATCAAAACAAACTTACTTTTTAATTTCATTTTCTATAAACTTTTTAAAGTTTCCTTATTGAACATTTTTGTTTTAAATTTTCTGTTTATTTTCATCCATTTGAAAGGTAAGCTGACAGAGAGAGAGAGAAATCTGTTATTTTACTCCTCAGATCCTTGCTAAAACCACAGGTGGGGCAGGCCAACACCAGGAGCCTGGAATTCCATCCTGGTCTCCTGCATAGGTGTCAGAGGCCCAAGAACTTGAGCAATTATCTGCTTGTTAGGTCCAAAAGATCCCCGAACCATGGACAGACAGGTTCCACATGCATTAATGTAAAAACAAAGAAACTTTTTTTAAAGATATATTTATTTTTATTGGAAAGGTAGATATACAGAGAGGAGAAAAGACAGAGAGGAAGGTCTTCCATCCGATGGTTCATTCCCCAAGTGACCGCAATGGACAGTGCTGTGCTGATCCGAAGCCAGGAGCCAGGAGCTCTTCTTCTCCTGGGTCTTCCATGCGGGCACAGGGTCCCAAGGCTTTGGGCCGTCCTCGACTGCTTTCCCAGGCCACAGCAGGGAGCTGAATGGGAAGTGGAGCTGCCAGGATTAGAACCGGTGCCCATATGGGATCCCAGTGCATGCAAGGTGAGGACTTTAACCACTACGCTGGGCCCAAGCAAAGAAACTTTATTGCTAGCTCGAGCTGGTCTCCAGGTCTCACCCATCGCAGTGGAGTCTTGAGAAGGACCCCACTTGTCTCTTGTCTCTATTTTTATTCCCTCCTAGTCACAGACAACACGTCTCCAGCAAGCAGGTGTTATTTTGGTACTGGTGTAGGCCACATTTCATTTGCGGATGTGTGGATGCCGCTGTTTGGCCCATCTCCAAGGTCGATTGCCCCTGCCCACTCCATCACTCTGAGGAAAATAAAAGTTTGAAGTGAAGTGAAACTTAGGCCTACTCCCTGACCTTAGGCCTGTCATGGCGTCAGTCTTGTTCTTTATGCAGCAAAGCCAAGCAACAATTACAGGAGTCAAATATAGCAGTTATGCTAACAGTTAAGAAACTTCCTTATCACTACTGTTGTTAAGAGTAAATCCCTGCTCCCAGCCTTGCACCCCCAACTCCACATTCTTCCCAGGAAGCATTAACAGGAAGCCAGATCTGAAATTGATTAGCCAGATTTACACCAGGCTTTCTGATACAGAATGTGCAGCTACTGTGCCCAACTCTGTAAATTTCTCCGCTGCTTTTTTTTTTTTTTTTTTTAGTGTGGAGTCAGGATATAACTTTTTTTTTCCCCCAAATGAGTAACCAATTTAAAAAAAATATATACTTCTTTGGATAGGTTAGCTCTAGGTCACTGATTTAAGATACATGCTTTGTTATGAATGGAATGCTAACATATACTTTGTACACTTTATATTCTTTGTCATTTGCTTTAGCTGCATGTCCTGGCAGCAGAGGCCTGGCCAGGGTCTGCTTGCTGTAATGTGTGGAAGAAGCAGCACACCCTCCCCGGTCAGCCTCCCACAAGCAGTATCACTCTTTCCCCTTCTAGTATTTTCCTGGCACTTTCTGCGTGTTTATTCTTCCAGATGAACAGTTTCCCAGAAACATTTTTGGAATTTTAATTGGAATTACTTTAATTTTATAGGTGGTTTTGGCAAGAATTTGCCTTTTTTACAGTAATGAATCCTCAACTTCAAAAGTCTGGCCTTTCTATTTCTTTTCTTTCTTTTTTTTTATACCTTTTATTTCAGAATAGTCTTAAATTTAAAAAACAAAAGTTGTGAAATAGTACAAAGAGTTACCATATTGTCCTCCTTTTTATTAAAATTGTCTTCCTTGGTTGTTTGTAGAGTTGTGTGGCTTTCTTCATGTTAATTCTGTACATTTCCAGTTCAATTTTTTCCTATTATTTTTTGTATTATTTTTGTTGCGTTTGTCAAGGGATGCTTTTCTCTCTGTATATTTTCTAGTTAAAAGTTAAAAAAACATTTGATTTGTATTTCCAGATAGTTTTGGTTTCTTTAAAAAAAAAAAGATGAATATGCATGGAGACTACTATCATTTGTGGTATTACAGTATGTACTGTGTGAACTTGATTTATGAGCTATGACTGTTTAAGACTGTTTAGGAAACAGAATATACCAGAAGCTATTATCTTAATGAATGCAGTCTTCTGAGCTGGTTGTGGAGAGTTTATGTATTTGTGGCCAGGAGAACAACTTGCTCTGAAAACAAAGGGCATTTTTCCCTTCAGCTGGGTTTGCCACCATTGAGGCTATGTAAAAGAACAATAGCCTGCTGTGGAGGACATTATCTGGAAATGGAATTTCAAAAATGTTTTGCTGTTATTGGAGTAAGGAGGAATCTCTTAAAGTGACTGATTTGAAGGGACGGTATTCACATGGGGGCACAGGTCTGATTTTTAGTTAAACATTCCGTTCTAGACACACTTTATGTTGTCAGGTGGCAAGGAGATGGCTGACAGGTTTTATGTTTTGTTGTTGCTTTTATAAAGAAATAATCATTTAATCAGATTGTTTTTTGTATTAAATAAGATTCAAGTTGCCTCAGGCTGTACAGATTGGCAGTGTTTCAGCTATTTGAGGAAAATGGAATTTGCTGGTTTTCTAAGACCATTTAAAATCAACAAACATATTTCTTTTCATCTACATTATGGGTTTAAAAAGCATATGTGGACCAGCCTGATGTCCTAATCACTACGTAAAATGTTCATATAGAAGATGTGGTTCTGAGCTCTAAACAGCTGTCTTATACATGACCTTGGGAATAAAACCTTTCATAGGTTCAAGACTACCACGTTTTCTCTGCATGATGTATGTCTTAATCTTAAATTAAGAAAATAACTAACATTTAAATTATTCTTTTTAAAATATTTATTTATTTTATTGGAAAGGCAGATGTACAGAGAGGAGGAGAGACAGAGAGGAAGATCTTCCATCTGATGATTCACTCCCCAAGTGGCCGCCACGGCCGGTGCTGCGCCGATCTGAAACCAGGAGCCAGGAACTTCTTTCAGGTCTCCCCAGGAACTTATTTCAGGTCTCCCACGCGGGTACAGGATCCCAAGGCTTTGGGCCATCCTCTACTGCTTTGCCCAGGCCACAAGCAGGGAGCTGAATGGGAAGTGGAGCTGCTGGGATTAGAACCATTGCCCATATGGGATCCCGGGGTATTCAAGGCTCAGGACCTTAACCATTATGCTATCATGCCGGGGCCACGTTTAAATTACTATTAAGCAGCTTGCTGTGACATTATTATTTATGGGTTTTTCTGAGCTGTTCTTAAGTTTCCTGATTTTTTTTTTAAAGTTTATATAGTTTCTTGGGATAAGGTTTATGATGTGTTGGGTCCAGAATGATTATATTGTGGTTTGTTTCTGTTGGTGGATGAAGAGTCCCTCTTGGACCAGGTGGAAATCTTAAGTGTGATTTCAAGTCTGTGCTCTGCTGTTTTCTGGAGGGGCTGCTTGCCATCCTGTCTCTTAGCAGGGGTAACAGGCCCAGCCTCCTGTCTGTTGGCAGAGCTGCTTCTTAACCCAGGGGCCCCTGCTGAGATCCTGCCATTCCACTCCAGACTTCCTCTCTCCCTCTTCCTCTGCTTCCTCATCCCAGGGTGTCTTTGAGGAAGCCAGTGAACACCTTATCAGGGCACTTAGGCTCCTGAAACCATTTTCCCGTTGATGCTGTATCTGCTTAGTCCTCACCCTGTGTCACTCATTGGGGAGAAAGTGGAATACTGGGAAGCTGGTACCTCTTTTCCCCTCCTGTTTGCATTGATGTAGTAAGTGAAAGCCTTGGTTCTCATTTTCAATTTGATTCGTCCAAATTGACCACCTTGTCACCTGATTTTTGGACAGTGGCATCCTAAGATGGTGTTCCTAGTTATTCGTTTTATTGGTTTTAATTTTCCTTTTCAAGGTTTAAGAGGTACCCCTTAAAATATTTCTGGAACTTACGTGATTAATCCTTGGCTTTTTATCTGTGACATCCAGTGATTTGCTTTGTTTTACAAACAAGCCCTTTGGCTTTGGCAGAGTAACTATCTCCAAAGTCAGGAATAAATAATAGGTAGCTGAATTAAGACTTGAATTAGGGGCTGTTCTATCTTTAGTTCAACCCTTTTTGTACTGTACCACCCCCACTTGTCACTGGTAAATGTCTGTCATGTTGTTGGGAAGTTGAAGCTTCTTGGCTGTTTAAAGCAGGAAGTATCTTAGTAGAAGGCTTGTTCCTATGCTCCTCAGAAAGCACTGTGGAGATTGTAAGGAGAGCCAGATAAAACAGTTATCAAGTGTAAAATAGTTACTGAACACTTAAGCATGGACCCAGCACTGTGCTATGTATGGTATCTCCTGGGAGCTTCATATATTTTGACATAATCTTATTAAGCCACATTTTATTGAGAGAGTTGGGATGAACAAAGTTAAATGCCATGCCAGAGATAGTCAAACTGAAACAACAGGCTGTGGTAGTTAAGTGGCAGAACCTGAATTCAACTTTGTCCAAATCCTTCAGCTCTACCTGAAGCTGCTTTCCAAGGAGGATGAGGTGATTTTTCACTCTTTCAGTGGATTTCTCTTTTAAAAGCAGGAATTCTCTGGAAGCAAATTTTCTTTAAAAACAGAACAAAGCAAAAAGCCCTATTTTATTTACTTGAAAGAAAGAGAGAAAGACAAAGACAGATTGACACTGCAAACCCCCTGCTTCACTCTATAAATTCTTCAACAGCCTGATTCTGACCCAGACAGAAGCCAGGAACCAGGAACTCTGTCCATCTGGGTCTCCTGTGTGAGTGGCAGAAGCCAAAGTGCTTGATCCATCATATGCCTCCTAGTGTGTGTATTAGTAGCAAGAAGCTGGATTTGGGAGCAGAGCTGGGGTTTGAACCTAGGCACTCTGAAAAGACATGCAGGTGTCCCAAGTGGCTAAGCCACTTGGCTCATCCCAAGATCGGGATCTTCTAATATTTTTCCAATGCTGATGAATAACCCTTCATTTAAGGGGGAAAAAGATTCTCAGGTCTCTAACTTAACATGCTTTGGGCCAGTGTTCAACAGGTGAGGTTACTGCCTTCATCACCCTAAGGGGGTGTTGTTTTGGTTCTGGCTCCTCCGTTTCCTATCTAGTTCCATGCTAATACACCTGGGAAAGCAGTAGAAGGCAGCCCAAAGCCTTGGGACCCTGCTCCTGTGTGGGAGACCCAAAAGAAGCTCCTGGCCCCAGGCTTTGGATCAGCTCAGCCGTTGCTGCAACTTGGGGAGTGAATCAGCAGATGGAAGATCTTTCTCTCTGTATCTTCTCTGTAAATCTGTCTTTCCAATAAAAATAAGATAAATCTTTAAAAATAAATAAATATTTCTACTCTGTTGTCTATAAACACAATCCTAAATATAAGCTCCTGATGCTTAGAGCTGTTATTCAATTATGAAATAAAGCAGAAATGCAGCCACCAAATCAGTAAAATCCAAATTAACAATATTGTTGTGATTGCTAAATATTGTATTCAAACTAAACTGCAGCCTTCCTTACCGACAAGGTCTTAACCCTAGCACACAGGTTCTTTTGACTGTAGCCCATCTGTGCTGCTGTGTGCTGTGTGTCTCCAACTCTCGCACGTCTTGACTCTTTCAGAATACTGCAGGGTCTTTGTGCAGTGTGCTGTATACTCAGATGCACCATTTACCCCTTACATCTGTGCCTCTGGCTGCCAACAAGATCATAAATGCAAACACAGGCACCAAAACCAAGTAGCAGTTACACATGTGCTGCTATTGATTTTATTTTTAGATGACTATCATAATCAAAACACATTTTTAAAAAAAGTAATCATGGGGCTTCTGTTTGGCAAAACCTGCTTTAGGAGATATGCTGAGTAGGAGACTGTTCCTGAAAAGCACAGAGTTGAGCTGTCTTGTAAGGACCTTCAGAAAAGTGAACTGAGCTGGTAGTTGGGAATCCATGTCATAGCTTCTTGTGTCAGTGCCAAGTGTCTTGCCTGTTAGGGATTTGTGTTGTGGCTTGTGGTTTTAGCTTCGCTCTAAAGTGCTTCTCATTCAAAGCACTGTGTCCCTCTCTTTGCTACCTTGTTACTTTGTGAGCAAATAAACTGCAAGTCCTAGTGGCTAACTGGAACCTCCTAGCTGTCTTCCCTTCTCCTTGTTCTTAAAACCAGACTTCAGCCACTCAAGTCCATCACTGCCGCCCTTCAGCTCTTCGTTCCTTCTACTCTTCAATTTGCCTCTTTGTTTTTTTCCCCAATTAGCTAAGACCTATTTCCTTGTTATCAGATCAAGTTTCTCTCTGCTGGACCCTCTCATATCATCATTATTTTCTGTGCTATACGACCAGACCTAGTTTAGATCAAACCACATATTTTGCCCCCAAGTGCTAGATAGCAGAGGGAATCTATAATTTTTCTATCAATTCTACCACTTATGGTTACAAATAAGTGAAAACTCAGACCAGCTTAAATAATGAAGGGAGTGTGTTGGCTAAATAACTGAAAAACACAGGTGGAAGGGTGGGTATTTGACCTGGCAATTAAGATGCCCACAAACCACAATGGAATGTCTGTGGTTAGTCCCTTGCTCTGGCTCCTGTTTCAGCTTCCTGCCAATAGCAGACCTAGGCAGGTGGTGATAATACTTCTACTAGTTGGATTCCTGTTATCTATGTGGGTGATCTGGATTAAGTTCATGTCTTGTACCTTTGGCCCCATTGGTTACTATGGGGACTTGGTGAGTGAACCAGTGGATGAGAGAGTCTCTGTTGCTCAAATAACTAGATGAAAATTTAAAATGGGGCCAGCATTGTGACATATCAGGTAAGACCATCACCTACAACACCAGCATCCTATGTAGGTACCAGTTTGTGTCTTTGCTGCTCCACTTTGGATACAGCTCCCTGCGAATGGCCTGGGAAGAACAGCAGTAGATGGCTCAGGTGTGGGAGGCCTGGATGAAATTTCTGGCTGTTGGCTTTGGACTGGCCCAGTACTGGCTATCTGAATCACCTGGACAGTGGGCCAGTAGATGAAAGATCTCTCCTCCTACACACCACCCTGTCTTTTATTCTCTGTGGAATTCAAACTTTCAAGTAAATCTTTAAAAAATAAAAGCATTGGGCCCGGCGGTGTGCTGTAGTGGCGAAAGTCCTCGCCTTGAATGCGCCGGGATCCCATATGGGCGCTGGTTCTAATCCCGGCAGCCCCACTTTCCATACAGCTCCCTGCTTGTGGCCTGGAAAAGCAGTCGAAGATGGCCCAAAGCCTTGGGACCCTGCACCCACATGGGAGACCTGGAATGAAGTTTCTGGTACCCAGTTTCAGATCGGTGCAGCACTGGCTGTTGCGGTCACTTGGGGAGTGAATCATCGGATGGAAGATCTTCCTCTCTGTCTCTCCTCCTCTCTGTATATCTGACTTTGTAATAAAAATAAATAAATCTTAAAAAAAAAAAGAAAAGCATTAAAAAAAAAAAAGAAAAGAGGTAAGACTGGCTTCAATTGAAATTTTAATTTTTTTTTGAAAAAATTTATTTTTATTTGAAAGGCAAATTTAGAGAGAAGAGAAAGAAAGATCTTCTATCTGCTGGTTCACTCCCCTAAGGGCAGCAATGACTGGAGCTGAGCCAATGCGAAGCCAGAGGCCAGGGGATTCTTCTGGGTCTCACATAGGTGCAGAGTGCCAAGGCTTTGGGCCATCCTCTACTGCTTCCCAGGCCATAAGCAGAGAGTTGAATGGGAAGTAATGTAGCCAGGACACCAACTGGAATCCATATGGGATCCTGGCGCTTACAAAGGAAGGATTAGCCAACTGGCCACTGTGTCAGGCCCTCAAATAAAATTTTATCCAATAACTTAGCAATGGGACCTGATTTTTATCTTCCCAGTTTATTTTCCAAATCACTGGCTTCATCTTTAATTGGTACCATGTCATCCTCAGGGTAGGCCCATTCATGGCTCCAAGATGACTTTGTTCTGGAGCACACTGTGTCCCTCACAAATCCATATTAAAGTCCCAACTCCCACTGTGATTCTGTGTGGAACCAGGTCCTTTATGGGAATAATAAGAGTTAAGTGAGGCCACAGGGGTGGAACCCTAGGTCAATAGAATTGATGTCCCCATAGAAAGAGGAAGAAGTATCAGAGAGGTATCTCTGTAGACGCATAGATGAAAGGCTGTGTGAGGTGATGGGAAGTGGCCGTTGACAGGCTTGGAAGAGAGCCCTCACCAGGAACCCAGTGCTGGCACATCAGTCAGGAACTTTAAGCCTCCCAGACCCAAGCAAAAATAAGCTTTTGTTGTTGAAGCTGACCAGTCAGTGATATTTTGTTAGGCAGCTCTGGCTGACTACATATGTCATGTCTCCTTAGATTTCTCTTGACTCTGACAGGCTCCCAGGAAGCCGTTGTTTTTCAACGACCTTGACAGCTTTGAGGAGAGCTGGTCACAGATTTCTTTTTTCCAGAATGTCCCTGAACAAGGGTTTGTCTGCTATTTTCCTGAGGTGATGGGATCAGGAGAGGAAGAACATAGTGCTGTTCTTATCACATCATGTTGAGAGTACATACTGTCAACATGGCCTGTTGCTGTTAGTGTTAACCTTGGACACCTGGCCGAGCAAACGTTTGTGCAGTTTCCTTCCCACCGAGTTTTTCTTCTCTCCCTCTCCCCCATTCCATACTGTCTTCAAAAGGAAATTACTGTGTGCAGCCCATCTGTAAACAATGAGGAGTTGTAGCTTGCCTCTTTGTGGATAGGGCATCTTTATAAACTGGTTGCAACACTTTACATAGAAGCTTCATCCCTTCTGCCTTACTTGTTTGGCCCAGGCATTATAGCACTATGGACACAAGGGCATTTATTTTATAGTTTGGATGGTGATGCAACCATTGGGAATTCTTGTCAGTTGGTTCCTGTATTCTTCAGTCCCTTATCATCGTAGGTTTAATTCATTTTTGTGTTCCTCTGTTGAGGACTTTCTTACTTTCTAAAGCCTTGCACTGTAAGATGCTCCAGGCTTACTCTGAATATTTCCTACATGGTCCTACAGTCAGCCATTTTTCCCCCAAGGAGCCCTGGTTCATTTTTGTTAAAGAGTGAGATCAGAGTATTCAACGTGCTTGTTGCTACTTATCGAGGAATGGGCTGACAATAAAGAAATATGTGTGCATATCTTACCCACGTCTATGTACATTTCTATAAATGCTTCTGTGTATCATATTTTATTTGTATGAAGTAAGAGCTCATGCTGATGACTTTCATTCTAATCCATTACCAAATGACTTATTCTGGTCTTCTGCCCTCACTTGTCTGTAACCACCTGCTCTAGCAACTAGAAACCTACTTTTACCATATACCATGTATCTACTGATTGTTCAGTTCCAATTGACTTGTGTAGTACGCTAAGAACTGTTAACCCTTCATCAACTAGAGTGCTGTGCTTCCTACAGTTCTTGTTGCATTTAGTTTTACAGACTTAGCTTGTATCTGGAGTTACTTAAGTCAGCACCCTTTTCCAACTTACTCTGTGCTTTTCTGAATATCCTGTATACTCTCACAGCTCTTCATCTTTATTTTTACCAGTCCCTCTGCCTGAGATGCTCTGGCCTTGCCCCTTATCTCCTTGGAGTATAGTATTCTTAGCCATTCTTTTACACACAGCATAGATACTGCTTTCACCAGGAAGTTCTTGGAGCTGTTAGAAGCAGGAGCCATCATTAGTTCCTTTGTGTTCAGATAGCACTCTCTCCTTAACTTCTGCCACACATCGCCTCTTCTGTACATCATCCAGAATTCTGTAGAATTGTGTATTGCTTGCTGAGAAACTTTCAACTTGTCTGTTCTCATGTGGGAATTGTACCCTTCCTATGAGTTTTGATTGTTCTTCAGACTGTTGTCTTATTTTGGTATGCCTCCTGTGGATGGAGCAGTGAGTTTTACCTCATATTCACAGTATAATTTGGTTTTTTTTAAAGATGTATTTTATTTTTATTGGAAAGTCAGATATACAGAAAGGAGGGACAGAGAGGAAGATTTTCCGTTCAGTGGTTCACTCTTCAAGCGACTGCAAGGGCTGGAGCTGAGCCAATCTGAAGCCAGGAGCCAGGAGCCTCTTCTGGGTCTCCTACACAGATGTTGGGTCTCCCAAGGCTGTGGGCCATCCTTTACTGCTTTCCCAGGCCACATGCTGAGAGCTGCATTGGAAGCAGAACCACTGGGATTAGTACCAATGCCCATATGGGATCCTGGCGCTTGCAGGACAAGGACCTTAGCTGCTAGGCTACCATACTGGGCCCTATATAATTTGCTTTTAAAGTTATAAATAGTTATAATCCCCTGAAATAGAATATGCATGGTGCTATAAACTATGTACCTGGATTCCATGTTTTTAAAGTATGTATTTGAAGGACAGAGAGAAGCAAATCTTCCATCCATCGGTTCACTCCCTAAATGATTTGAGTGTCTGGGATTGGACCAGTCTGAATTCGGAAGCTTCATCCCTTATAAACCTTGTACAAAGTCTCCCTTGTAGGTGGCAGTGGCCCAAGAGACATCAGCCATCTTCAAATGGTTTCTTGGCCTTTTAGCAGGGAGCTGAATCAGAAGTGGAATAACTGAACTCTAGCCACAGCTCATACGGGATAGCAGCATGGCAATTGTCAATTTAAACAATGGTGGCTCCATTGGACTTCTGTTTAATGGTATGGCAATTAAAAATTTAAGCCCAACATGTATTTAGGACTTAAAGTTTTTATACTACTCCATTCCCAGTCAGGGAAACCTTATTGACATGTTAGTCCAGACATGACTGAGAACATCCTAAAAATGGATACAAGCCTCTCCTGCTCTGTAGAATACCTACAGTTAGAGATCTTGGTAAGGCCAGAGCTCCATTCATCTCTTCCATTGAGGACAAAGAACACATAAAGTAGGAATGCCAGTTAATTCCCCCTTTTCAGCCTACCCAGTTTGCTTAACACTTCCAAAAGTGCTGTAGCACAGACACAGATGTGAAATACCAGTTGGATGAATTAAATCTGATTTCTTTCTGGGGCAGTATAATGTGTTTGGAGATGACTTTCAGGGTGATTTGAATTGTAGACCCTGCAGGTATTCTGGGTTCCAATGAGCTTATGTCAAATCCTTCAAGAAATCCCCTCTTGGTCCGTCAGCCCCTTCTGTGTGAGTGCCTTGTGCAGCCTCCCTTGAGGGCGGTCCTGGAGAGCAAACATGGAACATGAGATTCCCATTTTGAAACTGCAGAATAGCTGACGTCAGCGTGATCAAAGTGCTCTGCAAATACTTACTGTAATTATTGTTGTTGTTTCATTCTTGCTAATAACCTTATTTATACCCTGAAATTATAATCATCCAAAGAAAGATTAAAACAAGATGTGTAAGTTGCCTGAGCTGTTTACCTCGCACATGGTCACCCTCAGAGCTCTCTGAAATTGCCAGGGTTAATTGAAGTTTCAAGTTTCACTACAGTGTAGTTGATGCTGAAGTATTTCTTACCTATTGGTTTTCACTCTTCAAAACAGCACAACAATAGCACTTTAATTCGTTTTCATTAATGCTAGCCTCTCAGGTGCTGCTCAGTGCAGCTTTGTCTGCATGGCATTTGCTTCTCTCAAAGTTACTTCCATCCCAGCTGGCCAACCGAGAGGAAAAACTAAACAGGCTGGGAGAACCTGTGCTGGGCCAGGCTTCCTGCTGGGGATCCTAGCTCCCCATCTACCTCTGCCAAGTGGTGGGTGAATCCTAGGCTTGTCCAAGCCCAAGGTCTGAGAATTTTCTCCATCCGTAATGATCATGCTGCAGGTGGATCTTGGATGGCTCTGGGCATGCTCAGGATCATGGCTGTTGTTGGGCAGAGTCCAGGTAAGTCTGCTCAGAGGTGTAGGTGTGTGTCTCCCAGCCACGCAGCTGTGGCTGGGAGAACCCGTGCCAGGCGAGGGTTCCTGTGGGGCATCCTAGCTTCCCGTTCACTGCTGCCAAGCAGTGCGTGAATCCTGGGCTTGTGGGTGGCCAGAGTGACACTAGAGCTGGGTTTTTCCCGGTGGCTGCCTGGCAGCTAACTCTGGAGTCTTGGAGGTCTGGAATTGCTGCCCAGGGACATCTGTGGATAAGGGCACTGTATGTGTAGGTGAGGAATGAATCCTGAGGGACACTCAGTGCTAGGGCCACTGTACTTACAGGTAAGTGAGGAGACTAAGACCTGGTAGTTTGGAGGGGAGAGGCTGGAAGATCTGTATGGATCAGACTCATGCACCAGCCCACATGGGATCCTAGAGTTGGTCTTGTTAGCATGGTACGTTGCTGACTACCATACCCCAGTCCATGTGAAACCTAGGGCTGGAGTCCTGTCTGGCAGGACTAGATCCCAGTACCTAACTGAATGTTGACACGGGATGGGTCACATTAGGTAGGGCCATGATACCAACCAGCAAGCAAGAGAACCATGTTGGGGGTAGGTTCTGTGGGAGATATGTGGGCCCAACCATAGGGAAATCCAAGTCCCGATGGTTAGCTCAAGAGTTGAAGTGGTGATGGGCAGAGCTAGGTGTGACCGTGGAACCTGCCAACACTCACAAATACAGGGACTGAGAATAGTCTGGGCCAATCCAGGCTGCAACACCCACATGCGCATCCTAAAACTGGGTTTGGGGCAGGCAGGGCCGCAAGATTCACCAGTTCATGTTAGGACAAGATGGAGGAGCAGACTATGCTGGGCAAGGACCTAGCCCCTGCTGGCATGCATAAGATCTGGGTGTTGGAGTAGACCAAGTGAAGGAACTTGGAGAACTCCCATACTGGGTCATAGCTCCCATGGTTCAGGCCTGGCAGTCAGGCAGTCTGGGCAAGGTAGCTCCAACTGTTGGCTAATATGTAGGTTGGTTATGGAAGGGGGTGGTAGGGCAGGGCCGAGCAAACCTTAGTTCACTGGCAAGTGCAGAAACTAGGCTGGAGCACAGCTCATGCTGGGCTAGGCTATCATACCCGCCTGTTTCCATGAGCCAAGGATGGGAGCAGACTGAACAGGACCAGGTTCCAGCACTTGCCAGTGAGAGTTGGGACTGGGGGCAGGCTGGGTCAGGCCAGGCTACAGCGGCCAAGGCAAAGGCCAAGGCAGGTGAGGGACTATGCCAGGCTGGGTCAGAGCAACCACTGGCATGCATGAGATCTGTGGTTGGGAACAGGCCTGGTTGGGGAGCAAAGGGGACACCCTGGCTGGGTTGGACTTCCCACTAGTGAGTGCAAAGGCCAAAATGGGTGCTGTTGTCTAGTCAGGGCATGGCTGCAGTATTCCATGGCACATGTGTGGGCTGGGTCTGTGATGTGCCAAACTGGGCTAGACTCCAGTACCCAGTGGTACTTGCGAAAACCAGGGTAGGTAGAGGACAGGCTAGGCTGTTTCTGCCTCTGCTGAGCCATGTGTAAGCTGTGTCTGGGTTTGGACTAGGCTTGGGTGGGCTGTAACACTCAACAGTAAAAACTGGAATGGGTGAAGGCTGGTAAGGAAAGGCCACTGTTCCTGCTAGGACAGGAGATGGACTAAGTAGGGCTGGCTCATCAACCCACCAATTGGTGTGAGAGCTGGCATTGGAAAAGTTCTGATGGAGGAGCTTGGGTAGCTCCTCTGTCAGGACACAGTCCCTGCAGGTGAGCACAAGAACAATGATAGGGAGCAGCCTGGACCATGCCATGAAACAGTACCCACTGGCATATGTTTGGTGCAAGTCAGGGGCGAACCAGGTTGGGCCATTTCATATCACCCGTTGGCAAATCTGAGCACCAGAATGGAATGTGGGTCAGGCTGGGTTAGGTCACAGCACAAAGCAGTTCACATAAGAGCCAGGACTAGGGGCCGGCTGGACTGGGCTAGGCTATCGCCCTCACCAGTGTGAGTTGGAATTGGGGGTGGGCTGGGCCCAACCAGGCTACAACACCCACTGGCAAATGTCGAGGAAAGGCAGGCCAAGCCAGACTGGGCCACAGCACCCAACCATCACACATGAGACCCAAGGGAGTGAGGGGGTGAAGCTGGTAGTGGGACCCTCCCCTGCTGGACCACCATTCCCACTGGAAAGTGTGAGTTGGAATGGGGGCAGACCAGACTGGGCAGGGCTACAACCCCTGTTGGCCTCTTGTGGGCTGTGGGCTGGATCAGGGGAAAGTCCGGCTGGGTTGACTTCCTACTGGTGGATGCATATGTCACAGTGAGTGTACATTGGCTGGGCTTTTGCCACAGTATCAGCTGGCAGATTCAGGCATGGGGGGCTAATTCTGTCAAGTTAAGCTGCAGAACTACCTGGAGAGTGCAAGATCCGGGAGCGGGAGTCAGCCCATGTGGGACAGACTGGACCTGCTTAACATCCTGACAAGCACAGGAACCAGGGCAGGGGGCGGGCCTGGTGGGGGTTATTGTGGGTTGCTCTGACAAGGGTACAGCTCCTACAGCTCCCACTCATGTCTGTGAATGCCGAGTGTGCAGTGGGCAGGATCAGGCTGGGCTGCAATACCCTTTTGTTTGTGTAAAAGACAGGAATGGATACAAAACTGACCTAGCAACAGTAGCCACCAGCGTGTGAGTAAGCTGACTGGGGTGACAGACTGTGCCAGATCCTGTATTGGCAAGTACACACAAGAATCAGGTCTGGGATCACCTCAGATGAAGTTTCCATGAGGATCCCCCCAAGTGAATTGCTGGACTCAGAACCCCAACCATGAAGAGAATTGCAGATTCCATGGTCTGACTGTCGAGTGCATGTGTCAGAGCTGGGCCTCTTCAGTGATTTAGATGAAGTAGTGGACAGCATATCTAGGTGCACATGGACAATATGGCAGTACATTGGAGCCTGCAGAGGATACCTGGTGCCACAACAGAAGACAGATATCAGAACAAATCAATCAACTACTCCAGCCAAATGTTGGCAGCAAATAACTGGGCAAAAGGAGATTCTAAGGTGGACTATGTCAACCAGTAGATTCTGGAGACATATCATTGTGCTTAGAATGGTGAGACTGGCAGTAATTCAGAACTGTGAACTGATGAACTATTGCAACCTCATGAGCAGACCCTCCGAGCTTGCCCCATGTCGGGGACCCTGAGGTGGTGTCAGGTGGCTGCCCTCCATCCCTGGGTGCAGAGGCAATTTGGGAGGTTGGGTGTGGCATCTCTCCCTGTCTCCTCCTTTCCCCAAGATACAGGAAGGAAAAAAAGAGAATTTGGAAATGGTGATCTCACCCACTTTCCTGTAGCCCTTGACCTTAATGACCTTAATCAAATATGTAAAAATCATCAAAAATAAAAATAATTAATAATTTTCAAAAATGGTAGGCAAGTATTTGGTATATATTAATGGCAATTTCTCTCTCTGGGATTCTTGTGAGCTGCGACAACTGGGAGTCATTCTTAGGGAGTCTTACAAATGCTTTTTTTTGTGCAGAACAAGCTCAGTGCTCCAAGAATAATCATTATAGATTCACAAAAACAGCAATACTGTTTGCTTTAGTTCCTTGGTGTTCCTCTATTTGTATTAAAATGTAAGAAAGCAATTGTAAAAAGCAGTGGGTGATAAGATGTTACATGGTGGGGTGGGTGGGATGGAACACAACATTGTGATCCTATATTACTGACATCCCATACTACTACTTGTTCCAATCCTAGCTGCTCTACTTCTTTTTATTCTTAAAGATTTGTATAGTTATTTGAAAGACAGTTAGAGAGGTAGAGGAGAGGGAGAGAGAGCAAGATCTTCCATCTGCTGGCCACTTCCCACGGAAGTGGCCAGAGCTGGGCCTGTCTGAAGCCAGTAGCTTCTTCCAGGTCTCCCATGTGGATGCAGGGGCCTAAGTACTTGGGCCATCCTCTGTTCCTTTTCCAGCCCATAAATGGGAGGTAGGAGAGAGCTGGGTCAGAAGTGGAGCAGCTGGAAATTGGAGTGGTGCCCATTTGGGATGTCGACTGCAGCTTTACCTGCAATAGCACCAGCCCCATCTGGCTGCTCTACTCCTACTTTGTTCAGTCATCCTTCAGCAAACCTCTGCACTACCATTCTTTTCCTCCTCACACCCTCTTTGTGATTCTAGTCTGACTGAAGCCCCTCCACTGGACCCTCTACCTATTACCCCCTGGACACCTCCTCCTTACTCCCACCTACTCACCCTTCCCCAATGTACAACCTGACTCCTGACCTGTGCCTGGGAAAGCAGTGGAAGATGGCCCACATTCCTGGTTCCTGCCAACTGTATGGAATACCTAGATAGAATTCTTGGCTGCTGGCTTCACTCTTGCCCAGCCTCAGTGTTGTAGGCATTTGGGGAGTGAACCAGTGGGAAGATCAATGTCTCTCTGTTTCCCTGTGTTCTTTTTTCTCTCTTTCACCCTCCTCCTCCCTTCCTCTCTCTAGCTCTGTATTTCAAATAGACAAAATCTTACAAAAAATATTAAGCCATAGAGGAGGAGCCCTTCGCCTATATTTTGAGATTTCCATACTAGAAAATTAGAGGGTAGTAACAAAAGCTGTAGATCTGCCTTTTGGTTCCTTACCTATATGACTGAAAACAAATCCAAATTTCTGCTTGTTTGAGAAACCTCCCAACCTCCTGCGTTCTTCCTCAGCCAACTCAGCTGTCCCTCAGCCATTAACCTTTGCCCTCCAAGGTGGAAAAGCCCATACAAACCAACTGAATCCCGCCTATCACTTGCCCACCCAGAACCTAAACTTGCCGTGGCTGTGTAAATACTGGGTTTGTAGAGAGTTGGAGCAGCACTTTCTATCCTCACCAGTGTCTTTTTCAGGTTTGTCTCCAAATACAACTGTTCTCCCTGTTGAGTTCATGGTCTCTCTTTTTTGCTTTGTTCCTATACTCTAATAGTTGGTGTCCCACATAGGGAGGAAGTTAATGATTGGTCCCCTTGCCCACCTAAGTGCCTTAGAGTCTCATATGACTGGTAGGCAGTCAGGGGAGAGTTCTCCTTGTGCCTAGCTGGCAGCTTATACCTGCCTGCCCTATGCCAAGGGCTCCAGTATCTTCTGGGTGAAAATCATCACTTGCTTCCTCCTCTTGGTTTTCTTTTCTCTTGTAGTGAACTAGAGATAAAGACCACAAGGTGACTGCGATCATCTAGCTCTCATGGTGCCCTTCATTCCTGAAGGGTAATCACAGCCAGCCTCTCCCCAGCACAGCTGAACTCCTGCCCAAGATCTCTCACCCTCTGTTCCCCTTTTTCTGATTCTACCACTTCCTTCGCAACCGGCCCAATTAAATCTGCCCTTACCTTTCCATCTTTCTGGTGTCACACAAACTCTAGCCAGGAGCCTCTTGCTGAATCTCTCCACTACATGCCACAGTGGACTTGATTCCCAACCTGTGGATTGGTAAAAAGTTGGCCTGTCTCTCCTCAGGGTACCTGGGGCAGACCAGAAACAGATCTTTCTCTTTGTTCCCTGAGGGATTTGATGGGGGGGGGGGGGACACTTATCCTACACATCTTAGCCTGGGGGCACCTGGCCAAGTGTTGGGATCCACTTCTCCACAGTGAAACTATTCCAGCTAACTCCTTTCCAAGGAGATACCCCAGAGCTGAGTGCCCAACCTCCACTTTCTTTTTTCTGTTGTATGAGTTCAGTTTGCCCCTGGCCTGTTTCCTAAAGAATCTATCAGCCTTGTGCCTGAAAGGGAAAGTAAAGCCAGATGTGTACTACATCTTGTCCTCAATGTAAGTTAAAAATGATTCTCAGTGGCAAGAATTTGGTGCTTTAAGCCCTCTTACCACCATTCTCTTTGTGATTCTGATCTGGCTGCTGACCTTCCACTGGCCACTCTGCCTGTGCCTCTTCTGAGTGCCCCCTTCCACTCCCACCTACCAACTCTTCCCCCAGTGAACCGCCTGACTCCTCACCTGACTCCCTTCCCTCTCCTCCTTTTACCTCCTCTCAAAGCCTGCAACTCTGGCTGGTTCTCCTGCTCTGCGAGATGGCTGGAGGGAAAGGTCCAGTTAGAGTCCAGGTCCCTTTCTCCTTATCAGACTTTAGTCAAAGAACCCTGAGGCTTCCACCTAGAGAACCCTTCCAAGTATCATAAAGAATTATTTACCTGACACCATCCTAACATATAACTTGGCAGGACCTCTGTCATTCTTTCATCTGCTGTAGCTCCAGATGAGTAGGAGCATGTTTGGTGTATTGCTGAACAGCATGCAGATGAGTTACACTGCCAGGTCCCCAGACCACCAGAGACCACCCAGGCCATCCCAAGGGCTACCTTTGTCCCAGAATGGACCTGTCAGCCCAGAGGCTGGGGGATACAGGCCCAAGATCGCATGATATTCTGCCTATTGGTGGTTACAGATAGAAATAGCTTTAAGCAGGTCAAGTATGACAGGTTTTGCAAAATCACCCAGAGGCATGAAGAAAATCCCACTCTCTCTATGTCCTGCTTTATAGAGGCAATGATAAAATATTCCAACATGGATCCAAAATCCAGAGGAAATTTTCCCTTCCTCGCCCCTTTTTAAAAAAAGATTTATTTATTTTTATTTGAAAGGCAGATTTACAGAGAGAGAATGTGAGATTGTCCATCTGCTGATTCACTCCCCAAATGGCAACAATAGCTGAATCTGGGCTGATCTGAACTAAGCAGCCAGGAGCTTCTTCTGGGTCTATCATGTGGGTGTTGGAGCCCAAGGCCTTGAAGCAACTTTCACTGCTTTCACTGTTGCATTAACAGGAAGCAGGACTGGAAGTGGAGCAGCCAGCACTCAAACCAATACCTGCGTGGGATACAGGGAGGATCCCCTCTGGGACAGCCCTCTGTTCCACCAACTCTGACACAGGAGATCTCATCTCTGTTCAGGTTAACAAATGAGGAGGCCCAGATCTGATAACCTGTGTTGTAAATAAGTCCAAGGGTGAGAGGGACAACATCTGGGAGGCAGAGCTCTTTCTTGGTGGATACTGGGGCTAACTTATCTTTTGGATGAATAGTGTGGCCCACTGCTTCTGTCTCCATTATTGGCATGAAGGACCCCATTGAAACATTGAACAAAACTTCTTTATATTGCTGCTTTGGAGATACTACCCTCCCGCACTCCTTTCTTGTCCTCCCTGGCTGCCCTGCTCACTTTGTTCCACCAGTTAAGAGCATCAATCTTTGTTATGCCTGGGGATAAAACCCAAACATTTATCCCCCATATCAACAACTTACCTCTCCCCATCTCTTTATCCCAGGCCCCTTCTCTCCCTCCCTCCCATTTTTCTTTTGGTTTACTGTGTACTGTGGATTATACTCCACCCCATAATTACTACCCACTGCCCTCCTGTTTGCATCTCCCTAAAGGATTCCACAAAAACTTGTTGTTCAATATCCTAAAAGTCCAGAAGGTCATAGAAACCCAAAGTTGATTATTAACCGCTTCCTTCAGGCTTACATCCTTGTTCCTACCTGCCAGCCATGTAACACACCTTTAATTACCAACAGAAAATCACATGGCTCCTTCCATCTAGTAGAAGACCTCAAACGCATTCCCTTTCCTGTGCATTCCACCTGTCCACCTGTGCCTCTTCTCCCAAATACCATGCCCTCTCCCCACACATAATGCACACAGCATTTTTCTCCATTTTGCACCTAAAGGATGCTGTCTTCATCATTCCCTCAAATCATCCTCTCCACCACTCTCTGCCTTTACTTAGTCTGATCCTAATTTCCACCTTTTCTGACAGCTTACCTGGACTGTTTTACCTTAAGATTCTCAGGACAGCTTCCATGACTTTGGACAGGCCCTCCAGATGGACTTAGTTTCAATCAGCCTTTCACCAAGCACGCCTCTTCTACTCTGTAGCTCCTTTCAGGAAACCTTTTTCAACATGCCACAACTTTTAAAAAATTTTGTGATTGGTAAGGAGTATCTCAGGAAAAGCTCCAGCAATTCTCCACTTTTGCTACCTTCCTGGGACTCTCATACTAGTAGATGCTCATGCAACCTCTTCAGCTTGAAAACAGACTCTAAGGTACAAGCAGTCTCCTGGCCCAGGTGGCAGGAGGCTCTGCCACCGCTGTGGCTTGCCTCCATAAGCACATGGCCAGAGCTGGCCACTGAGCCTGAGAGTCCTGGCTGCTGCTGCGCTCCTCATCTCTGGGGCTCAGAAACTCACCTCGCACCAACCACTACAGATTTGGTCCTCACACAGGTCCTTCCCAACCATCAGCCTCTTCAGTCCCTATCACCCTCTGCCACTCAAAGTCTGCACTGAACTGTCCTCCAGCCTACTGTCACCTTCCATCTGCTTAACTCAGCAACTGCTCTTCCCACTAAGGTCTCTTATCCCCTCAAGCCCCATTCCTGCCCTGATTATCTTGACTTTTCCCTAACCAGATTAGCATATCACAAACACATTCCACTAGCTTCTCACTGGTTTATTGACTGTAGTGCCTACAACCTCCCCTCCCCTTTTCTGCTGAACGTGTGATAATTGAGTGACATCATCTTGGTATCTTCTCTTCTCCCCTCTCCCCCCAAGGGTCATTGACTCTTAATCCCTACGTAAGGGCATAATCTCCCCACATTTGAACTATTGCCTGGACTTGAGCCCTGACTTTGGCCAAGGGAAAAACCATTTGTATCTGCATGGATTTCTGACATGCTTATAACATCCACTCCAATACCTGGATATGGCAATAAAAGAGCTCCCTGACCAACCCAAAGAATTCCTATAATAAATAGAGAACTAGGGCCCGGCGGCATGGCCTAGCGGCTAAAGTCCTTACCTTGAACGCGCTGGGATCCCATATGGGTGCTGATTGTAATCCCGGCAGCTCCACTTTCCATACAGCTCCCTGCCTGTGGCCTGGGAAAGCAGTCGAGGACGGCCCAGAGCATTGGGACCCTGCACCCGTGTGGGAGACCTGGAAGAGGTTCCTGATTCCCGGCTTCAGATCGGCGCAGTACCAGCTATTACGGCTCACTTGGGGAATGAATCATCAGACGGAAGATCTTCCTCTCTGTCTCTCCTCCTCTCTGTATATCTGACTTTGTAATAAAAATAAATAAGTCTTTAAAAAAAAAATAGAGAACTAGTAAAGGCCCTGCTAGATGCTGCCCTACTACCCATAAGTGCTGTTATCATCCATTGTAAAGAACATGAGAAAGACAAACAATATTTGTGGGAGGCTGAGAACCAAGCCCACCTAACAGCTAAAGCAGCTGCCCCCAGCAAAACAGTCCTATCATTTCTCTTAAGCCTGTTTCCTTTCTACTCAGATTTAGAGATCACTTGTTTTCAACAAGGGGACTCCATTAAGGTTTCTAGATACTATATGCTCCCTTTTTCTAGTTTACTTTTCTGAAAAAACCCTCCACTTTCTGTATTATTCAAACTCAAATCCTCCTCTTCATTTTCTAAAATCACACATATACCTGACTCCCACTATACAGGAAATTCTACGTATCATAACCCTGACATGTAACATCTGTCCAACTGTTCATTGCAATCTCAGACACCTCCATTCTGTATTCACCAGGCCCTTGGATCATTCCTGGGGAGGACTAGCAAGTTCATTTCACTCATGCCACCAGTAAAATAGTTATGTTACTTTCTGGTTATAGTGGATGCCTTCTTGGGTTGTGTGCAAGTTTTACCACCACTAACAAAAGAGCCTTCTTCATTTCTGCTATCCTGTTAAGACACATTCCCTGTTTTATACTCCCTGCATTCATTCAGTCAGATAATGGATCAGAATTTAATCTCCAAGATACTCAACTAGTATCAGCCTTTCTCCATATCTCGCAGCATTTCCACATTCCCTGTTGTTCCCCCCCCTTTAGGAAAAATAGAATAAATGAATGGAATTTTAAAACAAGCTCTGACAAAGCTCTTGATCCAGGTCCACCTGGACTGTGAAACGCCTTCCTCCGGACATAGGAAGAATTAGATATCTTCCCTGAGAGCAGTTAATGCTCAGCCCTTTTAAAATTCTCCCTTGGTGACATCTTTTACTAGACTCCCTCCCCTCCTTCCATAACTCTGAAGCCATTTCTTTCCCTACCTTCCCTTTTCTCAATAAAACACACTCTTGTTTATGGACCTATGTAGATATACCTCTACCCAAATCATACCTTCTTCCTTCTGACTGCACTCCTAGATTTGTCTGAAAAAATGAGGCTGCCTTAAAGCCACAATGGAGAGAAACTAACAGGTGACATTGCCCACCTTAACCGCTACTAAACTCAGGGGACACCCTCTCCAAGTACATTTCCCTGCATTAAAATGAGCAACACTTCCCCTCTTAGCTTCTACTCCTACAGGTCCCACAACTGTCAGGCTGACATGGCTCCCCACATTACTGGAGGAACAACCTCTTCATGCCCTTGACAAATCCTGAATTCCACAGATTCCTGGAAATAATTTTTCAGGAAAGAGTGGTATTCAACTCCTTCAGCTTACCTGTTTGACATGTCTTCAGAACTGTGGCTTCAGGGTGACTTTGTGGCTTGACTCCCACTCAGACATCCTTTTTAAACTTTTTGTTTACATCTCTTACTGTAACGTATTGCCACAGCCTGTTACTCTCTGTAGTTACAGACTTAACCCTAACCTTCGTCATAGGTTTGACATCAGTCACTCTAACCAGCTGGGCCTTGTGGGCGGGAATAAAAATTCACAGCTCTCTTTTACTTCTTTTTGACCAGATGAGTCTTTTGCTATCATCAGCTCCCCTTAGGTAAACATGCTTTCTTTTTTTTTTTTAAGATTTATTTAAAAATTTTTATTGCTAAGTCAGATATACAGAAAGGAGGAGAGACAGAGAGGAAGATTTGTCCATTGATTTACTCCTCAAGTAGCCACAATGCTGGAGCTGCACCGATCTGAAGCCCAGAGCCTCTTCTGGGTCTGCCACACGGATGCAGGGTCCCAAAGCTTTGGGCTGTCCTCTACTGCTTTCCCAGGCCACAGGCAGGGAGTTGGATGGGAAGCGGGGTTGCCGAACCTGTGCTCATATAGGATCCCGGTGTGTGCAAGGTAAGAACTTTAGCTGCTAGGCTTCCATGCTGGACCCATGTTTTTATACTGAGTCTTTAACCATACTTGGCAGCTCTACCAGTGAGAATAGAATAATTTTCAAGATAATATAATTTGCCAATTTGAGATTATACCTTTTCCCCATAAGATTAGCAATTAATGTAACCAAAACTTTCACCTATCAAACCATCTAGTTTGATACATATGAAGTGATACCATGTGAAAACCTGGAGAAACATCGGCTTCTTAGTTCCGCAAAGAACTATCTTTGTTCCTAGTCTTGCAATGGCTGTGATCAAGTGTGGTGGGCTACCAGACATCAAGAAAGGTCAGCAACCACTCAGTTCCCAAATCAGGGGAAAACAAAAAATGTTCTTGTGCGAGTTTCCCAGCACCTAGACAATTCTAGAGCTATAACTTCCAGTGATCCCTTGACTTTTGGCATTAGGTTATCATTCAGACCCTGTAGGATGACATCCTCCAGTTAGTTGGGCCACTCCAAAATCCCATGCAGACATATGTCTGTTATGCCAATTCTTTGCTAAATAATCTGAAAGTGAATAAAAGAGGTCTCAATAAAACTCTCCTATTAAAACTCCTACATGTCTATCATATGTACTAGCTCTCATCTGTTCTTTGGGTATTATTCCAACACCTCTTTGTGTTGGATCTGTACACATTTCAACCCCAAGGGCTGACAGTCTTCCCTAGCCACCACTGGCAAACAGCCAATGTAGGAGTGGGCATAGGGTTTAAGACCCCACCACACCCTAAAGTAAAACTGCTTATTGATCAAAACAAAATCTTCCTGGAAAAGCCCTTGCAGTTTGAAATCCTTGGAGTTAATAGAACAACTACTGGATACAGGCAAAATGACCTTTTAAAAGATTTATTTATTTTTTACTTGATGGAGAGAGAGAGAGAATCTTCCCTTGATCTTAGCCAAAAGGTCGAGAAGCAATGAGAGAGAGAATCTTGCATCCATTGTTTCATTCCCCAAATGGCTGTAATGGCCAGAACTGGGCTGGTCCAAAGCCAGGAACCAGGAGCTTCTTCTAGATCTCCCACATGGGAGGCATAACTACCTTTCTCTCTTATACAAGGCCCCTTTGCCATGGCCCCACTCATTGGCCAGGCTCTCTGCCTCACACAATCTCCCTTTACTTATTCCTGTGAAATGGGCTCACTGCCCAACACAACCTGTAAATGAAATTAAAACTCTCCCTGTTCCCCAAAATAGTTCGTTTAAACACACCTTTCACTGAATAACACAGCTACTGTGGCATCTGTTTGCCATGTGCATAAATGATTGCAAAGCTTGCAGCCTGTTTCCTTCCTTCTGATAAGATGTATAGGGCCAAACGTGGTGATCCGGCATACGTTTGTCTCCCCACTAACTGAATAGGAACTTGTCCTATCGCTTTTTGGTTTCCTACTCTGTGCCATATTCTAGACTGGTCTTGATTTGCTTCCCCCTAACCAGACATCGAGAGGGATTTGGGACTTACCTGTTGTTAATCATGCTGGGTGTCCTGGCAAGAGTGGGACAGGAGTAGCAAAAGTGGCATCTTGGCAGAGAAGGCAAATATAGTCGAAAACATATCTTGCTCACTCAAAGATTGCTTTCACACCAATAATTCAGATGTGGTAAGAGAAGGGATAGGATGCATAAAAAAGCATGCTAATGGAATCTGTTCCTAGAATAATCCCACTTCATCTTGGCCACCTTTTCCACCATGGCCAATTTCCCTAGCATCTCCTTTTCTGACAATCACAATGCTTCTATTCCTACCATGTATAATTAACATATTTGAAAGGTTCTTACAAGAACAAATAGATGCCTTAGTCTGCGCCACCACAGAGGAACATTGTGAGATTTACCCAAAGAACAGACACACTGCCCTCCCCAGCAGGATGTATCCAGAAAGACCCAGAAGCCCATCTCTGGATCTATACTTAGAATCAGGAGGACTGATGGAGCAAGGACAAATGCTTTGGAACTGCTTTTCCATTCCTTGCCGATGTGACCAGAACAGATTGCAAACTCACTCTGCTGGGAAACTTCCCAGCCCCCTGCATACACCCCAAAAACCAAAGCCAGTGATGGCTTTATAAACACTTAGTCTGT